>NC_077223.1:98359074-98721298 GCF_024763615.1 Phlebotomus papatasi
GGAACCCTTGGAAATCCTTAGAAACCCGAGTGTATTTTTGAACAGGAGTTTTTTTGGTTTGTAATCCCCGATAATCCCAAGAGTTTTTGTGTTTATGGCCAAACAGATGCGACAATCAGAACGAATGATTGGGGAACCCAGTTCTCCAAATTTCACCCAGAGACAGAAAAAGTTCCTGTTTCCGATGTTACGGATACTTTCAGGACATCTCATAAACCACATAGGGGAAAGTGCCCATGCTTGATACCATTGGAAGCTTCGTAATGACTAAATTTTCTATGTAATATAACATATATGTGACTCATCGCAACAATATTTCAAAAACTATGGGAAAGTGGCAGTTTTTAAAATATATTGCGGAGTCACGTTTATTGAGAAACATAGGAAAAATTTAGTCATTACGAAGCTTCCAATGGTATCAAGCATGAGCACTTTCCCCTACATGGTAAAAAATTTCGGCACATTATTTGTTCCAAAAATTAGCTCGCCCACGGACTCCATAATTTTTGGCATAATCTTGTTCATTTTACGAGACTGCAAAAGATACCCAATAATAGTAACGAATTTGTTTCAAAATATAGCTCGTCACGGACACCGAACATTTTTGGAACAAATTTGTACCTTCTAGGACAGACCTGTACTTATTAAAAGTCGTGTAGTATCGGAAATTTTGTGTTGATAGTTCTAATAGAAATTGCAGATAGACGTGATGGTAACACAATCCCGCTTATTCACGGTGCCATGATGAATATTTTTGCGCCAAAAAGACATAATAGAAAGAAAAACTCTCATAAAAATAAATTGTGAATCTTGCGGAAATATGAAGAAATTTAAAGAAAATATCATTTCAAATGACAATCTTCCTAAATCGCGCGCAATTCAACTCGAGAGAGAGATAGAGACACAAATAATTCCCTTGACAAACGTCTGGCGGCGCTGCGGTTGCAAAAAATCTCTGAAATGCGACAAAATATTTTCTTCTCTATTTTATCCTTATTAGCAGGTCGTGTCCCTTCTTGTAATACGTACTTTTGCATTCCTTATTAACCAAAATAATGATGTACAAAAGGGTTTTTCTCAAACATATCCTGAATTTTTGGGACAGCTCAAAAGAATCTGAGTCTTCCAGCTCAAAATTTCATCCCAATGTTTTTGTTGTAATATCGACAATTATTCACAATTAATCCAAATAACTGTAATCAACTAAATTATTAAAAAGATTTTCTTGTGAAAATGACTTAACTCTAAGGAATTAAACAATTTTCACATTAAAAACCTCTCATTTTCTGAATGAGACGTGAATTTTCGCGGCATTTCGAAGAATCCCAACTGGCACCACCAAATTAACTTCGGCTTTTATTTTAACTCAGGCCTGTTCTAGGAGGAACAAAAAGCTACCCAATATTAGTAACGAATTTATTCCAAAAATAGCTCGTCTAGTATAAAATCGTATCCCTCTTCTCACACTCAGTCACCCGTCACCGAAGCGAGAAGGACGCCAAATCTATGGCAATTTTCGTGCTACATGGTTTCACTTTTTTAATTCGAGATTCCCTTCCTCTCATGCTGCCATATATCATACATATGATTTCGTCACGCACGCGTTTGTTTAAAACACTCTCAAGTTCATTTTTATTTGATGTTCCTTATGAACTTTCGGTAGCGAAATCCATCTCGACTGAAGTATAGGCCTTAACTGTAAGACGAAATCACTTACACGAATTTTTTCCCGACAATGGAAACAAAAAGATTCCCCATTTCAGTAACAATTTCATTCCAAAAATTACCTCGTCCACGGACACCGAAAATTTTTGGAACAAATATGTTATAGATGTAGGAATAATATTGTTATAAAAAATGTACCAATTTGTTCCTGACAGAGGGAAAAAAACAGCCTGAGTGCAACAAATTCTATTCCAACCAAAATGAAATCAACTCAAATTTGTAGACATTCCACCGTATCAAAATGGTTCCAAAAGAAAACTCTAACCAAATTGTAACTATATTTCGTAGCAGAAGTGTAAAGAAAACTTTTTGGAACAAACTTGTTACATTTTGGTCAGTGTGCAAAAGTTTTTACCGTGTAGGAAGGCTCGTGAGTCTGGGGTTTACACATAGAACCCTTGTGAATTCACGAGAAGTTCTTGAGGAACTTCGGAAACTTAAGGAAAACACAAGAACCCACAGGGACATCTAAAATCGAATAGGAGCTCACTTTTGAAAACTTATGGGGAATTCTGGGTTCCTATAGGATCTTTTGAAAACTTACGTAAAACTCTTAGAGATTTGCTGAGAACGTCCAGAAACTCTTGGTAATACTTGAAACGTTTAAGACTCGATTGAAATTATTAGCAATTGATGAGAATTCTTGGGAACCTATCGAAAGCACTTTTAAAATCAAGAGGAACAACTGGGAACCCACGGAGAATACTTAAAAAAATATGAGAACGTTCTGAAACTCTCGGTTACCTTTTTAAAATCCTAGGAACCAATGAGAATATACGAATACACTATTCTATCCTGTCTTCTGTAAAGTTTTTATATGGACCGGACATTTCTTGACATCCACACAGCTCGACGAATACACTCAGAACGATTGAGAACCCATTGTACGCCTCGGGCAAGTTGCCTGAAATTTGAAGCCACTTTCTCATACTTCGATTTAAATTTATATGGGATTTTTTTTTGCACTCGCTACCGTTATGCTAAATATTTTAAAATTTGAGAAGTTTTTCCGTATTATAAGATACCTTTCCGTATGGAGGGATAAATATACTAAATTTTTGTTTAAATAATTTTTTTCCTCGGAGCACTGTGAGCTGAGTCCGAGATCAATTTAGGAATTGGCTTCAAATAGCTCCACATAAAAAGGTCAACTTGCCAGGCGCTTATTTGGAACGATTGAGAACCCACAGAGAACGCTTGCGAACGTATAAGAATTGTCAAGAACTCTCGGAATCCATTTAAAAATTTCACGAATCCATGAGAATTTACAAATACGCTCGGGGAGGGGGGAATCTAATAAAAGACAAAGGATCAACAGGGAGCGTGGGTGTTCCACTCGAAAACATATAAGCACACTTTGAGAAACCTCAGGAACCAAGGGAACTTTTGAAAAGCCACCGGGACATATTGAAGCAAATAAGAGCTCACAGGAAACTTTTGAAAATCCACAAAGAACTTTTAGAAACCCTTGAGAACTCTAGATGACTGTTTGCGATCCCACAGGATTTTTGAAAAGCAACATAAAAGTGTATAGGCAGGGACTCGCTATGAAAACACGAAAACTCTTGGGAATCCTCAGAATCCTTGAAAATGTTTAAAACACATTATCAATGCATAAGAACTCTTATGCTTGGAAATTGAAGGAGAAACGTTTGTAAACTTTTGGAAATCTTGGGAAAACGTTTTAAACTATTAATAATTCCTGGCAACTGCTTGAGAATCCATAGGATCTCTTGGAATTCTATGAAATATTATACTCGGAAAATCACAGAACATACTTAAGGACTCACTGTAAATGTTCGGGATCTTTTAGGAAACTTCAGAATCAATTAAAATGTTTAAAAGTAGCAATCCTTAAAAACCCTCGAAAACAAAACGAAAACGTTAAGAAAAAGGAGAATGATTGGGAACATTTGGAAACTCTGGGAAATCTTGAAAAAAAAAGAAACATTTGGGACTAGAAAGAATGCCTAGAACTGCTTGGATATTCACAGGATCTCTTGGAATCCCATGAAATATTCTAGGGGTATTTTTGGGAAATCACAAAAAATGTTTAAGGCTTAACTGGGGATGCTTTTTGGAATCCTCAGAATCCTTGAAAGTATGTTTAATCCTTTAACTCTTTCGCGTCATTAGGGTCATATATGACCCGGGGAAAAAACAATTTCTTTTGACTATTTACATTAATTGAAATCTATCGGTTTGTGCACGACATCATTATAGAAGGATGTGAGATTCTTGCCTAATTTTCTCAAGACTCCAGATATTCAGGAAAAGAAAATATTTAAGATCAAAAATCACGAATTTCGAACTTTGTGAAATGACTTTTCTTTTTCAAAATTTTTTATATTCATTTATTTTTTTCAGCAAAAAGTTCTTTAGAAATACAAAATAGAATATCCAAAGATTGTATATTGCATATTTTGATATAGTAAACTACTCTCAATTTTCCAGAAAAGCGTGTAGAATTTTCCGGGTCATATATGACCCTATAGTCCCCAAGGGTAACAGTGTTTTCGTCCCAAACCTGCAGCGAAATGTAGTTGGGACATTGTTTTTCTTTGTGAAATGCAGGTGGGACATCTTGCTCCTGGACATTTCATCTTATATCTGATGAATTATAACATATTTTGCAATATTTTAGAGTATTCTGCAAGCGTCTCATATTGTGCAATTGTATTGTGTGTGAATAAATATGTGGATAAGTTTATTCTTGCCAAATACCACTCAAAATATTGTGACAGTGACTGTTCAAGGGATTTCCAGGAAGATTCCTTGAACACCAGGAGTACAGTGTTCATCAAAACAATCCAGTTTGCCAAGGTTTTGGCCAAATTAACAATTTCAAGCAAAAAAACTCTTAAAAAGCCCGTGATATAGATTTTGAAAATGGTAAATACACTTCCCTTGAGGACAACAGGGTCATATATGACCCGGGGTTTTTCCGAGTTTTCACGCAATGGAATTTTTTTTTCCTCTCTGAACTATTATATTTGATCATAAAGCATTAGGAAAAACTCAATTTTGCATGAATTCATCTGCTGAATAAAAGTGGGACGCGAAAGAGTTAAGGACGAATGGGACACCGGTGTCCCAAAAATAAAAACAGATTTTCCGGACTTCTTAGAGGACAAAATAACTTTCTATAGTCAAAAAAATAGTTTTCGTTTTTGGAACACCGGTGTCCCACTCGTCCTTAAAGGGTTAAGAATCTATAATAATTTTTAGGAAATTTTGAAAACTCATCAATAACGTTAGAACATTCAAAGAGAACGATACAGCATTTGGAACTTTTAAGAAGTTCAGGTAAGTAATTGGGAAACCAAAGGAACTCTTGGAAAATGCTTAAGGATTCACTGTTTCGGGAACATTTGCAAATTCTTTAAAATGTTTAATAGGCGTTATGAATCCTAAGCAACCTGTTGAAACTCTCGGAAAATCACGAGAAAAGATTAGTAACTCTCAGGAAATCTTGAACAAAAACCATTGTAAAACTGGTAAAACTCTAGTAAACCCTTGAGAACTCTAGGTGAGTGCTTGGACATCCACTAGAAGCGTTCTTGAACTCTTGCTAATCGTAGGAGAACCACTAGAATGCCTTGGCATTCTATGAGAACTCACGAGGACCGCTTGAGGTCTCAATTACTTTTTCAGAGAACCAGAAGTTCAAATCATTTTGATTATGAGTTACCCCTTAACATTTCCTTTTAAAAATTTTTATATTCAGAAAATTGGTTCCTGGCTTTTCAATCATTTTCGATTTTTGCATTTTTTTTGTCTCAACCTCCTTACAATGCCTCGAAAAAGCACCATTGCATTTAAATATTTAGATTTTCTTCTCATATACTTCTTTTCACCCAAATACAATTACGAATATATAGTTTTTTTTTCTTACAATGAGTTACTTTCATTAAACTTTAGTTAATTTTTTTTCTTTTCATCTTAAAGAAGCAGCAGGATTACAATTGCATGTAATGGTTTAGCTAAGTGACTTTCATTCACTATATTTATGCATTTTTTTTATTCAATAATTTTTTGAGGATTTTCATTTTGGAAAAATAAATGATTTCTTTTTCATTGTTTTTTTTTTTGTTTTGCTATTTTCTAAAAATCTTTTCTCAAATTCTTCTCTCAGTGTTCAATATCTTTTTTTTTCAAATTGGAATGATTTTTACTGCCTCCACTAAATTCATCAGCTATTTACAAATGTCTTATGGTTTTTTCTGCTCTAAAAATCTCAGTTTTTTTTGGAAAAGTGTTTTTTTTGCTTGAAAATTTTCTCTGTGGGAGAGGAAAAATAGCAAATTTGGCGCAATTTTCAGTTTCTATTTTTTTTTTCAAAAAATCACCTTTTATCTACAAAAAGGATCTGTTTTATTTTAAGTTATGTTTTTTTTCTTCTGCAAATAGCTGTAAAGTGAAATACCTTGATTTTTTTTAATAAGTTTATCGAAAAAATTTGATTAACTTTTCAACCATAGTTCAATTCACATGAAAAAATCCAACATTTTCCTTTTGACTTGCGTGATATTTTGTTCCTTTTTTTTCTAAAAAATGTAAAGTTGTCAGTTAATTTTTCTTTTGTATTAATACCTGCAACAATTGTCCAATGGAAACCTCAATTTTTACACGAATTACTTTATCATCTAACATCATACTCAAGTAGAAAAAGACATTAGATACAAAAGTGTTTTGAATTTCTTTTAGTTTTCTTTGACTGTGAAATCAAGTACAATAACTTAATCTTAGAATCTCATTCAGATAAATCTTATTGCTTTTACACTTGGTCATCAAATGCTATTCTCTTGTCTCTGAGTTTTGTGGAAACTGAAAAAAAGAAAAGTGTGAAAAATTTCAAAAGGCTAAAGATAAGATGAAAAAAAATAGGAGGGCAAAAAATTCGTTTATTCTTTCCATTCAGCGCCAAAAACAACGATCCTTCTTTCATTTTGCAGACATTATCGCATTAATAATCCTTCTCTGGAGAGCCTCTGAGGCTTTTCTCACAACTCTCTCTCATCCCACTAACTTTTCTTTACGCCTTTTCTCTCATTTTTGATTATAAAGTATTAATTTCTGTTCATTGCTAAATAGTTCTTTTTTCTTATTTTATTTTTTTTTAGTTTTTGAAACGGAATTTTCACATGAATTTATTTTCAAAAATGATTTTTTTTTACAGATCTGTGCAAGAAATATTGTGGCAGTCTATAAATACAATTGATGCTTTGGGAGCATTTCTAGATATGAAGTCTGTTTGATAAATCAATTGTAATAAATTAACAGTTTAAGATTTCTGATAAAATATTTAATACTTATCGTTAAAGACATATTCCCAACTGATAGGTTATGGTGTACCTAACCTAGAAAAAAAACCCACGTATTTCGTGTGATAATACCTCCATAATTACGATTTACTTTATTTTCATTTGAAATAAAATACTGAGGAATAAAATACTTTTTTTCTTGCATTTTTATCTCTTAGCCAAGTGATTTACACTTTATATAAATTATAACCTCAAATTAAAAACCACGGCTCTAGTTAATTTATGATTTGCAGTATTTAAAAAAAAAACTATGGATTATACAAAAATCCTCTATACGTTCAGCAGCATAAAATATGTTTTGTATTTTTAAGGTTAACATAACCTAAAACTTCTCGACAAGACTGATTGACTAAATAAGATTATGAGGCCTCATTATCCAATTTGGCGAAGAGGTTAGTGTGGAAATTTTAATTACGATAAACACAACACTAAAAATTAATAACAGAATTCTCAAAATAAACTAATGAAAGATAGTTTGTGATAAACAAAGGAATACTTAGAATTCTAACCTCAAGACATTAATTAATACATACCAACAGCTAAATTTCCAAATGACATATAATTTTTACAAGTATTTGTATCTATAATTAGGAATTATTCATACTTAGCGACATTTCACATTCGCATAATTCTATTTGGGCTTTTTTACGGTTAGAGTTCATTAAAACTCCTTGATAGCTATATTTTAAAAATGTCGAAGTACAAATATTGCTTAAAAGATTTTAAAAGAAATAAAGCTGATGGATTTTTTTGTTATGCTGCATTTACTAGCATCCTTTGAAACGTAAGTTCTGTTAGAGATTAGTATTCAATAAAGTTTAAAGTGCATCAAATGATGACTAAATAATTTCAACGGTTTTTTTTTGTTGGAGAATTTTTCATCTAAATATCTCTTTAATTTTTTTAGGTTGGATCGAACATAACCTCAAATTCCGAATTGTTTGATTCTTTTATTCAACAAAAAAGATAATTAGATCCATTCCATCAAATTCTAAAGGTTTTAAGGAAACCATGCATTATGGACCAAAATATATTATCCATCTAAGAAAATATATTTCAATAAAAATAAATTCAGCCTAACTTTTAAAAATTTGTTCAGCTTTGGAATAGAACAGACTTACAGTAATCTAGGTGAGTGTTTCGGAAAACGTCGGGAAATACAATTCACTCAGGGAAAACTCATTAAATTCTTCCAGAGCTTTCAGTTAGGTCTTCGAGACTTCACAGCCGAAAGCTCTGGAAAAAAATGATGAATTTTCCCTGAGTGAATTGTATTTCCAGACGATTTATGAAATCCCCACGCCTTGTGTTTTACTTACAGTAGAGTTTCTCAAACATGAACAATATTTTCAAAACTGCAATGGAATAGATATGAAATGCACTCACCCTAAATAAAGAAAAATAAATTTAAAGTTTAAAAATAATAGGAATAACCATTGTCATTTGTTGTTAAATAAATAGATTTTGTCAAGGAAATTCAGATTATACGGTGCTAATAGGGAATCACCGGAGAAAAACGGTTCTAATTCCACGGAAAACTTTTTTCACATAACCTCAAATTTTACATTTTTAGGTTATGCGAGGAGTTCATATTTGAAGATCTTGACAGTATAAAAAAAATGAATTTAAATATCACTTCAAGTATCATACTTGATTTGATTCAGATGACTTTGAACTCTTTAACTTTTTTGCTTCTTTTGGGATAGTGAGTACCCAAAGGAAAATACGGATCTTTCGAAATCTGGGGTGACATGATAACTTATTTTCGACACTATCGACTGTCGATTCTGAAAAATTTAAACGAAAGCTGCACTTCCTGTAACTAATATAAATGTTTATCAACAGTCTCATTCTTTTAAGGATGTCGCAATGAATGACCCAACAATCCGTAAAAAGTCGACATTCATTTAATCCAACAGATATAGATTATCGATACTATCGATTCGATAGTGTCATAAAGTTATCATTTCACCCCTGGGATGGAATGATAAGCTTTTCGACATTATCAAATCGATAGTATCGATAAATCTATACAGTAGACTCTCGCTTATCCGTGAGAGCGGGACTAAAATGTCACACGGATTTTGAGAGTGTTACCCATCAAATTGTTTGCAATCCAACGATTTGTTTGTTTACATTGAAAATTTATGGAGTGAATCCTGACCTGACTGAATCCGACAGTCTCTCTAAACATACGTACTGTCCAAAAAAGTTACAATGAGTAAGAATTACAGCAGATAGAGCACATTTGCTTAACAAAAAAACCCCAAAACGGGAACAAT
This sequence comes from Phlebotomus papatasi, assembly GCF_024763615.1. Lineage (NCBI taxonomy): Eukaryota > Metazoa > Arthropoda > Insecta > Diptera > Psychodidae > Phlebotomus > Phlebotomus papatasi. The sequence continues at coordinate 98,368,406 of NC_077223.1, forward strand.
GTGTCATCAAAATTTTGAAAATTCAACTGCCTCACGGATTTTTTTATATCACCCGGAAAAAGAGTCCACGGATAAGCGAGAGTCTACTGTATCTGTTAGATTAAGTGAATGTCAACTTTTTATGCATTCTTGAGTCATTCATTGCGACATTATTAAAAAAATGAGACGGTTGATAATCATCTATTATAGTTACAGGAAGTGCAGCTATCGTTTAAATTTTTCAGAATCGACAGTCGATAGTAACGAAAATTAGTTATCATGTCACTCCTGTACTTTCCTAGTTATTTTTTTTAGACTGTTTAGAATAGATAAATATCGAATTCTTGAGGGTGATTACAAACTTATAAGGATGCCCAAATCTAGGATAATTTTTGTAGGACCTCAATTAATTTCTGTTCTAAGATATTTTTAAACAAAAAGTCTTGAAAGTGGCTTTTTGCATATGCTGCGATTAGAAACTTTGTTGTATTCGGTTCGAGAAGATTTTTAAAGGTTATGTTTAGCATAACCTCACATTGCAAAATAAAAGTAGGTCTAATATCTCTAATAGTTGCATGAAATGTAATGTTAGTGGTTTATGTCGTTGTTATTTTACTTTCAATTAAATAAAAATCTGCCAATAGAAAGAAAGCATTACTAAATTATTTTCAATTTATCTTCTTTGAAGATCAAATCTGCAATTTCCTGCTGCAAAAAACTTTATTTTTCAAAACAGCGACAACATTTCTTACACATACCTGTTTCATCAAAATCTCATGAAAATTCCACAATCTTAGAATCATCTGCTGATTTTAATCAACAATTTGCTGTTGATGGTGGTGAAATTGGTGACAAAAAAACCATACAACTACAATTTTAACTAAAGTATTTACTTAAAAAATACGCGTAATTTCTTCGATATGTACATACAACTAAGGACATTTTTCTTTACATTTTCTTTTTGTAATTATCTTCTCACTCTTTTTAAATATTTAGTATGAATTTCTTGAGAAGATTAGAACGATTGTTGTTTCTTTGTTTGTAGGAAATTCAATGTTTGGAGAATGATGGAGAATACTGAGAAAGTCCATTTGAAGGCTAGAGAAAATCTCAAGATTTATACTTTTAATTCGATGGAGATTGATGATTTCTTGTGTTCCTTTTCTCTTCCTCCGTAGTATGTTTTGTCAATTAATTACAAGAGTATTAACGTGATTTTTTTTAACACACTTTTATCTACGAGAGGAAAGCAATTTTGCGGGAAAAAAATATCATCATTGTCCTCTTTATTTTCTGTTGAAGTGGAATTTATGTGGACACAATAATCTTTTCTTGCTCTTTCTCCATTGCCACACAATTTATCCTCTCTCACCAGTTAAATCAAATCGAAATTGCTTCTCAATTGCCTTTCTTATTTTCCAATATCACTACTCCAATTCCAAACAAAGAATTCCCACATTTCTTTTTTTTGTTTGCAACGAAAAACCCTGTGAATTGCAAATGAATCTCTTTTTGTTCTTACATTTTTTTTCTTTAAATGTTATCTCTTCTTTTTCTAATTAAAATGAATGGCGCTCGCTAAAAATTATTAACGTCAACAGGTCTATCACAGCAACTCGCTTCGTAGCAGCAGTTTTTCACTGTCGGCACTTTAGTGTACAGAAAAACATCAATTTCCGGAAGGATCAAGTGTGACAGCAAAATCAGTAGAATCATCTCTATGCCCACATCCATTTCGATGAACCATTGCAATCGTCATGGTCTATGGAATCTGCAATATTTCATTGCAAGTTTACCATTCAGGTGAATATAATAAAAATTGAAAAGTCACTGAATACCAATAGACAGAGTGGCATTCATAAAAAATTGCTTTTTTGATTTGTGAATTGAAATTGCTCAAAAAGCTCAAAAATTATTTACACACATTATCTCAATCTTGGAATATTATTTTTTAATTTACAATAATCAATATGTTATTAAATATTTCGGCCTTTAAATTATTTTAGATCCCTTCACTGAGAAAAAAAAACGGGGGTGTGATTAACTTTTTTTCCTCAGAACTTTAACACTTTTTAGGTGTAAAAATATATCAACATTTTTTAATGTTAATTTTACATCTTTCTAAGGGTAAAATTAACATGAAAAAAGAGTAACTTTCAACCCTAATACATCTATAAAGCATAATATTTACACCAATTTCGGATCAATACTGAATGGTAAAGTAAACATTTCCAGAATGTTATTTTAACATTTTCGGATTTCTCTCAGTATTGGTTCTCCATAATTAATCACAACCTGAAAGCTTTCAAAGCTTTAAAACTAATAACAGAGTAGCATTGTACTAAATTATTTAATGGAATCAAATAGCTAATAACATGATGATAATGCCATAAAGTTAATTATTATTTTGTGAATTAAAACTAATTTTAGGACGAGAATAGAATTGAAAATCAATTAAAAAGGTAACAAACAAAAAACATAAGTTTGCTGATCTCTAATCTTATCCTTAGGGAAAAAAACACGTAATGCTCCATTTGAGAAAATTTCCCACAGTCACCCATATCTATAGCCAAGCGTTCCGCAAAATTGCACTTTGGCGGAAAAATCCATAAAAGTACACCATTATTTTTCTTGTGAGCTTATCGTTTATCCATTAGTATTCAACGCGATTTAACCCTGGTATCACACTTGCTCATTAAAATTTTAATTTGATTCAAAATATTTTTCGCTAAGGAGTGTTAAAAAGTGTAATTTGCCATTTTGGATCAATTTACCTCTTTTTGCTAAAAAGGTCGACTTGGCCCACAAAAATCAGTTTAAATAAATTGACTCATAGTGCTATTCCCAGAGACATGACATTTCCTATGTTTCCCATATGTTTCTAGCGCGCCGAAAAAACTTTTGGGTTTATTAGCTGTTTTCTGTTAGTGTAGAAAGAATTAGCAAAAAATATAAATGCAGAATAAAAGCCAACTTAATATTGAATATGCAACCGAAAACAACAAATTGGTAACCTACGTAGTTTTGGAGATATCTCGTGAAATGTGTACGAAAACAGGGAAAAATTTACACTAAAATCGGTCGCATTTTTCAGAGCTAATGTTACCCCCCTGGTTATTCCAATGAGAAATGAATATGTTTCTTATCACTTTACTGTTCTCAAGTGCTACTGCTTTATCGTCTTTTCTTTGTATTGGTTCTCGTCGCAACTGCTTTCCTTAGTCTTCGCTGTGTTCTAAAACCATCAAATAGTCGAGACAAGAACCAACACAAAGAAAAGTCGAGAATGCAGAGGCACTTGATAACAGTAAAGCACTAAAAGAGACGCGTTCTTTTTCTTTCTTTTAGTTGGGAACTGATTTTCGGAGGCCTTTTTTGAAAATATTTTAAATTTTAAAACTTGGTTTCTTTATTAAACTTAAACTGTCATTATTTCCCAAAACATTTTCTTTTATAAAACAGTATAAAAGTTATCAGATTTCTGCAATTTGAGAACTAAGATGCAGAAAAATATGTTTTTTTTTCATCTAATTACGAAAAAGGCAAAATGTCAGAAACTATTGTGAGAGCAACATAACCCAGGACTTGGAAAGCAGGCACAGTAGTTGAACTGGTATCGGTATGAATGGATCAAAATCCCGAATGGGTTAAAATTTCAAAAAAAAACAAATTATCGCAAGTCCCGAAAATCCGAAATCTCGAAAAGTCAAAATTCCGAAAAGTCATAATCTCGAAAAGCCAAAATTTTGAGAAGCTAAAATCACTCAAACCCAAAATCCCAAAAGCCAAAATGTCAAATGGTCAAAATCTTAAAAAAAAGACAAAATTATACGGAGGACAATGTGTGGAATAATTTCCTAAAACACAGAAAATTTTCATTTTCCTCCAGCAAGCGTGGTGGGTGCAATCGAGGTTTTAAAATTTAAGAATTCTTAATTTTGGCTTTCGGGATTTTGGAAATTCTGGTTTTTGACTTTTGGGAGTTTGACTCATTCGGGATTTGAGCTATAGGGATTTAGACCGTGAACTTCATCAGTTTTAGAAAATAGACAGTAATTTATATACAAAAATTTTCCATCTACGGGCGCAAATGCAAATGAAATTAAAATGACAAGCTTTTTTGTAAATACTCTTCTTTGAGTTTAGTTTAATACCTCAGAAACCTATGTGGTTTTTCTTAAGTGATAAAAATACCAATGAATCCTGCAGCAAATACGCCTGGAAATACCGTACAATTTACGAACTGTTTGGCTATAGATTTTAGTATTTCATGTTTCATTTCAACTTCCTCCAGGGAAAAATAACTGTGATCAATAATTTGGTAAAAATGATCTGTATAAAATTGATTTCACAAGTCAAAAATAGATTTCGATCATTATGTCTCCGGGCACACCTTTTAGATCAGAAAAATTTCATGAAGTCGAAATTGGATTCCTTCTCTTTCTTACTCGTTTTGCATATGTCTATATCACTCGTTTGCACTCCTCTTCTTCTTCTTTTAAATATCACAACAAATTCAATTTAGCTCAATCGGATTTGAACTGCAAAGAATGAGATAGACATAATGCAAAACGTGGTAAAAAGAAAGGGATGTAAATTTTGATTTCATGAATTTTTCCTGATTTAAAAGGTGTGCCGAAGCCATTAAAAGTCAATTTTGATTAAAACATAATTAAATTTAGTTAGTCAAAAATTGATTTCAGTTAGCAAAAAATTACTTTTGGTCAGTGAAACAATCGATTTTGACCAGTATTTAAATTGAAATTACAAAAATGAGTCTAACATATAAACAATTATAGTATCTAAGATTTATATTAGTGAAAATCAAATAGTATTTTTAAATTCCAATTTACAAAAGCTTACATGACGATCTGAATTCTATCAAATGGCCTTAACTGATCAAATTGATCTTTTTACTGGTTAAAAATGATTTTTTACTGACGAGAACAGTTTCTTGTGCTAACTGAAAAAAATTGTGTTTTTATGGCTCCGGCATACCTTTTAGATCAGAGGTGTGCAAAAACCGTTGAAACCGAATTAACGTCAAAATAAGTTTGTTTTAGTAGCGTTTTGACCATTGACGTACATGTTTTATTTGACGTTTATTCGGTTTTAACGGTTCTTGCACGCCTCGGTTTTAGATCAAGAAAATTTCATTAAATCGAGATTGGAATCTCTTTCTTTATCATACGTTTTGCATATGTCTATCTCATTCTTTCGCATTCTTCTTCTTCTTCTTTTAAACATCACAACAAATTCAATTTAGCTCAATCGAATTTGGAGTCCGAAAGAATTCGATAGACATACGCAAAACGTGTGAAAAAGAAAGGGATGCGAATTTTAACTTCATGAAGTTTTCGTGATCTAAAAAGTGTGCACGTGCCATTACTGACGAAAATTGATATTTTTATTGGCCAAAAAATAGATTTGTCATGGAGCTCGAAATTGACTTTCAACTGACAATTTTTACCAAGTTACTGTTCATTCCGAAGCATCTTTTCTTCTATATGATAACCCATGTTTTATTTTCTTTTGAAAGATTTTTTGAAAATTGAATAGAAAAATTAGAATCTAATGGCGCTGGCACACCTTTTCAATTTAGTGAAATTCAATCGATTGAAATTTTACCTTTTACTCTTTCAAACTGAGATCAGATACAGCTGTATCTCTCTGTCAAATGAAATTTAAAATTGAAATTGAAATTTCAATTTTCATTTGACAGAAAGAGACAAACACATCTTATTTCAGTTTGAAAGAGTAAGAGGTTAAAATTTCAATCGATTGAATTTCACTAAATTGAAAAGGTGTGCCAGCGCCATAAAGTTAATTTTTTGTGGAATTATTTTGTTTTAATTGAATGCTTGTAAGTCGATGTAATTAATTTAAAATGCGATAGAATTAAGAAATTCTTAAAGCTAGTTCAATTAGTGAACGTGGTAACTTCGGTCATTTTTCAATATATAATTTTTAGTATGTTTGTATATAATACTTGAGAAATGAATTTCCAAGAAAAGCTGCAAAGAAAGGAAAATATATTCCACATACCTCGTGAGATGACGACTGCCCTCGTGCACAGCCATTTCTGAGCTCTTGAATTCATTTAACTCCTTCCGGATGGCGGCTTTATCCTTTGGCGTCAAGCGAGTCCATGGCTTATCCGCCCTCCGATCGTAATCATGTGCCTGGGTCACTTCAATGTAGTCATTGAAACGGATGATTTTCTTCTCCTTCAGCTCCTCAACAGTTGGTCTGAAGCTTAACTTTCTCAGCAAATATCTCTTCTTCTCCTCCTTCTGTTTCTTCTCTTCGGCGGGTGTTTGAGCTGTTTTTTTTATGGAAAGGAACAGAAAGGGTTTGAATAAGACACACGCCACCACCATTTCCACTCACAGATGAACGGAAAAAAGGTCATGAGGTGTGAATTCAAAATAATATCCATTTGAAAATCTAGGAATTTTCCCAAATATTTCTTACTCTTTTTCCTATCTTCTTCAGTTTGTCGAGCCATCGCAGTTGAAATTTCAGCTGTGACAGCCTTTTCAAATATTCATAGAATACATTAGGCAATAATTTAAATACATATTTTCTGCTGTGATTTTTTTCGCTTAAGTGTCATTTCAACTTTTGCCTTTTGGCGCAAGATAATATTGAGGGGTGAACTACTTGAATTTTAAATTAAAAATTTGCATATGTAAATCCATGGTGCATAGAATTACGTAAAGCAATTCTCAATGGACATTAAGAGTCGAATACGAAGATACGAAAGGATACGAGAATTTATTGTCTTGATTCTCTATTCGCAAACACTGTACTTGCTTTCTCACTTAAGGTCCACCCATAAATAATATTAGGTGACGCCCCTTTAACCCGATTTTGTATACAAACTATAGTTTACATATTTCAAATTTAATATAAATGTACATGTCAAATAAAAACAACTTAACTTTTAATTTAAGCAGAGTATAAAAGGTTCCGCCAATACCAAAATAGGTCACGCCCTCTACAAGATTTTTTTCTTAAAAAATAAAGGCGAGATTTTCATTTATTTTCAATAAACAGTTTCATTTTTTCCTAAAACTGTTGATACAAATTGATTTTGATTATAGCGACATAAATAATGAGAATATCTAGCCATAAATGGGGGAGGTGGCTTTACCATGGTGTCACATATAAGATTAATATTAATATTAAGAAAAGCCGGAAAGAGATGTATATAGTATGCAAAATTTCAAATGGAATATCACGTGTGTTAGAAAGAGTACACTCTAGTGGAGTAATACGATGAGTAAGATATTACTGTTTGTATTAACCCATTCAGTCAATGTACCAGAAATACTTGAGATAGAATATTCATATTTTGGGATTAGTTTCCTATAGATTAATAGATGAATTTTTTGAAAAGAATTTTTTTTTACCAGAATTCAAATCAGGAAAGAGGATGAAGGTCAATTTTAACAAATTCGACGGAATGTCGCATTTTCCGTCCGCCATTTTGAGCAAATTTTTTGCATGACTTCACGTGAAGCGAGAAAAGAACAACATAATGTATTCCCATCTCTGTCGGACTATTTTTCCCAAGTGTTTGAAGAACTAAAGTTACTAAAAATCCATTTACGACAGCAATTCAAGTATTAGGTGCCCAGGAATAAATCATCTAAAATCACTCAATTTGCGTATGATGTATAATACCATGGTAAGGAATGGGTTAATTGCTTTGTGAACCGTATTACAGGCAATTCGAGCAATTTTCCATGCGTGCCAAGTGTGATTCGGTCAGCTTTCGAGCGAAACACAAGAGAGATAAAACAAGATAAAACACTTGCTATCCCTTGTTGGCATTCTCGCAGTTCAGAAAGTATTAATCTTATATGTGATTTAATAGTAATTTAAACTCTATCCCTTGCTCAAAATTTATAATAAAAAGCAGAGCTTGTTTCATTTAAAACATTCTAAATGACTATTTTTTCTGTACAGAATTTCTTTCAATTTTACTGGACAGAAGATAAATATTGAGATCTTTCAGGGATACAAAATACATAACAAATATAGGATTTGTCTCTTCAAAGTAACGTGGAATCCTTAAACTTAAGTTTTCTTTAGCATTTTTTTTAAACTTAGAGGTAAGGATATCGGACAATAATTGGCCCAAAACGTTCTTCAATTTTTTTTCTGATGACCAATAAAAATTGGAAACGAGATAGACTGTAAGTAGGCGTGGTCTTTAAGAAGTCATGGGATCAATATATTTACCATTTGGTTTGCATTTCAGTAGAATATTTCTTTTAGAAGATTTCCGACGACCAAAAAGTTCTCTAACTTTGTGGAACAGAAGATAAAAAGTTGAATCTCTGATGGAAACATTATACAAATTAAATGGGCGTGGTCCTCAAACAGGGCGTGGAATTTATAAATCTACCATTTTCTTAGAATTTCTTTAGAAAAACTTAGCGGTGTGCATATCTGACAAACCATTCTCCCAGACCGTTCTTCAATTTTACTGAACCGGAAATTAAAATAGAAATCCTTAATGGCAAGGAGATACACAAAAAGCAGGCGTGGTCTTCAAGGGGGCGTGGCTCCATTAAATATAGTATTTTTTGCATTTCTGAAGAACTAACAGAACATTTCCGACGATTATTTAAATTTCTCCAATTTTGAAAAATAGCAGATAAAAATTGAAGCCTCTGATGGGAACGTTATACAAAATAAGTAGGCGTGGTCTTCAAACAGGGCGTGGAACTAATCAATTTATTATTACCTTAGGATTTATAAAAAAAAACCTATCTTGATTTTCATAGAACGTTTCTAATCAAAATTAAACTGTTTGTTCTTAACAATTTTTATGTTTGCTTATAAAAGGGCGTGTCTTATTATTTCATAGGAGGGATCTTTAACCCTTTAACGACGAAACACCTTTTACGTACTGAAAATCAACAATAAAAATTAAACTGAGAAACATAATCAATGATAAGTCTTACATCTAACTTTGGAAAGTCCAACAGAGTATGATTCGATGTATTTTGTGCTTCTATAAACGATAGGGATAAAAATAGCCCAAAAATGTAAGTAATTTTTCTGACAATACCATTAAATAATATTTTTCGCTTTAATGAAAAATATTACGTATAAGTATTGTAGTTTTTATTGTCAAAAGAGTTTTGATTAAAAAAAATTGGAAGTTTAAAAAATAAATAAAATCAATTATGAATTTAAGAATTTAAAAATTCGCCATTTTTGAGCTTAAATATTTACTACACAGCAAATAGCTAGAGACTTGCAAAAAATATTCTAGATTCCTTCAACCTTCTATTTTACAATTATGTACAGACATAAGAAAAAATAACTTTAGGTTGTCAGGAAAAATTAATTTCTTTATGGGACACCGGTGTTCCAATCGTCCTTAAAGGGTTAAATCCTTGTTCAGATTGAAATAATGGTATTACTTACATGGATTTTTGTGTTCCCTGTTGTAAATTTCCAATTCTAAAATTTCAAGCTATTTCATTATGACAGAAAATTATTTCTACTCGATTTCTTAGCCAAAATATTTTTCGTGGTTTGAAGAATTGCTACTTGTCCCTTCCATATTATTTCTTCTAAGGTTCTTGCTAAGAAAAGTTAAAAATTTCCCAAAAGAGAAAAGTATTCTCATGAAATTTAATGAAAAAAAAATTTGATGAAATTTACTTTTAACTCATTTAATCAATGTTAAATTCTTTGTCATTTTTATATCCTCAAAAAAAGTCAAAACTTCGTGTTTACATTGAAATGAATTTAGCCCCTTGGCAATATTCTCCTGGAGCTTTTTTTTTCTACCGCGTCACTCACGTAAATCTCTTGAATCTTAGCATGAAGAATGATCCGTTTCTCATCTGAATTCTAATCTGTCTCGCACCATGGCGACCCTTGGAAAAAAAATAAAACCTCTCACAAAACATCTTGAGGGAAACTTTAGCATTTAATCTTTTGTACACTTGGCATCCAATTGATCTTCCCTCCTTTAACATTGAATATTTCATCGAATTTCACTTTGAACTGTGACATTGGGCAGAAAATTGTCATTTTGTGAAATTTCACAAATGAATTGTTAATAGGTTAATTTGAAATAAATTGAGAAATTCCTAAATATTCCAAGTGGATGTGACTTTTGATGTTTCTGCTAGCAGACTGATATAAAAGGGCTAAAAGGGGGATGAAGATATTGCTATGCTACAACTTACTTTTGAGAATGTTTCGCTCCACCAATTCTTCAGCTGTTGGTCTCATAGAGAGACGTCTGATGAGCTTAGCACCAATGGCTTCCTTCGATTCCAGTCGCTCATTGTCTGACTGTGCATGGAGAATGTTGCGGTTGATGAGATCCTGACGATCTGGACGAAGGGCCAGTTTGAGTGAGAGACTCTCCTTGCGGGCAATTTTGGCTGCACGATCACTAGCTGTGTCATCATCTCGGTACAAGATTGGACCATCACTCTGATCACTATCCGTGTCCTCACGAAGGACATACGGTCGGGCATTCTCTTTGTTCTCCATCGTGCAGGGCAGTCCAATCCCAAAACGCATCGGTCGAGAACTGCACACAAATTGAGAATAAAAGCACATTTTTGACGATCTTTCAACGTCCCAAATTTAACCAATTTTTCAGTGTCTTTTAGAGAAGATTAAAAAAATGTTTGTGTAAATTTAAAAAAAAGCATGAAACTAAAAATTAGAATAGAGGACCACAAAAGAAATATTCTATAAACATGCGAGAATGTGCCTCAAAATTGCTCTTAAAATTTCAATCTATTTTTCCTCCCTTTCAAAGGGGATGAGAAACAGAGAAAAAACTCTTCGAGTATCCTTTTGAGAATTTAACAAAAAAAAAAACACAAGATGAGAGAAAAAATTCGCTTAAAGAAAAAACAACATAAAAAGGGATAATTCAATTCATTTGAAATTCTGCAATAACAAATGATTAAAAAAAAGAGAGAAAAATGGCAATCAAGAAAAAAGGTGATGGGGACAGAGATAATAAAAAAAAACAGAAAATAAGGTGATTGAGTTACAAATTAATTACCATATTCTAATCCTTGGCCGTAGGATGGGCCTATAAAATTGTCAATAAATAATAGCATTAGATATAGAATATAGTCTAAAAAAGAATCCCTTCTCTCCTTTCACACTCTCAACATATTTTCTGTGATTTTCACGTGAAAATTATTCAAAGCTCTTTCATCTTCTTCATGCTTGACGTTTTTTTTCTCCCTCGTCTTCACAAAGTTCTCTTTCACAAATTTTTCAATAGGATACCAAATTCTTCACATTCAAAAGTGAATTCTCCAAATTTCCTATTCTCCATTGAATTTTGATGCATGACGCGATTTTAGGGGAGATACTCTCTCTCACACTCATCTTTGGTTCCTAAGGTACCATTAGTCCCAGCATCCCCCCGCCCCCTGATATTTCACCTCTTCATGCCAATTTATACGATAAGAACGTACAAGATAGAGTGACAAAGGTCACAAGATATCGACTAACAAGACACTTATTGGATTCACATTAGCCTCGTGCTTTTTCTTACGGTGCTCTTTTTTCCACTTTTTTTTTCTTGGCGACAAGCCCCCAAAGCGACTCTTTAGGGAGGAAGAGATTCATTGGTAGTCAATTTGTATCCTCTAGTGGCTTTTTGTATGAATCTTCCGGGATATTGGTGGAGGAGCTCAAAATGAGCTCTATAGGGCTTCATGTTTTGATGAATATTTTAAATCTTGATTTTTATATTAAAAATGAAAGATGCATCGCAATATCTTCAAACTGTATTTTATGTATCGCTAAAGATTTTATTATACCGATAAAATAAAACATTTTTTGATTGCATATTGTAAAATTCAACAGCCAAAAGGAGTGGTAAAACATCCAAGCTTTCCGGAATACTCCAATACGTGATTGGTCCTAGAAAGTCGTTATACATTAATTTGTTTTGATGAAGCTTCAGCACAATGCTTTTTCTGTACACCGACCGATTGCAATCATTTTAAATTCGAACTGATAAGATTTACTTAAAATCGCGTAGTTGTGGTTAAATACAATTGCACGTAAGACATTAATTACCACTAATTACTAATTGTTTTGAGGATTCCAAGACCTTTATAAACCCTAAATTCTTGACCTTAAAAAAGGATATTACGAATTATTTAATTTTATTTTCTTATACAGATTAAAACTTCAACAAATTACTTTATTAAATTCGATAACATAGAGATAAAGCGGATAAACCAGGAAAAACGTTGGATGTTTTTTGGATAAACATGGAATATTTATCAGAAATTTGCAAGGATAAACTCTCCAAAAGTGTGCAAGCGTTACGAAATCAAACAAATTTTGTTTTTAAAAGCTGTGAACCTTACATGCTTTATATTCATATTCTTGCTTGATTATAGATTTCTTTCAAAAAATCCCCATGGGGCAATCATCTTATAGATGAACCCCTAATCAAAAAAAAATCCCTAGTATTTTGCAGAAATATAACAATAAAATAAAAATAAAATGAATAAACTTGAATATTATAACAAAAATAATTTCAAAAAGTAATTGCAAGGCATTCCAGCTTTGTGAAATGCTCGAACTCGTGACTACACGGAAAAAAAATTGTAAAATTGTTCGTAAATGTTTGTGAAATCCTATGGAGGACTTATAAAATACTCGTAAATCGTATAACCCACAAACAAGTTCGTAAAAGTTTCTATTTTTTCACAAACATTGTTCGTAACATGATCACTTGACGAGCATTTTTTGTACTTTTACAAACATTTGTTCATAAATGTTCGTAAATTTTTTTCATTTGCTCGTAAATGTTTGTTTTCCTGTCGACGAGTGAGTGGCGTCAAAAACTCGAAACTTAAGATTTCCAAAATTCTACTACAATACGACCCCCTGGGGGCTAAAGAGTCAAAATATATAAAACTCAACATCAACGGATTATATATACTGCTCTCTGTGTACAGTTCGAGCAGTAAAATTATAAATTAATACCTAGTAATAAATTAATAAAAGGCCAAAGATTAATATATAACAAAATCATATGTTTAAAGGATTTACTAGACTTTTCGGCCTGAATAGGTTCGTATTTGACCAATAATATTTTCCAGCATAATACCTCCAGACGTTGGTCCCTTACTTTGTTTTCTAAATTTACTTGTGAAGGATGTTTAGTCTCACAGGATCCCTTAATCAAATAAATGACAGGAATAAATATTTGTTTGTAACATATCGAGAAAATTAGACATCCTTATAGTTTATTATCATTCCATAAGAATAGGATTTTTATCGATTTTAGATAGTCCAAAAAAAAATGTTTCCCAGAGTGTTTATATTTTTCTTTGGGTACCCAGAGTCCCAAGGAATGCAAAAGAGCTTTACCTAATCCTAATTATTTAATTTGCCTTTTATACATGAATATTCTATAAAAAGATTAAAAATTGATGTGAAAATACCTAGACAATTTCCAATTACCTCTATATAGATTCTTGAAATTTTGAACCCGTGAAGATTCCCGCAAATGCCTGAGAATTAACTGAATTGCTTTAGAATATTAAAACGCAGAATTATTTAGTATTCCCTAGAAATGACAATCGAAGTTATATTTTTTAAATATTTTATGTAATTTTTGAAGTATACAAAAACCTTATAATTTTATAATATATATTATATATATTAGACTTTAGCAAGGTAAAAACTCTGTAATATCTGTTTACTGAATTCTGATTGTAAAATTAGTCAAAGAGAATTTTCAGGAATTCCTTTGTTGCATTCCTTTGTTATCTTCTAAAAGAACAAAACTCTTCACAAAAGGTTAATAAAAAAATTGTGGCAATAGATATATGTTAAGAAAATCTTACTTAAATCCGTAAAAAAGGCAATTAAAAATTGAATATTTTATTCGTAATTCACTAAATTAATCAGCTTATAAAGATATTGTCTCAGAAATTTATTGCAAAATTGAATGTTTTAGCGGGTATTCAGAGATTAATACATAAAGAAGCAAATGAGGAAGATAATTGTAATTGTGTTTTGCTTTAACTTTAATTGTTCTGTTTGGACATTATTGATTTTGGCAAAGCACATATGCTTCTTGAGAATCATCACAGAACTGAGATAGTATCGAGAAAATTAACTTCACATGAACAACTTCACATGTTCTAAATAGTTTTAATACATTTGATTCTGAAATAAGACTGAATGCGTAATTGAAGATATGTCTTTGATATTTCTATAAATAGGAAAGTCTGAATTTCCAGAGGAACGATTACATTAAAAGGATACTCGGAACTAATAAGAAATGCTGGTCGTTTTTGTTTTTGTTTTTTTTGGTTTTTGAAAAATTCAAAAATTGTAAATAAACATAACCAACAACTTCTTTAAAATTTCAGTAAAAAGTTACATTGTCCAATCCTATTTACAGGAAGAAAACTGTTATAGCTAAATTATTATTTTAATATCAGAAACGTCAGCATAAAGCTCGTCAATTCAGAAATAGCGGAAACTTGAAGATGTTTGTTAAATATTTTGTATCAAATTTAAAAATTTCTAAATATAAAAAAAAGGTTATGGATTAATAGACAAATAGGAGATTTCTTATTCTGAGTTAAAGGTTAATCACGCTTGATAAACACAATACCAGATCATCTAAAAAATATTGTATATTAATTAGAAGTCTCATCATTTTCAAAACCAGTTTCAAAATTAAGGTTAACTTAGAGAACTTTGACATATTCATTACAGCTCAATCGTAATATTTGTAGCTTTTGTTGAAACCAAATCATCTTTTAAAGGTCGATTTAAAGATTTAACTTTTAAATATTTATCTCAGAATTTAAAGGTGAATTTTTAAAATTAATTGAGACGAAACTCTCTAATTTTTCACTGCTCAAACTCCACAGAGAGAGCAGTATACATAATCCTCGATTTTGAGTTATTATGTTTCGTTTTCTTTAAGGGTCGTATTTTGGTAGAATTTTGGAAATCTCTGAAGTGTCGAGGTTTTTGATGTCAAGCTGTTTGTCCGTCTGTCAGTGCAGATGTAGGCCTAGAGGCCACACGGTTAGAGATAGAGGGAACCTTCGGGGGACCTCCACCCCCCATTATAGTCGATCCTGGGACCATTATCATGCTCCTCATTTCCTTTCAACCCCTCTCATTTCCCTCCAAAATCATGTTTTTTTAAGATTGTTTAAAAACGCGTCGGGCAATTCAATAGCGTTGAATCATTTTTAATAACGATTTCTCAAGGTCAAAGGTTAAAAAGGCTATAGATAGCATATTTCTTAATCAAATGGTATACTATATTTCAGCACATTGGTAAGGTCTTGGAATTCCAAACAAGCCAAAACCGGTTCCAATCGGCTATGAACCGGTAGTGAACCAATCCATAATCCATAAGTAATTTTTATCCGAAATTCAATTATTATATTATTCTTAAGGTAATTTTGGGCAATTTTTTAGTGATTTATAAATTGATTTAAATCGATTGAGAACCGGTAAACGATAAATGATGCAAAAATACCTTTGAGGCTTTTGACGTATAGCAACTAAGTGACGAGTTCAAGTATTTCACAAAGCCTGGAACGCATTGCCACCCCTTAAACAGTGTCAAATTTCTTTAAGTTATAAACTCAACGAAGCTGAAATGGAAGTGTGGAACAGTTTTAAATTGCTTCTAATTTTAAAGCTAGTCGATAGGACCATTTTAAACCTTCAAATGTCGACAATTTTGAGGCAAGATTGGAATAGATGATGCATCTATTAAACGTTAAAACATTCAATGAAAAACGTTGGTAAATATCTTATGTTTTTTCTTCCATTTCTCATCCATTTTTTTTAGTAATTTTCAATCCCAAAATTTTCAATATTTGGTATTTTTTATATTTGTTAGTTTTTTTTATAGTAGAGCACTTAATATTAGGTAATGAAATTGGCAAACAACTTCCTAATTGATTGAGATGTAATAGGGCTGAATTAATCTACAGTTGTAGTTTGTTTTTGGCAATTTGTCTCAAAGTATTTTCATCTTATTAGTTTTAGTATTTTTGTATAGAGAAAACCATCACCATAGATTTGGAAACTTTCCAAAATAGGCCGAAGAAGAGAGACTTCATAAACAGTAAATTCCTAGTGAAAATAACTTACTTGAGAGATGAATTGTTCTCTTGCCGAACAACCAATGGACGATTGTTGCTATTGTTGTCCTGTGTTGGAGTCCCTGGACTCGATCCTGTTGATGTCCCAACACTCCCACTACCACCACCGACATTTCCCGAGTTGCTGACCTTCTTTTTTAGCGCCGATTTCAAGGGAATAGCATTGAAGAGTGGCTCCTTGGCCGGAATCTCCTCTACACGTCCCGTATCGATGTTTGGATTTGGTTGATTCATATGGAACATGTACTCTTCATCTGAATCCAAATCCTCCCCATCGAGTTCATCTTGATCTGGGATAAGAAATTCTTCATTAAAATTCTGAAGAATTAATTTAAAAATAAGTACTTCATAAATTGTGCAATATTGCCTCTTGTGTAATTCATAGAACTCCTACTGTTTTCAAAAGAGGAGTTGTTTTTTTTTACTGTAATTTTGTGAGAAAATAACTCCTTTGAGCAAATTTTCTTTTGATCGTGAAAAGTTCTCTCAATGTGAAATTTTGTACTCACAGTGTCAGCAAAAATGTTATTATATAATATAAAAAAAATTAAATTTTGTGCCTCGCAGTTACGAGTAAATGAACTGAAAATTTGTGTATGAAAATGCCACATAAAACGATTAATTTTCAGGTGAAATTGAGTGAATTTGCTGCTCCATGTTAAACCTTCCTCTACAGCAAAATTGTGAATATTTTGAGGATTCCATGGGACTCATTTAAAAAAAATTATTTTTCTCCTTTTGCTCGGTAATTTCAAGTGAAAAGGCAAATTAATGAATGTTTCCATCGTTAGCAACTGTGCACAGAAATCTACACACTAAATTAGTACAAAAAAAAAAATAGTGTTAATAAAAAAAACACAAGTAATGAGTGAAAAAATGGTGGAAATTCAACGCTATTTTTTCTGTGTATTTAATTTTTAAATAAACATTATTATTTTGTGTTCTATAAATATTTTTGGGTAAAATTTTCAACAAAATGTGAAAATTCCGCTTGAACATTTTCAAAAGTTACATCAACAATAAAATGAATCACGATAAATAAACATAAACTTTCAGAGAATTAATTTACTACCAGATGAATTTTGAAATAACTTGAGTGAATGGGGTGGCTTTTATTAGTGAACAAAGATCAAAATAGCAGCATTTTGTAAACAACATGTGATTTAGTGCAATTTTGGTCACTTTCACTAAATTAGAAAATTTATTTATTTATTTTTTTTTTAATAAATTTCTTGTTTTTCAGTAACTCAACATACATGTTATGCATTTCAGATTTTGGCGTTTGCAGATTGCTAGCTTCAGTTCCATGCTAAAATAGCTTACTATATTGAAGAAAGAAAAAAATAGGGAGAAAAGAACAAAAATGTCGGATTTAATTAAAATTGGGATTGCACATTACCCTTAAAACTATCTCAAACAAGATATAATACTCAAGGAGGAAGATTTTTGAGGGAGAAGGGTGAGGGGGTGCATTTACGAGAAACCAATTCAAGTGAAAAACTAATCGAAATTCAATGGAATGAAGTTTTTCAATTGAAGTTTTCTTCTCCATTAAAATTGTTCATTTTAATTGATTTTGTCTCGATGATATGGATGGCAAGGGGCTCGGAGGAGATTTAAAAGAAGCTTAAATTCACTTCATCACAATTGCAATCAATTCTCCTCGAGACACTTTTGCACTTGAATTCTAATGCTTCTGTGGTAGGAGCCAAAAAGAATCTCGATGATCGTGAGGGAAATAAATCACGTAGAATTTTCTGTAGCGCCAAGTGAAATGCGGAAATGAAAAAGCCTCATTGCGAGTGTATGATGATAGGAATAAAATGTTTCAGGGGGCGTTCAGTCACATTAGCATTAAAACTAAAAATTATAAAGCACGTAAATAATTCTCAAAAAGCTGCATAAGTTGATATTATTATATTTTAGATCTTCCTTTTGATGGTAGAGGGAGCAGACGGTATTTCAGAATATAAGGTTATGTTGAACATAACCCCAAAAAATACATAACACTGGAGGGAAAAATATCATAAATTTCGTATGACGGTGAAAGTGCAGCATGTTTAGCAAGTCCCTTTCATATTTATAAAACTAATCATATTTTTCACATTCACCAAAAGAATTCTAACCTAAAAAGTTTCTGATCTTGAAATTACATGTAACAAAGATATAAAAGTAATTGAAAAAAAGAATGAAAACTTAATAAATTCCAAACTCAAAAATGTAACAAATTATCCTAAAACTTTCTTGAGAATCATGAATTATGACTCTCAGCAATGAGAGTCATCATTTTTAGAGGTTATGTTTAATGATCAAAATAAAGCAAGAAATAAAAAAAAATATATAACTGTTAAGTGAAATAAGAGAACTAATATTTATATATTACTGTCATGTTCAAAGTTGAATTTTGCCTAATATTGAAACAAAATTATTATAAATGGGTTATTTTATATTTGAGGTTATGTATGACATAACCTAAACAAACTTAAATCATCTATTAACAAGACAATCCTAAATAGGTTCAATGCAACACTCAATTTTCTTCTACATGTTAGAATTTTGCAATCATTTTTATTTGATTTTTTTAATGATCACAGTTTCCTATGTTTTTGAGGTTAGTGTTTAAAAATTTTAAATTTATTAAACTTTTATGATGGTTTTCCTTTTCATTAAAGCTACTGAACAAAATTTCTTGTACATGCCCATTAAAAGTTATTTTGCAGAAAAAAATGCTGGAATTCCTTAGGTTATGTCTAACATAACCTAAAACTTTTTGAATTAATCTCTAAATATAAAAGGCCCAAGATGATGCGATTAATCTTAAATTTTAGGTATTTAATAACGTTTTCCTAACTAACCCAAAACCAATCAGAACCTTAAATAAATTTTATGTATATTGCAAGCATTTACTTAGGAATTATAATCTCAGTAACTCAAACTGGTTATAACCTTACTTCAGTAACAGACGGAAATTGTTATTTATGCACGTATAATGCCCAGTACACAATAACTTTTGTTTTGTAAACATATTTTGACATTTCAGTGAGAGTGAATGAAACGTAGATCTAGTCATCTCGCTCTCTCTCATAGTAAATTATGAAAACATGCTTACAAACAAAAGTTATTGTGCTCCTGACATAAGTAGCATAAAAAACTGCAATTGTTTTCTATTTTTCTGTTTTGAAAAATTGAAAATATTCGTCTAGGGGGCAAAAAGTTAGGTTCAAGCAACCTGACTTTTGACAGGTTAAGGATAATCAGGCTTATCAATTTGTGAAAGTTTCATATTCAAATGTGTTGTAGAACTTTCTTATTTTGAACTCATAAAGCTTTACAAATTCAAGTTAAAGTGTCATGAAAATTTTTGTTTTATGTGTTTTTGTAAGAACTAACTGGAAATTGATTTTCCGAACCTACAAAAAATGTTCAATAGATCCCTTTTAAATCATCACGCGATAAACACCCCCTGACGAAATATTTGAGTGCAGATGACTATGAAGGTTCTTGAGAAATCTCATCACTCACCGTCATAATCGTAGTCTGCCATCTCGAGTTGTGCGTTGTGAATACCGCCGGCGGCGTTCGAGCTGTTGCCGCCGCCATGCATCTGAACACCCGGCCCGTGCGGCCGTCCGGCTATCAGTGTGGGACTCGGCGTTGAGAACATGGGCGGCGGTGGGATTGGTCCAATCTCTGACACGGGAATCGGTGGTTCCGGCAATTCTGATAGGAGGATATGCGCCGACAGCTGCTGCTGTCCATCAGCCGAGGGCGTCTGCTGCTGGGCAGATGGTGGAGGTGTTGGTCCACGAATACCGCCCTGCTGTTGATCTCCATCTAAACAAAAGCATTAACGGCAAAATTTGTCAAAATTTGACAAATTGTCTTCTTCTTCTTCTTCTTCTTCTTCTTCTTCTATTTTATGTAAGGCTGTCCGACTCACTCCCCGTCAAATCATTGCTCTACCTGCCGATTTTACTCGGAGGTTTTTTGAATTGTAACGGTATATTCTAGTACATTCAGAAAAAATCTGTAGATTTTCGGCAGAAATTCTTCCGAAAATCTGCAAATTCTCGGCAGAATTTCTGCATAAGAAATCTGCATGGTCTCCATTGTCTCAACAAAAATATTGTTGATTTATCAAGAAACTGTAGAAGTTACAAAGAAAATAGTATGCTCTGCTTAACAAGCATTACCGATTAAACATTTTAGATAAATAAAAAAAATGAAAGCAAAAATACTAATTTCTTAAAAATCGCCCATGGAATGATACAAAAACGCGAAATTTAGGTCGATACTGTGTTTAAAGTTATCATTTCACTATTCTCTACTTATAACACGGCGTCGTAGAATTCTTTATTTTATATAAACACTGTGATATCACTAAGAAACACTCTATTGAATTTTGCAAACTTCAGTGAAAAATATTCCATCATTTCAGACACAGCTGTCTGAAAAGTCTGGAATGTAGAAAAATCTACAGAAAATCGGCAAAATATCTAAAGAAATTCGTCAGAGTATGCACCAGGGGATTCGTCAGAAAATCCGCAAAATTTTCTGACGAATTTTGTCCCAAGCCCAAATAAAATTCGTAGGAATATCTACAGATTTCTCGGCAGATTTTCGGCAGAGGTGTAGATATTTTCTGCAGAAATCTTAAAGATATCTGACGAAATTATTTGACGGGTCGGGTTCATATAGCCAGACAAATTGTCAATATTTCGAATAATATTGTCAAAAGTTTAATCCATTCTTAACTTTATCAAATTTTTAAATAAAAAAATAATATTTTTTAGGGATTGTCAGCGAATTTTAAAATTATGTCAAAATTCTGACAGTCCGTCAAAACTCCAGCAAAATGTCAAAATATTTTTTTTCAGTAATTTAATTTCAAATTTAAAAACATCGTTAAATGAACTTACAGTGATCCCCATGGCAAAAGATTATCCTCCTGGATAGCTTTGTGGGACCCAGAGAATTTGGACGCTCTGGTTTGTTATTGTCACCATTTCCACTGTTCCCATTGCCTGGTGGCAGGGGACCAGAACATTGTTGTTCTATGCTCGGTGAAAGAGCATTACCACCGGCATTAGCGTCAGTCTTCTCTTTCCTCGGTTCTGTAAGTACAGAGAGAAAATAAAAGTTTTTATTAAAAATACATTTTTTTCCCATAAGGATAAACATAAAATATTCGTTTCATATGAAAATAAACAGGGAGTGAGAATTTTTCTCAAATTTTCCCAACACAACTTCATCCAAAAAAATGTTTTGATTGCAGACACAGAAATTCATTCAAGAGAAAATTTCCATTCACAACTTCTTACATTCACGTGATGTGTTTTTTCACCATTAATTTTACATCACTTCGCCCACACAAGTTCGTGGAAACATTATAATTTCGCAGATGAGATACAAGTAAAGAGAGAATTTGATAAAATAATTGTTTAAAAGCTTGTTGTACTTATGCGAGTGCTGAATGAAATTATCTTCATGGTGGAATGCTGCAGACATGTTAATAAATTTTCATGAAAATATTTTATATCAAGGACTTTGGCATTTTATTTAGTTGGATAGCTGTTAATTTTAAAATTGACATTTAATTTTGACAACTGAAATTTGATGTTTAACTTTGACATCCGAAATTTTCCGAATCCTTGCGAAGGGTGATCGTTAAATTGAAAAAAATCAAACAAATATTTAAGCAATTTGACGGTTATATGTATTAATTTAATTATTTGCGACGTAATTTGTAAATCATACTAAATCCAAGAATACAAGGCCAGTGTCGCGCTCCTAATTGAAATATCAATAAAAGCGCAAAAGGAAAATTTCTCATCTGAATTTTTTTGCGCAAATATTCATCTTGAGAGATTTATGCAGTCATTTTCCTCTGACCATTTCCTCTCCATTTGCTTGTGAGAAATTTATCCCATAACTCTTAGTTCTCCCATTCTACGTTTTCAGTGATTTCCAACTTATCCATTACCACTTTCCACGCGCTTGAACTTGGGCGAGCTCTATTGACGTGAGTTTTTCTAGTGTTGTACGCTATTTTGTGGTATGAAAAATTTCGTGGGGCAATATTTGTGTTATATAGAACCATGCTTTATATATAGCGACGTCATCGTCAGACGCCGTAGTCCAACAAGTGACGCCAACAGGCGATGATCATTAATTATATTTCTGTACTCATTCTGCGTTTCTTCGGATTTCGCATTCTTTCGTCCCTCCTAAGAGTCCCCAAAAACAGAGTGAAAAAGCTAAGATGACGAGATTACTGGCGTGTTGTTGCTTCCTGAAAACCGGAACTTGCCATCTCCTGAGAAAAATTCATCAGAAAGTGTGTGGTGCCAAGAAAGTACCAAAGCAATTTCAGACAGGAAATTTGTATTACCTTAATTAATTTCTACCCCTCTCTCTCTGATCATGAAAAGTGTTTGAGCTGAATTTAATTGAATTTTTTCACCCACATATCATTCAGTTTACTGAAGGTTCCGAGTTTAGCACAATTTCCCAAGATATCACATTTTTTTCTCACTTCACACATCCCTCACAGCTTGTCGATATATTTTCTGCCAATGAAAACCTCCTGTTTGAAAATCGTTCACACAATACTTTATTTCTGTTTTTCTTTTTTCTCTCTGGATTGTCTGTCAGTTACCACTGTCAGATTGTGGCTAAAAGAGTGTCACGTTAGTGGAAAATCTTGGGATATGCCTTCAACATCGGCTTTTCCCGATTTTTTTTTGTCTACCTCACCCTTTTCAGAAATAGCAAAAATGCTGAGCAGGAAAACCCATATCAAAAATTTTCATGTATTGCGTTTGGTTCTTATGGTATTCTCTCCTATTTGCGAAAAATATAAATCAAAGTGACAAAAATCTCAACAGAAGAAAGAATAAAAAAATCAAGAAAAATGGCACAATGATTGCCAATTTATTAATGAGAATCTTAATTCTGTATTATCTTTAGAAATAAGTAAACTTTAAGAGTAAATTGTTGTAATGATTGAGGTTATGTTGGACTTAACCTCAAATAATAAGATGTACTTTTTTATTAATCAGACTATTTGAGAGGTAAATAAAATGGATTTATATTTTTTATTTACAATTTTTAGGCCTTATTTGTGAAAGGCATTAAACACAGTTTTTATTGTTCAATAAAATATTTAAGGAACTCATTAGGGGCAAGTGGGGCACTTTTTCCCCTATTTTTAAATAAAATTGAGCTTCATAGTGATATAGTTTAGTTTAGGTACACAAACAGATTGAGAAGCTAAATTACATTATGATATAGCTCAGTTCCACTTAAAAGTGAAAAATCCCAATTTTAAAAGTGCCCCGCTTTGAAATGTGCCCCACTTCCCCCTAAGTATCAAATGGCAAAATAGAATTTATACCATGCAAACAATCAGCTGGCTATTTTTGAAAAATAGGTTATGTTAGACTTAACCCCAATTTACTAAGCATACTGAAGTCATTCCTCCCTTTATAATTTATTTGTATTCGAAATTGCATAAAATTTTCATGAAAAAAAAATTAATTAGATACTCAGATCTTGTCTAATAATATAATTTACTTATTCCGAATGTTTTATTTAGAATAGTTATTTTTAGGTTAGGTAACCTCATTTCGTAAAAAAGACAATTAAATTTGAAAGAACAATTATACAACTACCTAACCTCAAATGAGTGAGAAGTTCTTCTTTATTTTTAAATATTTATCATAGTTTTATGTGTCTTTATCCAAATTCTAAGAGTAACTGTCACTTTGGACGTGAAGAAAAATTATTTATGATATTTTAGTATAACCGTATAACGAATTAAATTATTCTATCTCTTATCTTCAAAAATTATAGTTAAATGAAATGTATTTTGAGGTTAAATTGCAACCACAAAATACCTGGATTTGGCGTGAAAAAAGTCGAAATTCCTCATAGGTTCAAATCGTTCAAATATTAATTAAAAAAAAGACTGTCAAAATGGTGATTATAAGAAGTTATGAAATTAGGTTAAAATTAAATTCCCGTACAGTTGATTAGATTAGCTTGGCAATCTTGTTCTTTCTTTTTGACTGGCCTAGCCCCAATGAAATGTAAAACATACTGTAAAACCGAAACATACAACCAGAAAAAGGACATTTCCACCGTTTAGTCCTGGAGTTTGGAATCAACGCTAAGGGCCTTGACAGACCTGAGGATTAGCCGAGAGACGGCTTAGCGTAATTATATTCGAAATAGTAGGTGAGATTGTTAAGAATCTCACCTAATAATGGTTAGACTTCATTTCCATAATTTTCCACTAAGTCGTCTCTCGGCTTAAGTCGTAAGTGTGTCTAGGGCATAAGACGGCGGTGGACACATGGGAGGTGGGAAAGGTTAAGAATGAGATGAAATAAATTCAAATTCAAATATGATTTTTAGTTTATGTTATTCGTTTATAAAACGATACTTTGGATGATAACCTTTTGGCTAATTAGGAAACATCATTGAGTTTCAAATAGCTTTAAGCTTTTTAAAGAATAAGAAACATCAACAGAAAAGTTTTCAGAGAAACTTTTCTCATCAACACAACACCAAGTTGAATATTCAAGCTGTGATATAAAACAATTTAATATTTATGTGTAATTTCATGGCAGGAATTTTGGGTAGTTCTTCAGCCTCTGGCCATCACGCACTTTTCCCTACAATCTCCCAAAATCCTCCTCAATACCCAAATCCATTACATTAAATGACAATCTAACGATTCTTATATACCATCCAAGGTTTTTGCTGGGTATCCTTCTTCCCAACCCTGAAAAATACGCCACGTGGCTCTTCCGTCATCCCAGTCAGTGTCTGGCTCGGGGATATAGAAAATGGTGCTGAGGAAGGGAGCGCTATGATGGAGGAGAAGAAAGCAATTTCGACCAGAAATATGGTGTGTCTTTATTACTCTCCACCACTTTCTTTTCCACCCAAACTTTTTGTCCATCGCGCACCCCAAGAAACATATAACACCCTATGAAAATGGAGTGTCGTGTGAGTGATTTTGAGTTTACTTAACTTGTGATTGTCACTGGGGAGACATTGTGATAAGAGGACTTTTGTCCATCAACGCAAGGCGTCTCCATGTCTCACCCCAAATACCAACAACATCGAAGTGTTTTGCGAAAAGCCAATGATTCTAGGAAATTTTTTTTTCTCATATTTCTTTTGATATAAGTAACTTTTGGACCATTCTTGGACCATTTCTGCAAAATGAAACCCTGGACGAGACAGTATTCAATTTAATATTCTTTACGATGTTTTCATATCATTTTTGTACGAAGCTTATTTCTCTCAAGATGGTATTCCATATCGATGACCATGAACTTTGACTTAACTTTGAAAGAGAGTTTGTTGTTGATTTTGATGATGAATTTCGGGCAAATATAACAAGCAATTTTATGGTGCGTGTACATTAACTTTTCATCACTTAAACTTTACGATAATTAATTTGATAGATTGGCTCATTTTACGAGATTGGAAATTTCAAAAGAAATTCTACGTTGATTCAATAAAAAAAAATCAACGTTAAATTTCTTTACAATTCGTCAAGGCTCAAAACATGATAAATTCCTAATATTCAGGACAAAAGTTCTTTTTTATCATCCCAAAGATAGGGATGAAAAATTTATCCTTGGGAAAGCACACCTCTCAAAAATGTGCTCTAAATGGATGAAATATTAAAAATTGAAGAAAAACATCCTTCAATACGGATAATGTTATATTTTTTGGCAACCTTTTATTCTAAATTTTCACGATTTAGGCCTGGATAGGGAAGTACATTTGGAATCTGTCTGCCAAACTTAAGTACAGGAAAGGTAGGAAGAAAAACACTCTCTTGGGCTTTTCCGTAAATCTTGATTGCCTTTCCCTCAATTTCCTTCCTCTCAATTTCTCATTCACACACAAAGAAGACTACACAACTGTTCGGTTTTTTTTCCTTCGGAATCCTTCTAACTTCCTCTCTCCCAGTATCTTTTTTGGATGATTGGGCGTTGGTTTTTTTTTCTCCATTCACCAAATCACTCAAGTATCTTTATTTTTCATCCACCTTTTTACCCATTTGATTGACAGACATGGGACATAAAAAGGAACAAAGATGCGTGATCACATGTGACATGAAAGAAAGAGAGTGTCCTAAAATTAATGAGGAAAAACTATTTTCTCCTCAATTAATTGTGATTAATTTTAGAAAATTGTGTCAAATCCCCATCGACGATCGCCTCAAATTGGCCAAATTCCACATTCATGTCGCATTGAGATAATTCTTTAGTATTAGAATATGATGGTTTATATGGGGTGGACATCGAGTGATATAAATAAAAATCTATCCGACATTTATAGCATGAGCGGGAAGTGCTGTTCTATCTACTGTTTTAGAATGCCACGAGCAAATAACACGCGCAACTTTACAATCTTGTCACCTCCTGCAAATTGATAATAACACATCTTTTTAGTAATGATGGTAAAAATAAAAGTGCGTAGACAGAAGGAATTTGGACCCGCACATTTCTCTCCGTATTTGCGTTTTTTTCCCCCTGTTAATGTGAATGTTTGATGAGAATGTGGAATTTTTCTGGGTGAAATGGGCGCCAAGATGCGAAAATTGAGGACAACAACCGCAACCATTATTAATTGGTCACCCTCCTTTCTCAAAATAATCCCACGACAAGCCAATAAAACATTTAATACAGCGCCACTCCTGAGAATGGAATCATTAAGACATTTGAGGATTTATGGATTAACAACAATCTTCTGGTGATTGATTTACAAGCGGTAATTGTGCGTTTAAGAACACGCAAAAATTTTACCATACTGCCAAAAAAACACTATTTTGTCATCGGTCTCTGAATAGAAATAAGGCATAAAGTCCATCATAAAGTTATTTGCGAATGTTTTCAATTAAAAGACCATAAAAAAATAACTAAAATAGCCGTGGGCATAATTGAGGCATTACAATCAAAAATGTCATTCGGAATATAGTTTATTCTGTTATGGTTTTACCTTTTTTTTTGTCAGTAGGGAAATCGGGGTAGAATTAGCCACCAAATGAAATTTTTGATTGCGTATAATTTGTACAAAAAATGTTTGTATGAAGCTGATAAATATTTCAATGAATAGTAAGGGTAGTATATATATTTAGAATAAAGAGTGATTTCCTCAATATTCCTTCGAAGGCAATCTATAATACGGGCTTCATACCTAGGGCTTAGCTATATGGTTTAACTTCTTTAACTTCTTATCAATCAATATTTTTCATAAAATTTTAACTTAGAATCCTATTATAAAAATCCAAATAATATATTTGATTCTAAGACCTGCTGGAACTGGGCTAAACCTCTAGTCTGAAGACGGCTTAAGATACCACTACTTAATACTGTACGTAATTCTACCCCGGTCTCCCCTAAGTAAATATTGACAAAAAAACACCTTTTAACTGCTTGATTTCAAACAACTAAAGTTTTATGGATAAAAAATCATTTTTCATCCCAAAAATCTGGATGAAGAATTCAGTTTTTTAATTGCTGAAATATTTATAATTTAAGAAAAACATTCTTCAATTCGGACAGTAAGATATATTTTTCGAAAAGTATTAGTTCAAATTCTCACGATTAAGATCTAGTGTAAGATGGGGTACTTTGAAATCATGTTCATTTTTGAATTTAGAGATTTTCTTACTATTTCAGATGGTCAAAGAGAAAAAGAAATCCACGAAGAAGTACAAGACTTTACATTCGAGAGTACGTCTTCGTCGTTTTGTCCCTTTACCATCTAAAACTGGTCTAAAACTGTTACGAAATCTCAAAGTTCCAAATTAGGCATGATTACAAATTACTCCTTCTTACTGTGTTATCACACTTGCATGTTAAACTGTTAATATGATTCACGTTAATTGTCGCTGGTGAGAGTCCAAATGTGTAATTTGTGTATTTGAATCATTTTATATTCAAAATTTGATCTATTTGTTGATAAAAAGGTAGACTTGGTCCGCAAAATTTGATATAAATTGATTTATAGCATTAATGTGAAAAATTAATGCGATTTTCTCTTTAATTTTTTAATGTGAAAAATATTTATGCTTTAGGTAAATTTAAATTTATTTTTGCAGTCCAAGTCCATTTCTTTATCAATAAATAGAAAAACCCCAAATATTAAGTGACTCAAAGACACAAAAAACATATTTGGACGCTCACAAGCGACAATTAATGTGAATCACATTAAAATTTTAATGTGCAAGTGTGATAACGCCGTTACACTAGATTGAAAAAGTATTTTGAACCTGTCTGTTAACACTTTAAGAGCGAGAAAGTCCAAAATCGAGGGTCAGAAATTTTTTTTTAACTTCTTACAGCAAAATACAGCTTTAGAAGGCCGTAGGAAAAATTTCATTCTTTGGGTCACGGGTGACCCAATCGTTCTTAAAGGGTTAAGCCTGAAAAATCAAAAAGAATTCGTTTTTTGCAGCAAAATTTTGCAAATTCCTTACACTGGTTAATATAATATTGAAATATTTAATTTTATATCAAGATAAAAATAAAATAGGAAGCACAGTACAAATGAGAAGTAAAAAATTAAATGTGGTTAGCTAAAATTCAAATTTGAGAGGTACTCTAGTAAGAATTGCACATCTTTTATATCAGAAGCATTTCATGAAATCAAAATTCACATTGTAGGTTATTCTTCCTTAGGGTCTAACCCGTCTATCGCATTTTATCACATTTAAAATTGAATTGAACTAAACGGAATTTATTGTGACGTTCAAATGAATAATAACAAGAAGAAGGCTGCGATAAAGTGGGACTTTTAATGAATAACGTTTTAAAAGAGGTGTGAATTTTGATTTCATTAAATTTTTCCGATATAAATTTTCCTAATATAGTAGGTTAAAGTGATATAAGTTGGACATAGTGTCACAAGTTGGACAATTCGCAGGTACAAGTTGAATATGGCATTTTTCTTGATAAATACAGTACAAAATTTGTTCTTAAGCACAAGGAACCAAATTATAAAACTAAAGCATTAAAAATATACAAATAAAAATGAAGTACAAAATTTATCAAGAAAAAATCCCTGTCCAATTTGTACCATTGATTGTCCAACTTGTACCACTTTACCCTAAATGATAGAAAAGAGAAGATAAGTTTTTCAAAAATAGATTTAGATTTTTTGTTCACCAAAATCTAATGTTTTATGGTTTCAACAAACTTTTTAAGTTAAAATTTCATAAAATCAAAAATTACATCCTTGTCCTTATCAAATATTTTGCATACGTTCATTTCATTTTTCGCGCGCTTCTTCGTCTTTCGAACCTTATAACAAATTGAATTTCGTTCAATACAATTTTAATTAAGTGCGAAAAAATGAATATATAGAAAAGGATGTGAATTTCGATTTGATGATATTTTATTGCGGTGGCAGCCAAAATCCCGAAAGCCAAAATCCCGAACGCCAAAATCCCGAAAAGGCCAAAATCCCGAAAGCCAAAATCCCGAATTTTTAAAATCTTGAAAGGGATGAAATTATATGGAGGAAAATGTTTAGAATAATTTTCCAAGACACAGAAGATTTCCCTTTGCCTCCAGCAAGCGCGAGTGAAATCGTGGGAGTAGCTATGACACTTTTAAAAATTCGGGATTTTGGCTTTCGGGATTTTGGCGTTCGGGATTTTGGCTTTCGGGATTTTGGTTTTCGGGATTTTGACCGGGACCCATTTTATTGATCTAAGAGATGTAGGGTAAAATGGGGTAAGTCGGAAAACCATTTACAATTTGGGAAATTTGAGATTTTTTCACTGTTTTAGAGATTTAAAAGGAAGAAACCCGTTCTTTTTCTTAAACGTGTTTTTCTTCCATTTTGCGGTCTTTGTTTTCTCTTTGCTCGTCTGTAACAGTGAGAAAATCTCATGTGTCCCAAAATGTAAATGGTTCCAAATTTCCTCATTTTATGCCCTAGACACACTTACGACTTAAGCCGAGAGACGACTTAGTGGAAAATAATGGATATGAAGTTTAACCATTATTTGGAATAAAATTACGATGAGCCGTCTCTCGGCTAATCCTCAGGTCTGTCAAGGCCCTTACACTATTAGAAACATTAATGACAAATTTTTATTTTTTTTTACTATTTACTTTAAAACTTATAGAATAATTTACTTATTTTTACTGTCAGTACCACTTTCCACAATTTTCAAAATATTCCAAAAATAGTGTCGTTATTAAACAAATAGGATCATATTATCTTCAAGTGTGATATCTATGGAAATATTACAGATATTGTATTTATTTAATGCCATACACAATTAAATCCTTATTGCCATAGTAAAAGTGGCTAAAAGGGGCAAATTGACCAAATAATAGCGGCATTAAGCAACACTTATAAAAATTTTTGCAACTCATATTTTAATATCATCCCACTTGAGGCCTTAATTCGTCCAAGAACGATCATTTTAGCTTTAATTAAAATACCAACCCTCTCTAATACTTAAAGTGTTTGCAATTTTGTATTTTCATATGGCTTTTGGCAGACTCATAAAAATTCAGCATAAAAGGTTATAGTATTAGTAAAAGCCACTTGTCAGTTAATTTGGCACGTTTTATGCGACGAATAGACGAAAAGTAGGAAAGGAAGATCCACAATCAAATATCTTGGGAATTAGGATTATTTATATTTTGACAGACACAAGATTCTCACGCAGGCACCCTGATAATAAAGGCACTTCCTGACCCCCAAAAAGGCACTGTAATTGCACACAGTAAGTAAAGAATTATTTCTTTGTATGTGGGGCAATCAAATAAGTTGTATGTTCTATCATTTCGATGTTACCACAAACTCCTACTATTTGATGAGAATCGTCCTGGTACGTGATTAACCGAATATTTGGCCTCCCATGTGAATAAGTAGTTCTCAAGGATACGATATTTAGTTCCAATATATACCTCCGTCATGTGACTTACAATCTATCTCAGATCATCCTCTTTCATCTCAGTTTTATCCTAATAAATCTGGGTCACATTGAATCTTCAACGCGGTAAAAGCGAGATATTCCATGGGATTTCTAGTTTGATGGGCATTTCAAGGTATGGCAGAAACTTTATGTTTGTCTTTGTCCTATAGCTGAAGAAGTGCAAAAAAAATGTGATATAAAGCACGCACATGGAGAAAAATCCAATGTTTATTCGCCACCAAGGTAAAATTAAGGAAAGCAATTTTGGCAAGAAAACTCACATTAAAGTGTAATGAATTCCTTGGGGACCTACTGAAAATATCACTGGTTTGAAGTTAGTTAAAGAAGAGTGGTAGCATCAAAGTGGAAACATACATATTACATATACAATGAGAGTCAAAAGTTTAAGTCTATATTTACTCGAATGTCAAAAAAAAATATCCATTTACACACGCCAAATCAACTTAGGATGAAATTAACTTTCATCTTTGTTCAGCTAAAATTGTACACAAAAGAGCAGTCAAATAATTTCTTTTGGGTTGTACATTTGTCCTTTTGTGAAATATCAAACAGATATGGAACTCTTGGGTTAAAACTTTGTTAATTTTGTATTTAGATTTTGAATCTCGTATAACGTAAAATTTATATTTCAAACGTATTATAAAACATGTATTTGATAGAGTTAATTAGGGTAAAGTGATATAATTTGGAATTAGTGTTACAAGTTGGACAATTCGTCGGTACAAGTTGGACATGGCTTTTTTCTTGATAAATACCGTACAAAATTTGTTTTTAAGTACAAGGAACGAAATTATAAAACTAAAGCATTAAAAATATACAAATAAAAATGAAGTATTAAATTTATCAAGACAAAAAATCCCTGTCCAAATTGTAC
This sequence comes from Phlebotomus papatasi, assembly GCF_024763615.1. Taxonomy (NCBI): domain Eukaryota; kingdom Metazoa; phylum Arthropoda; class Insecta; order Diptera; family Psychodidae; genus Phlebotomus; species Phlebotomus papatasi. Next base: position 98,400,423 of record NC_077223.1, read on the forward strand.
CATTATTGTCTAACTTGTACTACTGTCCAACTTGTACCACTTTACCCTAATAAGAAAATCAAAAATAATAACGAAATCTTAGGTTTAGTCCAGGTTTATGCAAAAACCGTTTAAAACCAAATAAACGTCAAAATAAATTTGTTCAGGTAGCGTTTTGACCATTGACGTACAAGTTTCATTTGACGTTTGTTCAGTTTCAAACGGTTTTTGCACACATGTGGTTTAGTCAATAGAATATGAAAATTTGGTCAGTACGAAACCTAAATTTTTACAAAAATGGGTGTTATATAATTAATTAGCATTTAAAGTGGTTGCAGGTAAAATAAATCATTCCATTGTATTTTCTTTACTAAAATTCATTTGATGTTTCATGAATTTCAAAATTCAAGATTCAAAACCTTGCAAAAAAAATGCAATACAGTAGAGCCTCGCTATAGTCCATATTTGGTTCTAGATCTGACACTTGAGTCGCACTATAGTCCATGTCATTTTTTAAAATTATCAACGATTTTTAGTATTGAAATTGCTCAACGGCTTCCACTTTCTTTGCGATTGTGGTACTTGTCCTCGCTCTCTTCATTATGGATCACAATTATCACAACTACTCAATTAAGTTTGCCAAAAATATTAAAATAATTATGACAACATTGCAACTAAAAAACATAACCTAACTTAAAATCAGTGTTTTGAAATCAACGGTCGATAAATTGTGGACTATAGAGCAATGGCCTATAGCGTGGTTCTACTGTAATTTGAATTTTGGCTGACGAAATTTCATTTCCTTTGGCTTCAGCATACCTTTTAGATCAGGAAAATTTCATAAAGTCAAAATTCGTATTCCTTTCTTTTTCAAAAGGAAATAACTATCCTACTCTTTCACTCTCTCCTTCTTTTGAACATAATACCATATTAAATTTAGTTCAACCCAATTTTGTGTCCGAAGGACCGGTATACATTTACGGAAATCAAAATTTGACTGATTTAAAAGGTGTGCCGAATAAGGCATTACCACTGATTTGTACACAGCCTGGTCTGTCTCTCGTCACAATAAGAAAAAATAATAAATACGAATATATGACCCTTTTCTTTACTACAGGATGATAGAAAAAACCTTAAATTCACAAGCAAAAGCTGATAAACTTCTGGCTGGTTACATTTTGTATTGTGAAAATAATTTTCCTTGTGTTTATAAGAGGGGAAAGTGTATCAGACTAAGAAGCATGGAGATAATTGATATACTGTTCATGAATAAATTTTTGTTTCTTATCAGATAATCTTTAATTAGAAGTAGTTATCAGTTTTGTCAGTTTATGCTCATGAATTTGATCTATGGTTCAAATTCTCGAATTTATTGTTAAATTATGTCGCTGGCACGTTTTCAATTTAGTGAAATTCAATCGATTGAAATGTTATCCCTTACTTAATTTTACTTGAAACTGAAATTAGATTATAATTGTATTTTTCTGTTAAATGAAAATGGATATTTCAATATCAAATTCAAATTGAATTTTTATTTTATTCATATAATATCAAAATTGATATTTCAGTTTCGTTTTCAAATTTAAATTCAATTTCAATTTGACAGTGCATTTCTCATTAATTCCGTTACGTTTTTAAAAATATTGTTCAAATTTGAGGAGTGAGACATTTCATCTACACCCCCCAAATGTTCAAATTTGAGGAACTCTACTGTACATTCAATGCGATCCCGTAATGGAATTACGACAAGCGTCCTTTATCACACCTATATTAATTCTAATCTAATTTTATCTAATCAAGCTAATTTTTTTTTCTCATCTGTGTTTCCGTGAGTACCGTAATCAGATATTATAGTATGGCCTAATAAATGACAAACGCAGGTATACCTCCAAAATGGGATAAAAATTCAATTTCATCGTATAATTTCTCATATAATATCTTCAATTGATGTCATAAAACATATCTCTTAATATTCTATTGGCGTATGGGAGTATATTGTATTTGGCTGTCTGAAACTTTTTCAAACATACCCCAATCCTGTGGCAGGAAGTGTGGCTGTAAAAAGGCAAGCAGAGTCTTACACCTGCTTATTTGTATATTTATTTTCATGGGGATATATACCTCCAAAAGTTTTTCCGTATCGATTTCATTTTCCGGTATGTTTTGCATTTTATATGTCAGTATGGCGAAAAAATATCTTCATTCAAATTCAAATTGAACCCCTTGGATAAATTTCTCACTCTTTTTCACAATGTGATACGACCAACTTTTTCCAGTATTCTAACAAAACCATACACTGTGTAAATTTTTGGGTTTTTTTTTATTCCTTCGGAGCTTTATAGTAAGAAGAGAAGAAATAGTATTACTCTACCAGAAAAAAAAGATCTCTACCAGAATTGAGAGGACAGAAAAAAGAGCTCAGAGGATTGTATGTGAATTGTATGGTGAATTGAAGCTTCCTCTTTGAACGAGGTTTGAATGCTAAAATGCTTCATCACTCTATATAACCTTTTATATAGCAGAAAAAATCCTCATACACTTTGCTATTGTAGTCCATCAAGCAAATTGTCGAACAACATTGTACCAAGCAAGTCTGTCAACCTGATCTACTTGAGTATGGAGAGATAATACGAATATTGCATGATGCTACAAAGAAAATTGTTCAACAACCAGATAATGAACCATTAAATTGTCTCGTTATATCTATAAAAGAGTGGTCAAGCGAAGAACAATTTGAGGAATAATCGAAATCGTGAGTTCATTTTAATATCCTGAAAAATTGTTCAACATTAATTATGTGCATAGTTTAGCACCATGGGATAATATACTTATTATAGTTACTGGGACACAAATGTTTTAAATCAATTTCAGTTAATCGAATTAAACTATTTTTAATGTTATTGACTTTGTCCTTACATTGTCTTCCCATTCAATCCGCCCATTTCCGTATTAGCGTTAAAATCTACCCCAAAGACAAACGATTGCAAAAATTTCTTTTCGATATGTTCTTTTATTAATTACACATTGGAGTTGGAGAAATAAATAATTATCGTAAAATAAAAATAACATTGATATTGTTTGATTGTCAATTGCTCTAAAAACTATCTTCAAATTTGTTTACACTACTCTCTTCCGATATCCGGCACTTTGATATCCGACTGACAGCTGTCAAACACTGACAGTTGATGAATTCAAAACATTTTTTACGAAACATTCAGCTTGTCCAGCATGAATTAAAATGTCATTTTCACATTATCAAAGCCTTTGATACTTAATTGTGGTACAAAATGAAACATAAGCGCACCACAAAGAAAATTCTGTTGTTTTTCGACATAAAATAAATTTACACAGCGCAAAATAGAAAAACCGTTGACCAGATTCAAAAAAACCAAATGTCATTTTGTCCCTGTCAGCCGGATATCGGAGAAAGCTTTCTATAGGGTAAGTGTGCTAAATTCCGGCCAGCTTGCAATTTCGGCCACATGTTTTGTTCGTCAAATTTCCATGAATTTTCAGTTTTTGCATACTCTACAGATTATACTATGCAAAAAAATAACAAAAAATGTCGCATCGACGAACAAGATGACTTGAAAAAGACATTGGTAGAATTCCGGAGGGAGAAAGAACTATAAGAATGAAGGTGGCCGGAATAGGCCACCAATGCTTATGTCTACATTTTTATTCATTTTAAAATGTACTAAAAATTATTTTAGAGAAAATAAAGAAGATAAACTGTCTACAAAGTTCCAGTGAACACTCCTGGAAGAAGAAGTAATAAAATAATTCAATTTCTATTAAAAATATCACATTTCAAACTTGAGACCTTGGCACTTGCATGCAACTATGTCGAAATTTGGCACACTTACCCTATTTTAAATTAAATTGAATAGATTTATAACCTGTAAGGACTAATTCAGACGTATCCGTAGGGACCCAAGATCATTCAAATGAATCCATACTAGACCCAATCCATACTGGACCTTGAAACCTCGTGAAAATTAAATGACTACGGCCGTAGATTAAACGATTAAACTATTTGAGGAAAAGGAATATATAGTAGAAAATATTTTTAAAATATATACAAGATATAAGTGCTCCTTCTTTGAGTTCGAGCAGTGAAAGTTTTGCTTTGGTTTTGAGGATTAAAAGCTTTTAATCTAAATGTGTGAGCCACCGACGACCCCTAGTCACTGTTTCTAACCGTTTATTTTCTATAGGTCGCGTCGGTCGTTATTGAAAAATAATTATTTTGACAAACTGTCGCATATAATGACGTTCAAAACCTGAAGAGTATAGGGGTTGGAAATTTGTAAACGTAGAAAACTTTTTTCTAGATATTAAAGCAATAAAATCATTTCATTTACTAATTTCATTATTCAGTGAAATTGCTTTGTTGTTCCACGAAAAGTGCATTTATCTTTTCACTGCAATCAATTTGAACATGGCCTTGCTGAACACAATTCACTCACTACCTCTTCATATTTTGACTTTTTTCCAACACAAGTGTGAAAGAGGCCGAAACAATTCTATGACTAAACAGCACAAAAATCTTGGCAATTTGCCCATCACATATCTCTTCTGATGATTTTCTCTCGCGTTTTGAGTACTAAATAAATGCCAAAATATAGCCACAAAACACTAGACTAAAAAAAATTCCACACGCATAAAAATTCACCAATGTTTAGAGAGATCCATCAATTGCCCTTCCCTTCCATCCTCCTCAAACTGACTCATCCATCCCAATTGCTTAGTAGACAGCCAGTGGGAGCAAAATGTAAAATAGTGAGTTTTGAGAATTTGCTAAAATGTATCACTTGCACATGGTGCTAAGCTTTGTTAATTTTTTTTTTGTTTTTGGGGAGGTCAACCAGGGGCTAAGGTCAAGTATCAAATTAACAAACAGTCCCACACATTAAACACATCAGTCTAAAGCACCCATTTAAACAAATTGGCCTAAAATTGGATCATTTTGCATTATTCATTTCAAAACAGCAGGATTTTAAATACTGTTGTTGATGGAGGGAAAAATTTCTGCAATTGGACCTGGGCTTTGACGTCAGCGTAACCGCCCCCGCTTTAAATTTATGTAAGTTGGAAAATCAATAAAATGCACATACGAAAGAGGATTCCTTTTCTGGACCAGTTACCCTTTTGGGACTCTTTTTTTTGGAGGTCTGCTGGAAGATTTGTATTCTTCCATGATGCCTTTACCATAAGGGTTCTCCTCCTACTTCTCATGAATTTTATTGACACTGCCTTTGGTATATTCAAATGTCAAAAATTCTTCCAATTCAGCAAAAATGGAAAGAACTTTGCAGACAATGCAGCAAGAATGTTAGAGTGAGAGATGTAACAGTTGGCAAAATCCTTGAATCATCTCTTGGAAGGAGTGACTAAGTGTAGAAATCCCCGGGTAATACCGTTGAAGCTTCCGAGGTTATTCAACAATTGGCCAAGGGTATGACAATGAAAATGAGGGGTAATTTTGTGTTGGACAACAGTAAAAAAAAATCAACAATGACCTTCCACAGCATCTTTCTCCAATTTAACATCCTCTTCAAGTGCAAGAGGGATAGATTGTTGCAATTTTCGCAAATTTCCCACTCGCACACATCTACACCCTTCTTCCCAAACATCTCTCTGCCCAGGATAGTTTTCAGAAGTACATTGTACTACGCAAGCGTCGAGACCTTGCCGTGATCTCGTCATTGAAGTCAATTCAAGAGCACAATCAATTTTGTGGGAGTGGGAGATTTTCTATCTTGTCGAAAATAAATGAAAAGTGCCTCAATCCTTTCTCATTCCATTGTGCGAATATTATTGACTTTGGGGAAGTAAAACCCAGCTGAAGGAAACCAATCCCACGAGAATGACACATGAAGAATGGGTGTTTTCTGTCCCAGAACATCATCATACAGAAATGGTCTTTGAGACAATTAGTACAAAATGTTTGTTTTGGCCTGAGTTTTACCTAATTCTGAACACTATATGTCTTCAGGGACCACTTTACAGATTTACAGAAGGTTTGTTTTGTGGAAATCTCTTGATATTTGCACATCTTTTCAATACAAAGTTTTAATCACTTCAATTTATTAATCTAAAATAGGGTAAAGGCTCATAATTTTGGACAGTCTGCTTATAAGCATCGATGTTCCAAGTTTGAAGTGCGATATTTTTAATATTAATTGATTTTTTTTGTTACTCTCTTTTGTTTTTACTAAAATTAGTCTTAATCTTAAAAATGAATTGATATGTAGAGGTGAATTTGACTCTTATTTTGGACAACTTGGTTATTAATTTGGACAACTTGGCTGTAAATTTGGACAGCTAATCCGCCTCAATAGCATGCCGATTATTCTTCATTTCATGAACCAATCTTACCAAGTCCTCTTCCTGTTTATGTAAGGGAAACGCAGAATGTCACAAGAAGTCCGGGAAGCTTTCCATATCATTTCATAAAAGTGAGTTGACTTCGGTACTCCAAGTACGTGCGGATTAAGCGCATTCCTTGACCTTTCAGGGAGCCTTTCAAGGCTTTTCTAACAACATCTCTTTCGTAGAGATGATGCTCCTTTATTTTTCCAGGCATTTGTCCAACCTAGTGATTACAAAAGCTAAAACTTCACGAAATTTCGAGAGAAAAACACCTGTCCAAAATAAGGATTATCACCTCACTGGTGAATCTCTTAGAAAATTGTCCATTTTTCACACGAAAAACGTTATTCACAAGGCAAATCTGACTTCAGGTCAAATGTATAAATCACCATTAATGTGAATCAACACAATATTTAATGAATATTTAATAATATCACTGAAAAACAGCGAGGAAAGATTGTTAGTATTTCACCACAGCTAAATAATACTCAGCGCACAATAATTTTTGTTTTTAAACATGTTTTCATAATTTACTGTAAGAGAGAGCGAGATGACTAGATCTACGTTTCATTCACTCTCACTGAAATCTTAAAAATATGTTAACAAAACAAAAGTTATTGTGCGCTGGGCATAAGACTGAAGTAAACACGAAGTTCTGTCATATTTCTCGTAAGCAATTGCTCACACTGAATTTTCAACAAAGCAATTTCAACTCAAATCATATTCAAAATTTAACATATTTAGTGTTAAAATCTTCCAAAAAGAACAAATATTTAGATAGAATTCATTATTCATCAAATATTGGAATAAAAATCCATGATTTTAATGAATTTATTTTAAGTGTCCAATTTTATCCTTAAAGTGTCCAAAAGAAGAAATTGGTCAAAATTATGAGCCTTTCCCCTATATAGGGAAAAGTTCGACCGTTCAACTTCGAAGTTCATGCCTTCGAATAATGTGAATTTCTTTTACTTTTTTTTTAATTTAAAGAAAATTCACATTATTCGAAGGCATAAACGTTTGAAGGGAGAAGGCTTTCTCCTAAGTGTATAATTTTTTAAATGATTTTTAATAAATTTTTAAAAAAATTTATTTCTCTCTAAGGCTAACAAAATTAACCTACAAGTGAATAATGTGGAATCTCAATACTAAGTGTACCAAGATCAGTCAAATTGACCGGTTTAAAAAAATTAAAATTAAGAGATCGTACTATTAAATTTTTATTTTGTTAAAAAAAGACGTAAAGGAAATATGCTGTTTTTTCTTAGTCTGAGCGACCCACGTAACCCCTTAAAAACTTTAAAGCCCAGTAACTGTCAGGTCAGGATTTATGCCTAAATTCTAAACTAAAATTTAAGTCTTGAAGTTTTAATATTTAATATAGGAGTATGGATGTTACTACAGCATTTTCTTATTAAAACATCTAAACTTTTCGATATGTATGAAGGATTCCTATTGCATTTTTTTTATTTAAAGGATTAAATATCACGCCAAAATGATTTTAGGAAGAACTTACTCTCCAAAGCTTTAACTTTCGAGAGTAAGTTTAACTTTTCCAAGAGAGAGCTTTAACTTTTCTAAACTTTCTTCTCAAAAAAATATAAGCAAAACATATTTTCTAAAAAGACATGTGAAAACACTGTACTCTACGAGTTTCTATATTGACATAATATTTTGTGTTTAAAAGTTCTAGCAAAATCGTCAGCCAAAACTTAGTTTGAAAATAAAATTGAAGTTTCTTGTAACATTAATAGAAAATGCAGACTATTAAAAAAAATTGAAAAACAAATTTCAAAAGCTTATCCATAAGGCAAAAATCCATTATATTGAAACTTTTGAACCACAAAATTAGACATTTTAATTTAATTTTGTAACATTTTCATATATCGCAATGCTATCATAAACTGAATAGAATTGTCATATTTATAGAAACATGTTTCATTCCTTTTAATTTCACGCTTGTGATTTTTCCTTCAAATACACTCCAGTTGAGATTAAATGTTTTAAAGTGCTTAAAGATATAAATTTAGCTTTTATTCCCTTTTTCCATCATCTTCTTGCTATGCCGATTTAATTCGTTTACCCATACCCCTCTCCACATAGAGGTCCTTCAGTGAGGAGACTCAAGAGGGAAAACGATGAAAAACACTACAGAAGTCATCAAGTTAAACCTAACGAGTGTGTACTACAAGGGTGGAAAATGAAAAGAAAAATTTAATGGATGGGAAAAATCAATAAGCCATCAGAAGGCGGAAGAAGTACTTGGGATGTTCGTTAACATTGCAAAAATTTACTTTTACCACATCTTCTTTTTTTTTTGTTGAAAATGTGAAAGAAGAAAATATAATGTTAAGGACTCTGTAGAGTCACCCACCTTTCCCCAATTCTACCCTTGTATCCAACCTTTTTAAACTCATCATTACACCCACATCTTAACATCAATACAATGTATTTCCACCATGAAAATCCAACTTTTGTTGAAAATGAATATCCTCAAATTAAATATCGTTAGTCGTATTTTATGCGTATTTACTCTTGAGATATAAAATTTCTACCGGAAAATCTGTCGTTATTATCTGTGGTAAAGCCAAACAAAAGAGCCAGCACAAGAGAGATGAAGTTTGATGAGGAAAATCACCCTCGCATGACTTGGTGATCTTGAAAAGAATGACTGTGATAAGAGAGTGAGAATTTTCAATTTCAAGTGGCTTCATATTCATTAGCATCTTCACCAACAGCCCCCCCTCCCTTCGTTTCGTACTTCATCCCAAGAAGAAACATGCTGTAGAGACATTTTCGGGTTACTTTAGCATGATATTCTACTTACAATTTTCACACCATTATGCCCATCAATGGCAAAATGTGTGACTTCGAACACCCAACATTGAATTTTGAGTTGTTCCTGGGAGTTAGAAACCATCATAAATTACAATTCGTATAGCACTCTACACCTCCTCTGTCTTTTTGCACCCATATAGATACCCTGAAGAATTTCCCAGTATTTTCCATCACTCCTCTAGGGCAGCATTCATACATAAATAATGAGACGATTCCTCGTATCTTTCACACGCTAAAACCCATACCATCTCCTCCCCCACCCCAAAAAATCCCTCCAACCCATAATCTAATCTGAAGAATTTTCCAAAACCACATCCGTACACACTTTTGGCGAAACAACACATTTCACTCCACCTCATACCTTTCCTTAATTTACAACCATTTTCCCTTCCCTTAATAAATTTAAAGCAGCCTGTAAATTAATCCAATATCCTTTGCAGATCCCATCACCTTGGGCATCATCTACTAACTAACACTAACAAACGTCCAAGAAGAATATCCTCCCACGACTCATAATGATAATTACACATCAGTTAATTTATTTACTCTAATCTCCCACGGGACTAAACTAATTGACGCGTGTGAAGCAAAAAAAAAGGTGTTGAAGAAGGGCACTTTGCTGACAATGCAAACTTTCTCCTTAGCTTTTTCGTATACGACAAAATTTTGAAACAAAGCTTAATGAGGAGTGAGTTCATTTTCTAAAATTATGGATATTTTGGCTGCGTATAATGATTTCCATACTTATTAGTCTTGCCGAACATTGGATGCTACACTAATTTCCCTAATGACTTTTGTATCATGTTGATGAGAGAACATCTGCGATGTTTTGTATTTCAGATGTTTCAATTTACCCGAAGGAAGTTTTGGGAATAAGGAGATTCTTGGGTAAGCAAGTAATGTACAAAACCTGACTAAATACAATAAATTATAATGTCTTATACGATATTCAATCTTGGACATTTCATTATTTTTGAAAACATTACTTTTAGAAGTATAGAGCCTAGAGCAATTTGAACCACAATGAATGATTACATATTTGAGATATCCTTAGATTGAAAATCCGTTAAGACTTCTTTCATGAAATTCAGAAAGTTGTTTACCCTAAACCCATTCAAACACACAAAGATTTTCAACAGATTCTTCAAAAGTACTTCAAAAACCAACAATATGTATTTAAAAGTGTAAAATTTTAAGGATTATAGAACAATCTTTAGTATCAGTCAATAGGTAATTTACATGATCGAATTTAAAGTCAGTTTAATGAAGTAAAAGACCTTCTTTTAATACAAAAAAGTTATTTTGCGAAGATCTCTTCAAAAGCATATAGGGTTTAAATCAATCCTGTGTTGAAGCTTAAATAAAATGCTGTAATTTACTTCCAAAAGTTTCTAAACTTGTATTTCAAAATGCCAAAATTATTATCACTTGATATCTTATCATATGATTTTATAGATTACCTCTAAATCTCGAAGAACTGTACAAAAACCAGTTAAAAAGTTGAGAAATTTTTTACTGATTTGAAGAACTTCACTAAAGCTTCAGTCTTTTTTTTTGTAGGGGAAACTGGGGCACCACTAAACTCGGGGTAGCACCAAACACTAATTTTTATTTCTTAACTTACTTGGATTATCTCAACCATTTCTTCAGTAGACAAGCATCCCTATAGTACCTATAAATTCCTATAGGTCTTGTCCTTAGAAGTCGAATATCTGATTAAAAAATCGCAGTGTTTGGTGCTACTCCGTGTTTGGTGGTGCTTCAGTTTCCCCTAAAGCTCTAGTCCGATTGAGATTGATCTTATTCGGTTTTCAGTCTTTAGATTTAACTAAATGGTTAAACTTCTATAATTTGAAAATACCTGAGTATTTTGTAGAAATTCCGACTTCGGATGATGTACTTTAGGAGCAATTAAGTCTTTAGGTATAGATAATTTTAAAATTCAGTGGTACTGCTTATTATTTAGAAATCAGAGACATTTAGGAAAGAGATTAAACCTCAAGTCTGAAATCCGGATTATATAGCTCGCAGACTAAAGGATTAACACAGTTTCCGAAGATTTATAAATCCTAAATGATATTTTTGTGATTATTTTACATCCCATGGACCATTTACTTATAATATTTTTTTTTTTCAAAAAAAAACTTGATTGATAATAATTTAGAAAATAAAGGCAATGTGATTAAACCGATGCAGTATTAGTAGACAAGGATTTCTCTTGCTCTAGGACTTACAGCGTACAGTCTAAAAAAATTACCTATCATCCATTATCCTATTTTCGATATCCCTCCCTAAGGTACAAGGCATTGTCTAGAACTAGAAATATTTGTTCATGAAATCGGCATCATTTCTAGAATTGAATAGTATTTAACTGTGTTATTCGTTACACTTTCAAGCTAAATCGAAAATTTTTACGATCTTGAGTTCATGAATTGCCAGAAAAGGTAGTGTAATTCTCAATGATGAACTATCGCAGTTGATTTTAAAGGGATATCTCCGCTGATTTCCAAGGTGAAAATACTTTGTTATGTTTCGTAATGATCGAAAGCTCTTGGCAAAATCAAAATGTGCTTTCTTTTTAAGGTGACTACCTTTTTACTGGCAATCACCGTAGATATCGATCTAAGATAGTGGAACTCTTTCACAACCGTCAAGAAATTTATTTAGAAAATACTCTGAAAGGCACAAAAGTCTTCCTGAAATTCAAGTTAAATGGGCATTCACATCAGTAAATACAAAGCAAGAAAGACACATATGAACATAAAAAATATATGTGTTTTTAAAGATTTAAAACTTAGTTTAGTCTCCAATTTTTAAGAATTTAAAGAAATTGACTTTCATAATTCGAAAACAAGAAAAAAAATAATAGGAATCTGTCGATTTTGTGATCTTCAAAATATTTTGAATCTATCCAAAATATTTTTGAAAAGCCGTTTAGAGAAATCTCGTAATCCAAAACCAAATCAGCATCCTTAATTTTATAAAATCAAAATATACATGGACTATCCTACATCGGGTCCCGGTCAAAATCTCGAAAGCCATAATCCCGAAAGCCAAAATCCCGAACGCCTAAATCCCGAAAGCCAAAATCCCGGAATGGGCCAAAATCCCGAAAGCCAAAATCCCGATTTTTTGAAAGTGTCATAGCTACTCCCACGATTGCACCCGTACTTGCTGGAGGCAAAGAGAAATCTTCTGTGTCTTAGGAAATTATTATAAACATTTTCCTCCATATAATTTCATCCCTTTCAGGATTTTGAAAATTCGGGATATTGGCCTTTTCGGGATTTTGGCGTTCAGGATTTTGGCTTTCGGGATTTTGGCTCTCCGGATTTTGGGTGCCACAGCCTACATCATATGATTAAAAAAAAATTAAGAATCAAGAATAAACTCTGCACTAAAATTACTGATTTAAGAGCTTTAAGAAAAGTTTTTTGAAAGAAAATGAAACGAGCTTGATGGTATTTGTCTCATCTCCCCTTCAACCTGACTGTAAATAAAGACCGTTACCATCAGTTTATGGTTCCACTTGGTGAAACAGATTTTCGAGAATAACTCCAGCTGGGAGATTATAAAGTTAATTGGCAGCCTGATGGAAATTTAAGGGCTGTACGCTATTTTCCCAGTTATTCATTCTGACACAAAAGCCCTTACATCCAGCAATATATAATATATTTAACTTTAGTGCGGCGGAAAAGACGATGAGACATCATCGTGGAACGTGCTCAAATTGCTATGGGATTTTTCACCTTCTGAAGGTATAGTATACATATATGAAGAAGATGTTTCGAGACATTGGATGCGGGAGGAAAAAGCATCTCAAGGGCCATTGAGGGGTGTGTGAGTATGGCAAGGTCGCTCACCTTTCTTCTTCACGGTCGATGGGCGTTTGTAGTTTGGCGGCCTGAAAGCGGCCGGTGGAGTGATCGGTGGTGCTGGGATTGAGTCCCAACAGGGCACCACATTCGGTTGCTGATCACTGCCATACAATTCAAGATGTTGCCTCTCGCAGCGACGCCTTCGTCGTACGCCGCCTGATTGGGGGGCAAATGGTTTCATTGCCATTAATACGTCACTCATTCTTCAACCCTTCTTTTACTTCTCTCTTTTCTTTTATGCACAAAAGAAAATATTCTACTTTATTTTATTCTTTGTTTTTGGTCCAACTCAAATTATTCTCAATCAAGCACAAATAAATAAATTGTAATTTCGAGCTGTCTCTCTCACGCTCTTTTCTTTTTTTTTTCATCTACGAAAACCAAAGTCACTACAATAATATAGTGCTATGTTTTTGCTATAAAAGAAAATGAACTCAAATGAATTCTTTGCGCGTGCTTTTTTACTCAAATAAAGATGAAAGACGAAATAAACCAAAACTTTTCTATATATCAAACCATAAGGAAGAAAATTCAATTTCAAGAGGGTGGAAATTTGCCACCGGACTTCACTTTCAATTTACAAAATTTATTCTCCTTGACAAAGAATAAACCTAATTTATTGCCGAAATGTCATTCCGACCCTCTCGAAAATTCATCTACTACTTTGAAAAGAAAAAAATATATATATCTTGAAAACAGAAGAGACATAGGCAAAATTAGCTTATAAAGAAAAACGAAAAAAAACATTGTACAATAATCTATCAATAATTTTTAATCTTTTCTTAAAACAATTTACTTGAAGCCATCTGTTAATTCTGCCAATTGTGAAAGTTAACACAACACTATGTCTCAATTAAATTTATACTTCTGAACGATTTATATTGTAGAAATCAAAAAAAAATAACTCTTTGATATTTTAGTCCTTCTGTTCAATGTGAAGATACATTCGTGAGTTGTCTGAAATCTCTAGCATTGACACACATTTTGCATTTAAATCCGCCACGCGTTAGAATTGTTTGATTGAATTAAACTTTTATCTTTTATCTTTTTTCATTTAATTATTTTGATCTTTTCTTAATTGCTCGTTAATCGAATAATGTGTTTTGCAAATCGTTCAGAATGATTTTTTTCTCGGATAAATAATTAAATTCCTTTGTGGCGCTGATCTTGAATTATTTTGTGGGATTTATTTGTGAAGAATTTCAGAATGAATTGAATCAAGAACCGAACTGAATGACTTTGAAAGTCGGACCGTTTTGGACTTATGATAGAGACAACTGATTGGAAAAAGTATAATAAATTTGGGGGAATTTAAAGAAATTGAGTCGCTTTTGGGGGAGCGACAGGGTTCGTTCGTCTCCACTCACAACTTGAGCACTTGAAGCACAAACTGACACTGAATGGACCAGCAAACTGATGCTGACGATGCGGATGGAAAATCTCATCGAGACGACTTGTACATCTGCGTCGCGACGAGCAGGACAGAAATATCGACTTTGGGCGAAAATTGTATGAGGAATTCTTTTAGCTTATGGTGTTACTCTCGCAAACTTTACTCATCTGATAAATATAGAATTAAATTTTCAAGGATTCCTACCCACCATCTCACTCACTCTTCTGCAATGCCTGATGAACTTGAGGAAACATCTCCCGCAGAGTGTTCACTATATTGATCGATCTTTACCGGTGTTGATACAGAGTTGTTATACACCCAACATAGACTACCTCCTATATGTAAGATTCAAGTTCACTAATTTCCGCTCCTGTCCAAACACAATGCTCACTATTCATGTGTCACGTCTCATCCCGGAATGTGCAAAAGAGATCCAATCCTCAACCTATTGATGTTCCCTTCAACAATACCCAATTCAACCAACTTGTTCACCCTCATGATATTTTCCCACCCACATGAACTTGAAACTTGAATCGAGAGAGTATCGAACAGGTTGTTTTTTTCCCGCCCTTCACCAAACCACCTCCTCCTTAAAGCAATTTACCAAATTTTTCCACCCCAAATGTCAACCCAATGGGAAGTGTTTTTACTATATTCTTCTACCTCAATTTTTCACACGATCTCAGAAGACACTTTTTCCCCTGACTAACGATAAGATGTCTACAACATCTCTCACAGTCTATGAAAAATTTGATTCATTTGGTATCCGAAAGCTTTTAAATTAGGGTCTCATCACATTGAATTGTAAACATATAGTGGAAACACACTAACATACAATTGTAACATAGAAAAAAAACATATCATCATATGAACTTTAAAGACTTAGGGAGATCACCTCCTTCCGAGTGCGTCAGTGGTGTTTCTCTTTTCAGGGACACGAAAAACGTATAGGATTCTTTGTCAAAGCTTTCGGCGCTGCAGTGCGCCTTCCTCAGTGCCTCATTGTCCAGTGAAGTGTTTCTGCAGAGAGATCCCAAAATTCCCTGTGTACCCTCATTAGGAGTAGTGGAGATAATTTCAAGACAATTTTCAGAGACAATATCACAGTTTGACCACTGAGGAAGGCGCACTGCAGCGCCGAAAGCTTTGGCAAAGAATCCTGTGTGTTTTTCGCGTCCCTGAAAAGAGAAACACCACTGACGCACCCGGAAGGAGGTGATCTCCCTAAGTCTTTAAAATTCTACATAACGTCAGTTACCACTCGAACATCATATGAACAATTGACATTAAAATAGAACACAGTCTCAGCTCGATAATCAGCGAAAAACCGAATATCATTTCTGAAAATTATGTCTCATATTACTCTTCAATAAAAATTTCACAATCGAACAAAGAGCTTTTTCACTGTTTTGCTCTGAAGATCGATAACTAACACTAAGACGGCGGTGGACGCAGAAAATTAAATTGTATTGTTATTAAGTTACACATTGTTCAAAAGCATTTATGATAATAGATCTATCTATCTAATACATACGATCCAGACACACTAGAAACATATCATCATATGAACAATTGACATATATTAAAATAGAACATAGTCACAGCTCGATAATTAGCGAAAAACCGAATATTATTTTTGAAAATTATGTCTCATATTACTCTTCAATAACAAATACACAATCGGAGAAAAAGCTTTTTTCACTGTTTTGCTCTGAAGATTGATAACTAACACTAAGACGGCGGTGGACGCAGAAAATTAAATTGTATTGTTATTAAGTTACACATTGTCCAAAAGCATTTATGATAATAGATCTATCTATCTAAATACAGACGATCCAGACACACTCAGAGCATATGGCATAAAAATGTAATAAATAACACATAAGTCCTGTGCAAATGTATATCTACCGTAAGCAGTATTAGCCAATTAGAACACCAAATTTGCAAATTAATTTTACATCCAACTATTCAAATTTAGTTATACCACAATTTGGACAAATTCCAATGACTCGTTAAAAACTATTCAGGATTACTCCTTCCCATGTTGAAAAGGCCATTGGCTCTAAATATCATTATGTAACACGCAAAGTTCATCTATACTACCAAATTGGATTCGTGATTAGCGAAAATTCATCAAATCCTATCAGAATGTGGTGGTAGTAAAACTTGTTGAATAGGGATCTCACCACATATATATCAATATAATTAAATACCATTCATATAGACTTTATGTACATTAATCAAAAAGTCCAAAACTTCTTGTATTTATAATTTAATGAGGCTTACAGTGCGGGGGTAGCAAGAGACAAAAGCTCCTTCAGACATTAGAGGAAAAACCCAACAAATGTATTCATCATCTTTTCAGGGAAGATGTAAACTTTGAGGTATATGTATTCAATATTCATAGCCCCAAAAACACTTTTACCAATTTTAATCCATCAGCAAAATCAATCAATCCTACTGTTTCTATACTCAATAGATAAGAAAATTAGGGAGAATTTTCCTGAAGAAAGATGTTAGATAGATTATCTTCAGAATGTGGCTTGTCGATACAAGCTTAAGCAATAATTTATTAATTAAATCAACAAATAAATTGACACGCACCTGTGCCAATAGCAAACACCCGCAATTAGTCTCAACAATTTATTATTTGCCAATATTTGGAGTAAATAGGGAAGATTATTTGAGTTAGAACAATTCCTTAAGAAGTTAAATAACAACTCCCACAAAACAAATCCGTGTTGTAATTCCTATGGAGAATTTCAACTTTGTAATATAAAATCTTATATAGAATTACTTTGATGTTCACAAAGAAAAGTATGCAAATGATTTTGAAGAGTACGAGAGATTTTCATTCATTTTTACGTGAGATAATGGTAAAAATTTGTTAATTATGCATTAGACTTCAAATCAAGTCGGTAAATATTGAAAATCCTTCATTCACCCGGACAGAAAGAGAAGGTTATGTTTACCCGGTGTTCAATTGCTCTTTTCATCTGCATCACAGAGACAGCAGAGGAAAGTCACGAACCTCGTGTGTGGGTGTTGGGAAAGTGGAAATGCGAGCAAGAGAGAAAAACCACATGAAAACACTCTCATGAATGACTCAGTCAAGAAAAGTCTATTTTTCTCTGTCTGCGCGGATCTGTGAAAATTCTTTAACAGAATCGCAGACTACAGCCATTCACCGCGAGAAGGCGCCACTGTGCAATAAAGTGATTTATTTGGTGAATTTAACGAACCAACACAGAGAAAACAAAAGCACAACAACCAGCTTATGCAGACATGGCTAATCTGAAGAAATCATAAAATTATCCGTCTCGTTGTAATCTGCTCCCATACCACAAAGTCATCTAATCCCACCGACAATTTTCCCCAAAACATTACCAAACTTTTCCCTCATTTTTCATCTCTCAACACACACTGGTTGATTCTCGCTAGTCATTTTCCATCAACATTTTAATTAGAAAATTTTCTGCATGAAAATATTTCGCATCATTCCACATGTTTTATCCCGTGAAAAAAAAATGAATTATCTCACAAATGTCTGGAATTTTCTAAAGGGAAAGTTTTTCTTCTCAAATTCAATTGCAAATTTGCTCCTATTTAGCATCTTCCGCCCAACAATTTCCTCTAACATTTGACACATTAGACATTAGAGCTTTTGCAGTGTTGGGTTCAAAAGCACAAAAGTTTCTACAACTAACTTCCTATGCCAAACGAGCACTTCATTGAAACCGGCCACAAATCAAGAGAGAAATAGAGAAAGAAGAGTAAACTTTCTATATACAATTGCCAACTATAACATCATTTGCAAAATTTACATGAAATTTATATCATATCGAACCTTAGATATTTTAGTTTATTTTTTTTTAATTTCGTGTTTTTTTTTCGACTTAGGGTAGAACAACCTTATTCAGAACATACTCTAAATTGGAAGTTTGGCATAAAAGAATCGCCATCTTGAATTTTTGAAGGTAAAAGTTTAACCAGTCTAGAGGGTCCACTTTTCAGCCGATTTGATTAGATTTGGAATTTTTGGAAAGGTCTTGAAATTTCCAACCCGGCTGCTTCGGTCACAATCGGCAATGAATCGGTGAAGTATCCGTAAATGACCTATCTTTTTAAATATTTTTTTTTTGTCCAAAAACTTGAAAACCAACTAGAAGCCAAACCGATCGCTCAGAATAGGAAACGAATAACTCGCAGTATACAGGAGAACGATTTTAAGCTGAGATTTTACATGCAGAGTATAGGATTTTTGAGATGTAAAATCTCTATAACTTTGAAAATAATTATCTTTCAAGTACAATATTTTTGTAAAAAATCGAATTGATCGACTTATATTCTGAGTCGTCAAAACGGTAAGAGGTACGAATTTCCGGTCTACGCGGAACCCTTCCATGAGTTCACCATGGATCATTAATTAGAATTAGGCTGCTCTATTCTAAATTAATGGAAAATTTTAGGAAGTTCATTTTATTTTACGGTTTACAGAATCCGGTTTTACCCTATGTAAATCTGTAAGTAAATCTTAAAACCAGATTCTCTGCAATTAACCTATGTAATGTGCCGTTGTAGATTGAAAAATAAATATAAAATACGTCCAACATGGTCTGGTATATAAGAATAAATAAAATTTATTAAAATTAATTAAATGAGCTCAGAGCAAAAAAACTCTATTTTAATAGGGAAATGCATACGACTTAGAGTTTTTTTGCTCTGAGCGCCTCAAATGTCACTTGTGAAAGTTCGACTTGAAATATTAATTATTAGGGGGAAGTGGGGCACCTTTGAAAGTGGGACACACCTTTGAAATTGGAATTTTTCAGCTATTTTTATATAAAATTGAACCTTATCGTGATATAATTTAGCTGCACAAACAGATTGAGAAGCTAAATTACATTATATGGCTCAGTTCTACTTAAAAATAGTTTAAAAATCTGAATTTCAAAAAGGTGCCCCACTTACCCTTATTATAAGAAAAACCAAAATCAAATTTTTGAATGCCTCTCTAATACAAAACACTCAGATGTTCCAAATTCAACTAAAATACCCACCAAACGATATATTCCCTTAAATTTTTCCTAAAAACTTTATCATAACTGAAGATTGAAATAGTACAATCAAACCTCATGAATCTAATCAATTTCCATGAGAGTTTTCCCATTCAACAACCAGTTCCCAAGCTTTGCGTGGTTTTTAACCCCATCCTCACAACTTCAGAATAAAGTGAAGAATTTCCTCGAGTGGAAAAATGTACAATTAAAAAAAGATAAAAAATTATATATCTTTTTCTCTAATTTTCCACACTGTTAAATACCGATCAATTTTAGAAATTTAATTAAGATATAAATTATCACTCAATTAAAAGAGGAATAATTCTGTAATAATATGCAATTATCGTGTCAGTTGAAGAGCTATATTTTAGCATCATCAACCATTGCGGAACTTGCTCTCTTTGGCTCAGACGAAAACCCCTTTTCACAAAAAGCCACATTTTCCTCATTAGAATTGCAAATTTTCATGAAATTTTATGATGAATTTAAGCTTTTGCTAAAGTGGCATATTTCTGTAAAATAAGTATTTGTCCTAAAAGTTTAGGGGCATTAAAGGAAAATTAATGAGGAATAAATTGGAATCAAGTCTTTTCAAATAAAACATTAGGATGTTTTACATTATAAAGCAAATTCAAAGAAAATTATCAGAGATTTATATAGAAAGGGGCATTGTATTATTGCTTGCCATTTCAAAAGTCATGAATTGTTGAACAAGAGTTCATAAAGAAAAGTTTTTTTTTTACTTTATAAAGTGTTTTCAAAACGCCTCTGTTGGTAGTTTATTTATTTATTTCCAGTATTTCTTTTATTCATATGCAGAAAGGTTTCTGTATTTCATGTTCAATTTCATGAAATAATTGATCCTCAATATATACTTCCTAACTTTCCTAGCCTATCATCTTTGTGTCGATGAAAGAGGGTAAACTTGCTCACATTTCACCATGTATTGAATGCCAAGGAATGAAGCATATCTCATGAAAACAGAATAGTGAATGTCGGGATTTGTGGTGTTCATGAGAGAATGGGGTATACAAGAAAATTCCTCCCCTATAAATCGTGATTAATGAACAACATTAGTTTCAAATTCTCTCATTCTCATGCCTCTCCATTTACATCAAATCAAAAGAAGATAGAGCTCAATTTTCCTCTTTTTCCATCCATTTGAAAAAGAAATGCAAATTCAAAGTTTTTCAGTTGCACAATCTTTTGTATTGAGCCTATAATTCTTTTTATAAATTCTACAAAGTCTTGTCTTATTCAGTCTCATTGTTTTGCAGAAAACCACTTCCCGGAAATTTTAGATTTCCACCCCCCATCTTCTCAGTTACACGCAACTTTTGACTTCACCTACCATAAATTTTCTTTCTTTCACCCTCAAACCCGTCTATGTTGAGTAAGAAACAAATACACCCTCATGAATTCCTAATTACACACAATCACGTCAACGTTCATTTAATTTTATAATTTCATTTTAATTTCCAAAGTCCCTACTTTGGATTCCCATTTATATGGTAAATACTTTCTAAGAAGTGCAATTTTTTGGAAAATATAAACCATCCAAAGTCAATAAATAAAATTTGCACTAATCCACCGCCTCAGAATAAATTTATTTTCGTGATAAACAAACTATGTGAAAAATGAGTTTATAGGGAAATGAAGGGTAGAATGACAATAAAGGGAAAAATTGATTGTATTATGGCATTGATATTTGAAAAGTTAATGAAGTCTTATTTTCTTATTTGACCAATAGGTTAGTTTAAAAATGAATAGAATAGGAGAACTGAACCAAATTTCGGCCAGCTTGTAATTTCGACCACTTCCTGTTTCTCGAAATTTCACAAATTTTTAGATTATATACGGTTTCGTGGAGTGTAATATCTGGTGAAATCGAATTTTAAGACCTTTTTCGCCTCTTTCAATTTTTATTCGCTATAACGTTTCGGGAGTACGATGTCTCCTTCATAAGGTCTATAAAACGTTTTGAACAATTTGGTCACACTTCTTAAAATACAATTTTGTTCTATTTAAGTTTCCTTCACTGAGAGAAATCCGAAAAAGTTAAAATAACATTCCAGAAATGTTTATTTTACCCTGCATTATTGATCCGAAATCGGTGTAAATATTATGCTTTTTGTGTGTAATAAGGGTTAAAGTTACCCTTTTTCATGTTTAAGTTGCCCTTAAATAAGTGTAAAATTAACATTAGAAAATGTTGATATATTTTTACACCTAAAAAGTGTTACAGTTATGAGGAAAGAAAGTTAATCGCACCCCCGTTTTTTTCTCAGTGTTTGAAAGTATCAAAATTCTTTAACAATTTTTGTTGACCTAATGAATGGGACATAGTATTCCCGAAACGTTGTAGCGAATTAAATTGAAAAAACCGAGAAAAAGGTCCTAATCCGTTTGCACTAGATATAAATTTTTAGTTTCCTTGTATTCTCTAGATGTATTACAATGCAATAAAAATAAAAATGCGTAAGTTGTACAAACGAGATAATGCCCAAAAAGTCCTTAGAAGAGTTCTGAAAGGGCAAGGGACTACGAGAATTAGGGTAGACGAAATATTACCCAAAGCAATGTCTAAATTTTTACTAATTTTTAAAAAATATTAAGAATATTTTTTAAGGAAAACAAAGAAGATAATAAACTAGCTACAAAGTTCCAAATACCGCTCGTAAGAATGAAATAACAAAGAATTTCAATTTGTATTAAAAATATTACATTTCAATGTTCAGAGTTTGATGCTTACAGGCAACTGTACCAAAATTTGGTACGGTTCCCCTATTTATTCTGTCTAAAATGTTGTGCAAATAATGTAATCAAATACCTTTGTATTTTTTTCAAAAAGTTTCTATAATTTTGAAAGAATGTATTTTTGAATTATAGGAAAAATGTAAAATTGTAAAGTTTTGATTGCGATATGACTTTCTGTTTTTTTCTTTACGAAATTAGACTATCAGACAAAGAATTTTTAGATTCATTCTATTTCAATTTAATTTTTTAAACAATAATGCTTTTAAGCAGGTCGTCTTGAAATTTAAAAAAAATTATTATATACAATAGATATTTTGTCAGAAAGTGATATATACTTGCGTTCACCGCTGTCTTAGCGTTAATGCTCAACCTACAGTGCCAAACGGTGGATATACTAAATACTCTTTTTAAGGCAGTGTAAGCCATTTGTATTATGTAAAAAAAGCTTTTTGGCATTTTAAGCAAAAGAAAACCCTCAATAAATGAACTCCTTATGTTCATTTCCTCATCAATTACAAATAAATTCTCATCGAAAATAGTAATTGCTTTTTTATTTCTAATATACATTAGATTTGTTGATATTGTTTTTAAGATGGCCATAAGGGGTTACTAGTGTGGCCATATGTGGTGCTACAGCCAGAGTACAGAGTGTAACGAATTCTTTCATTTTTCAAGTCAACTGGAATATTAAAGCAAAAATTTTCTTTACTAGTTGATGTTTTTAAGAACAATATCTAGAAGAGGTAAAATAGTGTATCAGCCTACCCATCATCTCTCTACAACATTATAAAAAGTACGACGAATTGCCTTTTCCTAACAGTTGGTCAATTTATCAGACAGTTTTTTTTCACATGAAGGGGTTGGATTTTCAGACGATGGAAGATTGTGAGACACAAAGAATTTTGCAAATTACAAAAGGAAGACCTAAATTGACTCGTGGAAAGTGGAATTTGCATAAAAAACCATAGAGACTCCAAATCCGCTCAATTTTTCACCTCTTTGCCACATCATCGACTGCAAAAAACAGGCACAATAGAGAATATCTGCACAACATATAAACCAGCATAATCCCCTCAAAAAAGAAAATTTAGTTTTGTAGCGTATTCTCAACGTACGAAACTTCTGATTTTATTTTCACCTGTATATACCTTTGATTTTTCCCTTCTATTTTCATTCTCTGCATCTCCGGTATCCTCTATATATATTTTTTTCTCAAAATGCTACAAATCTCTTTACCAACCTTACAAGACTACATTACATAAAATTACTCTATATGTACGGCACAATAGATTGGAAGGAAGTATAGGGAAAGAAATCAGAGATGTGAAAGAGTATATTTCTTTAGAAATTCTCCTGAGATGAAAAACTACCCAGATTCTCTGAGAATTCTATTCTTAATAAATTTAAATTTACATGGAGAGAAATGTAATTTTCCTCAGTGGAATCTCATTTGATTCTGCTCTAAATTAAATTTCACACATGCTCTTGACATTATTTAAATGAAAATTTTCCGCTACATAAAATTGCAATGTTTATCGCAAAATGGTATATATTCAACGAAATAACATTAATAATTATGTTGGGGGTGCTGAATATTTTCTCCCTATATCAATTTCTTGGTCAGGTCGAGAAGAAACTTTCCCAATGATGAAAATATCAAAAGTTGTACTTTAATTTTCAAATAAACTCAATCTGGGGAATGATTCTAAGTTACAGGGAAATTTGGTAGAATTACACTCTGTCGATTTTTTTAAGACTTCGAACTAAAGTAATTTAAAAAAATAACGTGAATTAAACACGTGTTTTGGTGTAAATAAACCCCAAAATTTAGTTACAAGAAATCCTTATTTTTTTTTTAATCAATTGAACCCAAGGTTCAATTGCAGAAAATTCAAACATCAATTTACCAATTTTATGAATTACTAAAATCCGCAGTATATTTGAATTTTTTCAAATAAATTTCTAAGGTATGTTTATATTATTGAAGTATTTTGTTTATAACCGAAAAGCGAATTTTAGAATTTTAGATTTCGATTAAGTCAAATATTAATTAAATTGAATAGAGTAAGTGTACCAAATTTCGGTCAGCTTGCAATTTCGGCCACTTTGTTCCTCGAATTTCCAAGAATTTTTAGTTTTTGCATAGTCTAGAGATTATACAATGCAAAAAATAAAGAAAACTAACGCTTGCACAAACAAGATGATGTGAAAAGACATTGGAAGTATTCTGGAAAGGCAAGAAACTATGAGAATGAAAGTGGCCGAAATAGGCCACCAAAGCAATGTCTACATTTTTATTCATTTTAAAATGTATTAAAAAATGATTTTAGAGAAAATAAAGATAAACTGTCTACAAGGTTCCAAGAAACATCCTTAAGAAGAAGTAACAAAAAATTCAACTTTTGTTATAAATATTACATTTCAGCAGTACAGCTATTAATATGTAAGGTTCTTGTCTTTGCTATTTATTATTTTTCCTCAGTATTTGTCAGATAGAGATTTTATGGTTTGATGATTTAGGCATCAATTTCTATGGATGTTTTAATATTTTTTTATATTATACTGGTCAAAATAGACCTAAAGGCCTAAGACCTTGGTAAGGGGAGTAGGTAAGGGGGGAAACAAAAAAAATTACATTTCAAACTTGAAATTTTGGCGCTTGCATCCAACTATGCCGAAATTTGGCACACTTACCCCAAATTATTTTTTTAATTACCCTAAAAGGAATTTATTGGCAATGTCCTTATTTTATCGACTTGTCTTATTAATTCTGGTCAGAAGAAAAATTGTATGTATATACAAAAGCTTCATAAAATATTTTTAAAATGCCTTTTACTGAGCAGTGAGGCGAGAAAACACATTAATGTTTTAGCAAACAATTTCTTCATTTTCCTCGAGGATATAGTAACTAGTGTTATTGATTTTGCAATTATATTTAAAACATATGTAATTATTTTCATTACATCAGTGAAAATAAATATAGGGGAAAGTGCTCTCCCTTCGAACGTTCATGCCTTCGAATAATGTGAATATTCTTTTAGTTTTTCTATAAAACTCACACATTTCTATTAAATATTAGTTGGCTTATTATCAATTGTTGATAATTCCGTGATAATTTAATGTAAATCTATTATGAAAAACAAAATAAAATCACATTATTCGAAGGCATGAACGTTCGAAGGCTTCTACACATTGCAAGCAATTTTTCTCAAAATTGTAATTTTTATTAAATTTTTTTTTTAACAAAAATTGCTCCCAATAATGTATAGAGGCATTAAGTGTCAAAAATAAGGGATACAAAAATTCTATGCTGTAAAAGCTCTACCTAATAAAATAAGAAAAAAGAAAGAAATAAAATAAAGCTCACAATCTTGCCGTCAACAGTTCCCTTTTCAAATAATTTCTTACTGATCGAGAATCTTCAAGATGACTTGCCTCCTAAATGAAATGAATTTATGCAAATGATATTTCTCATTTATATGTAAGTAATATCGAGCTATATGTGCAAAATGATTTTTTTTATGGACAATAATACTTAAATGTATATCGTAATTTATACATTTCAAATGGAAATATACGCAGTTTCATTTATAAAATACCAAATGCAAAGAAAAAAAAGAAATCGAACCTTTGAAACAGGCACATCCCATTATGTATCCCATCATCGGAACTATTTGTGTTGGATACGGTATGTGATAAATGAATGGTTTCTGATGAATTGATGGTAGATCTCTTGGTCCACGGTGATTTTCCGCCCTCCACGTGCGTTGCAATGGTATAAATAGATGGGTTATAATCCTTGTCACGACACACAATTCCTTCTGCTTCACAAACTGACGTGTTTTCTTCACACCACCCACAGTTCCAAATTTGATGTATCATTTCACCAAAGTATATTTGGCCATGTGCAAAAGGAACAACACTTTGCCCTCCAAAATTCTACAGCATACACATCAGGTTGTTATAGGTATTGTCACACACTCTTCATATGGATTATTCACTAGAAATTGTTCATTTTATCATCACCATCCCTCATTGCTCCCAACAACACTATGTATATAATATGCTGAATTCCAAGCGTTCCAGCACCACAATATTCACCAAGTATAGTGAATGTTTACGCACAGTGACGAAATGCTGGGGATAGAATGTATATTGCCAATGGGGATACAAAAAATGACGATACAAACACTCTATATTCCCCTTGTTTGTGCATAAAGAGTAGGGTGTTAGTGCACGAGGGGCTGTAATGGATTCATTTATGAGCAAAAGTGATTAACACTCAACCAAAATTCAATTGCACTCTTTGCACTTCTATCAGTACTACAACAAAAAATGACTGCAGCAATTTTCCATCCAATAATTTTTTCAATTCACCCTAAATAATAATAATCAGGCGTCAAATGTAGTATATGCAATTAATTCATCAATCGATGTACTGCTCTACATTTCCCTTCAATTCTCTCCTTTTGCAATCCCTATATAGAACAAGTATCTCTGTGTATGTGGAAAAATTGATGAAAATTTCACATGAACAATGTCAAGTGAAAAAAAGCATTAAAAAAGAGTCATGGGAAATAAAATCGATTGAAAGTACACGGCGTCTCCACTGCATAATAACTCCTTTTTTAAAACATGAAAAAAACCACGTGAAAATGGTGCGTTGAAGATTTTCAACTTTGCATGCCGTCAGACAAAAGTAAAGAAAACCAAAAAATGAAAAAGATATTTGCATGTTAAATTTACCAGTGCAACATATAAACCTTGATATTACGTTTAAATACCAGTCCTAGAGCCAAAAAAATTGTGCATTCACATCACGATATAAAACTCCTTTAGAAAACTCCTGCAAAAACGCCTATAAAGTGATTTAACCGGAAATTTCAAATGAAGGAACATTAAAATTCTATGAATTTTTGAAGAAAACAAACGAAAGTATTGATATAAAATATGAAAGAAAGCCATACTTAATAAGAAAATATGTAAAAAGTATTATTGAATCTATATAAAAGCTTGAAGTAAAAGTTTGTTGGGTAAGTTTGAAAATTGTTGAAAATTCTTAACAGGTTCATTAATATTTTACTTCATGCAGTTGCAAGTATGAAATGAAACCCTATATTATTATAGGGTAGTGGTATCATTAAACGCCACCATCAAGAAATATTACTATAACTGTATCAAATTTCAGCCAGCTTGCAATTTCGGCCAATTTTTTTTTGTTCCTCACATTTCCATGAATTTTTGTTTTTTTTTAATCATACTCAGACTTTATAAGAATTCCAGAAGGGCAAGGAACTATGAGAAACAAGGTAGGGTGGAGTAACCACTTATTTACACAGAGAAAAAAATACCCTAGAATCAATACTTTTTTGGGATACTTTTGGTATTAAAAGGGCTCCAATACCTCGTGGTATTAAATTCTAGGGTATTTTGGGATTAAATTCAAGAAAATCTCTGTCGTTGATTTAATACCATACATTGAGACTTTAGCGCTTGCATGCAACTATACCGAAATTTGGCACACTTACCCTATAAGCACAATATTTTAATAAAATAACAATTTTTATTTTAATTCTATTTCATTCAAGTCTGAGTATTTCTAAGTGAGTGAGAAAGTAAAACTATACTAGGGTGGAGTAACCACTTATCGCCAAGTTTAGGAAAAAGAGGAATTAAGTTTATTATAACTTTTGGACCCTTATTACAAGAAAACTCAAATTTGACAAAAAATTACTTAGACGTATTGGCTCTAGATTCGTGAGAACAATAGTCCTACAATTTAACTCTGGACAACTTAAGAAACTGATTTTTATTAACAATGCAAAAATAACCACTTCGTCGCCATTTTTCACCGCTTTTCGACAGTTTTGTAACCACTTCTCGCCATCCTCTTGAAAAGGTCCAAACTTGATTATTTTAGGTAATGTTATAAAAAGAATACATTCAGCGTTTCCTTTTCCTCATGATCACCTTATTATTACTCACTTTAAATGATTTTCTTCACTTTTATTTGAGAAATCAAATTATAGGTCTATTGCAGAAAGTAAACAATGAAGATTTGACAACTGAGAATCTATGAAGTGAAGTTAGCGTCGCCTATTGAACAGAGATGGCGACAGGTGGTTAAATCAATTCCAGAAGATTACCACTTTTCGCCATGCCTCATTTTTATATAAAAATAATATAAAATGAAATATTAATTAACTACAAATTTTATGTACTGCACAAGTGTAATTAAATATTCAATAGACAAATTATTTATACAGAAAGGTACATTTTGCTTGATGAAAATTTGATGACACTTAGTATATTTGGTAAGAAATATTGGATTCGATGCACTTGCTTAAAATATTACTCTAAAAAATTCTCAAATCGTAAATCTAAAGCGAATAACTATTATTTTTCGACTCTATACATAACAGCAGTAAAAATGCAAAGAACTTTGCAGCTCATTTATTTCATAAATAGCTAAAAATAGCGATTTCAATATAAGTGGCGAGAAATGGGGCACTGGCGAGAAGTGGTGATTCCACCCTAGCCGAAATGATTCGTATAGACAGCTTTAAGTATACTTTTCATAACTATTTCCTATGGAGATAACTATCGATTAATTTGATTTAGTTCAAATTTAAAATCTTATTTATAGAAGTTTTTAACAAATATCGCAAAGTTAACCTTTCTAATGCCTAATAGAGTATTTAAAGTTTATTGTTAAATCAATTACAGTTTGGCTTGAATTCAATCACATAAACAAATATTTTATAGATTTATTTCAACTGATTTTTTTTTTAATTTTTAATCATAAAACCTTGTCTGAATAAGAAAATGTGTATGCTTATATATTAGACAAGAAAACAAATAGAAGATATTTGATTTAGGAGTTCATTACTTAATTTTAATTTCTATTTTAGATTTTAATTCATACTAATATCTCTATGACTTATTTCATAATTTATTTTGCTTTTTTGTTTATTTTTTATCTTTGTCAACGCTTGGTTCATTGGAAATTTGAAATTTAGAATGAAAAGGTTTTTTTATTGTACTCAAAATAAAAAAAAAATCATAGTTAATTTTTTAATTGAATTTTGAATTCAACATTTATTCTCTTATGCGTCTATCGCCGTCTTAGCTCTGATTTTCACATACACAGTTCAAGTTAAGATTTTAGTGATTGAATTGTTTGCTATTTACGCTGATTAAAGCTCCTTTATCAAATGACAAAAAGTAGCTTATTTCTGAAACAAAACATTTATTCTTGACTCAAAAAAAATATATATAGGGGGAGGTGGGGCTACTTTGAGCTGTGGGGCTAGATTGTTATACGACTTTTTCGCCTATTTCTGAATGAAGCTGGTCCTTACAATTATTTTATTTAGATCCACAATTATTTTGTCTATCCAAATTATATCACCTTAAAACTCAGTTTCCATTAGAAATATGCGAAAAAATCGTATAGCAATGTAGCCCCACAGCTCAAAGTAGCCCCACTTGCCCCTACAGTCTGATAACAAAAAGCAAAGTGCTTTAAGTAATCGCGTTATTTGTTCCATTTTTTCATCACAGAAAAACCAATCAAGTTTAAATTCATTTTTTGTGCACATTCCGTAAAATCTTATTTTAATATTCCTTAATGTTAATGAAAAACCCAAAAAATTGTACTTCAAATTGCATTAAATATCTTAAGTTTAGAAATTTATATTTTATTACTTTCGTTGGGTAAAATTTTCGCATGTTCTCGGTATTTTCCCAAACGATAGCATGAAAATTGGTCTTTTGGTGAAAAGTAGTGCTCTAAATTGAGTCACTCTATCGTGAGAAATACAATCAATGGCTATCTCTAGAGGAGATTGGTAAATCTTTCGCCCCATTAAACTCATCCTCATCTCCTCCTTGATCGTCTGATAAAATTAAAGATGACTTTCCCATGGGGAAAATGAACCAGGCATAATTGCTGAGTATAAATTTTAGAAAATAATATCGAGCAAAATTTTCCATTAGTGTCCAAATAAGGGTGGAAAATTCCCGACACGAAACCACCATAAAAGTATAACACGTCACACAAGAAGTGATTTTCTCTTACAGCTCATTCACCAAAAAAGAAAATCCGGATATGTTTTGAGGCAACAACAACAAAGAAAAAAAAAGAAATATATAGGGGAAAGTGACCATGCTTGATACTGTAAAATGATGTCCAAGGTTTGTGATTATTTTCTGATTACCACACAAACCGAAGCGATTCTTGCACTATGACAAAAAAATGTCTCACTTATTAGGTTCATAATCCAACCTCAAATAGTTCCTGGAAATCCTTAGATTTTCCTCAAGAAGAAAATGGAACTTCAGTAGCGATTTTTATACAAGTTGGGTCCGAGGCCTTCCTGTATAATAATTGATTCGACAATTCGGAGGCCCATTTTCACTGCAAAAAATTCACCGGATACAGAAAATTGCACATCAATATTTAGACGGAACTCTAATCTATCTGCTTAAATCGTTTGTACGACTGGTTATTAGTTTTAATATCACTTTTTTGTAATTTTCCTAAGCCATGTTTTTATGACATTAGGGCGCTAGCGAAAACCATTTTTTCACTTTGAGTCCATGAAAATGTCATTCTGCAACCTTAAAATTCAGGCAACAGGGTTGAAGATTATGTCAATTGTCGATAAAATTGGCGGATTGCAATATGTGTAATTATGAAATAATCACATCTAATGATATACTTGCCACATTAAAATTATCATTCATGGACCCTTCTTAAAATATAGGATGGACACAAGTAGAATTTATGAATTTGTTACCACCCACAAAAACAGTGTCCACCAAGTAAAAATATTTTTACATAAATATTAGTACTGATGACCCCTCTATGTGCCTATGATAGTAGTTTTCGTGAACAGCGACATTAATTAAGAAATACTTATGAAATATCATGTATCGAAATTACAGTTTTGGCCCTATTTTTGATTTTTGCTTCCTGAAACTAGGAACAAAGAGCTAGGATCCTAATTTTTTTGGGAAATGTGATGCTTAGCACCAGCTATTGAAATATATTGCGATGAGTCATAACTATTGATTAACATAGGAAAAAAATAGTTATTATCAAGCTTGGATCGTATCAAGCATGGTCACTTTCCCCTACAGCGGCAAGAAAACATCGCGCATTTCCAATGACGCACGAATCAAGTTTTACTCCAACATCTTAATACGTGATATATAACATTTTCCAATTGTGAATTCAAAAGGAGATTTCCTTCAAGTGCAGGAGGAAAATGTGGAATAAAAACAAGTTGTATTTTTCACCTTGTTGAAGTGTCAATAAATTCCTATTTGAGTGTACTTTCTCGTATTTGTTTAGTTTGATTCATCTTTTGCAAAATTACACAAACACTTGTCTGGCACAAGAATCTGGTACTTTACGGAGATTTTCATTAAGTAGATATACAGATTTTCTGGGGAAAAGCTTAATGTGCACAGCAAGACTTTGGAAAATGATCTGAGAAACACTCAATGGGATGAAAGTGTTATGGCACTCAATTTGCTAAAAAAAATCTCCTTCAGCTATCGTTTTTAGCTTGTGCAATCTGTATCAGATAATAAGAGATTTAAAGGGAGTAGTAAAGCAATTTAAAGCTTGAAAGCCAAATTCTTAACAATTCATTACCGCTTCGAATTGATTTGGACTTTTCAGAATTTCAATACCTTTCAAATAGAATATAGTTTTGGCCATATCGGTTGAGATATAGCCTGTCTCTAAAGCATTTTGATTTTGGCTTCAGAAAATTATAATAATTCCCTCTGAAATGTATTGAAAAAGAAGAAAATTATCCAAGCCATTTTTTTTTCAAAATTATATCTCAAAAATTATTTAGAAGGTGAAGAAGGAGAAAGAAAAACAAATTTGTTTGCGGAACGTTATTTTACATTTAGAGAGTGATCACCAAAGACATAAAGTCGATATCTTATACTGTTTAGTCTCTAGACATTAAATAGACAGCTGTGTAATGAACAAAAAAAAAGAACAATAGCCGTACTCACTATGGCGCTGTTATCTTGTAATATCGTTATCTCGTTATCTCGTTATGTTCTCGTAATGTATTTTATAAAGGAAAAATTATAACAAGATAACAGATTACGGAGATTACGAGATAACAACGCCATAGTGAGTACGGCTAATGTCATATTTCTTTTAAAATTTAAGTCCCGTTTAAACCAGTTTAAACTTGGGAATTTCGAAATCCACCCTATCTTTTGTTTCTTTGACAAAATCACCCAACAGTATTTTATAACCCCCTAAGTGTGTCGGAATTAAAATAAAAAGTACCTAAACCGAGAAAAAAGAGGGTGCGATTAATATTTTTTAATCATAACTCTAACACTTTTTAGGTGTAAAAATATATAAACATTTTTTAATGTTAATTTTACACCTTTTCAAGGGTAAAATTAACATGAAAAGGGGTAACTTTAACCCCTAATACACCTAAAAAGGGTAATATTTACACTGATTTTGGATCAATACTGCAAAGTAAAACAAACATTTCCGGAATGTTATTTTAACTTTTTCGGATTTCTCTCAGTGAAGGACAGATTATGTCTTCCTTTTTCTAGGTGAGTCTCTCCTCAAGCTATAGAGGAGTATGTCTTCAAACTTATCAGACCAAAATTAACCATGGCAAAAGGAGGAAATTGTTTTGAAAGGGAGATTTCGGATTAGAATACCCTCGTACGAATGGGCCTTTAGAAGGTAGAGAATGGGAATATTATTAAAAAAATCTACGGGTAATATTCCCTTCTCGTTGAGTTTGAGCTATAAAAACGACTAGTCTTTTTTTTAAATCAAATACGACCTCCAATTAACATGTGACCCGAAATATCCGGCTAGATCAATTAAGCTCCAAATTTAACCCTTAGCTAATTAAGTTTAACTAAAAGCTTCGCTTAATTGATTCCGTTAAGGGTGTTTCAGCACAACCACTTAACACTCTCTGTTTGATTTTCAGCGGTGATGAAAACACATGTTGAGTAAATTAGTACATCGACCGACTATTTTCAGTTCAAATGCACCATAACATATTCACCATTCAACCACCGAGGACACTCTGACCGTGAATGATGAGCGTCGAGACGATTTTTTGGCCCATTGCTTCCAAGAGAGCACCGTCAATAGAATGGCAGGTAAAAAAAAACGAGTTTTCCCAGAGCAAGAATAAATGAAAATTGCCTTCAAACTGAAAGCTCACCTCCCTCCCGGAAACACCGACTGATATCATCAATCATGCCTCCTTTTTTTCCGCTTCTGCTCTTTGCACCATTTTCTCTGATAGAAAGTCAAAAATTCCAGGGTGATCTACTGCTGTGGAAAAGATGGTGCCTCGAGCTGGAAAACTCCTGGGGGATTTCTTTCAATTTCTTTTTTTTTTGTAACTCCTTTTCAACTGTGAAGCAAAATGAGATGAATGAGCTGGAAAATTTGTGCAGAAAAAATTCAATAAAATGTAAATATTTTTTTTCTGTGCACTTGAATGAAATAATTTTTCGTATATATACACACAAGTGAGCTTTCTGTGTCCGGAAATTCTCACTGTTGCTGCGGCAAAAACAGTCGAAATTGTGCATATGGGTGAAGATGGGTAGGGAAAACCGAATTGCCGGGATGTCGTGTGGAAATTTCTCCTCCAGGGTGAAAATGGGGACCATCAGAGCGCCGAATCGGGCTTTTGCAATGGTTGCCATGCGAGACAAAACTTTCAGGCATTTTCGTTACCGGACTTTTGGGGTTAATGACTACTAAAGTCCAAGACGTGGAGTCTGATAGATTATTTAATATTTTAAGGATAATAATAAATGCAGTTGGGCCTGAAGAGATACTAAATTGATAGTAAAATATGCTTAGTCCTTTAATTTGTTTAATAAATTGACCAGCTGTAATTGAATTAAACTGAGAAATTTCTAGGTAGTCATTTGGTAGTTTTTAGGTTAGGTTTGAGGGGTTACGTAGGTCACGCAAACTAAAAAAACATCACATTTTCATAATATCTTTTTTCACCATTTAATTTGAATTCTTGGGCATTCAATGGGTCAAGTGGTAGAGCACTCGCTCTATGATGCAAGTGTTCCGGGTTCGAATCCCTTTTAGGTCACCAGGAATTTTTTTGGCGTTAAAGGTATTCGGATTGCATCCAGTGAGCTTCAATGCACTTGATTCCATGGGCATACACTGAGAGAAATCCGAAAAAGTTAAAATAGCATTCCAGAAATGTTAACTTTATACTGCAGTATTGATCTGTAATCGGTGTAAATATTATGCTTTTTAGGTGTATTAGGGGTTAAAGTTACCCTTTTTCATGTTATTTTTACCATTAAAAAGGTGTAAAATTAACATTAAAAAATGCTGGTATATTTTTACACCTTAAAAGTGTTAAAGTTATGAGGAAAAAGGTTAATCGCACCCTTGTTTTTTTCTCAGTGTAGAACTGACAACCTCATGCAGTACCAGAAAAAAGGGACAGATAATCCTAACCGGCTTATGTAGGTGAGATTCTTAACGTGAGCTAACTCGGAGTGCATGCAAATTCGATTTAGAGCTGAAGTTGGGAGACGCCATTCAGTTATCTTGAATCAAATTCGTGAAATTATACAAATTTTGTATTTAAATCAAAATATCAAGGATTTGGATGAACTGGCACAAAAGTGATATATGGGTGAAATGTAGACCAGAATGTACTCTATAATTTTCCCATAGAACATGATCTCATCGATTACTCAGAAGCCAAGATAATCGAGGTTTTTTGTTTCTTAACTCGTTTTTTCATCCAGAATGCCCCAAGTAGTCATTTGTTGAACTTCAACTATATCAAAGAATTGTTGTATTTTGTGGGACTTTCCATTTAAAACCCTATTTTAAGTGTCTTGGTGGAATAGAGGCAGTCAAATTGGCATCTGAGTGATTTCAAAGCGTTATTATGGGAAAAATCAATTTTTTCACACTTAAACGGCAAAATCGGAGTGATAGCGTAGTCTGAGCGGAAAATGATGTATGGACGAAATGTAGAGACAAATGTGCTCTACAATTATGTCGAAGTAATCATCAAAATCGGTTCAGCAACAGTCGAGATAATTGAGGTTATGTGATATTGAAATTGGTTTTTCGACTGTGGCGCCCCTGGTGTTGGTCCCACGAAGTTCAAATATTCTAGAAAGTTGTAGCATTTGGTGAGATCTTTCGTTTAAGCCCTCATTCATCAAAATCGGTCACATAGAACCGGAGATATGATTTTTTGAATTTCGTGAACTTTGACTCCTCATATCTCCGGTTCTGTTTTAACCACAGCGCACATACGCACCATTTTGGAAATGTCTTAGACTGGACTACAACATACTAAAATTTGATTAACTTGCACAATGCCGTTTTTGAGAAAAATGTCTTTGAATTTCGATGAATTTTGACGCTATCACAGCGCCACCTGTGGTGACTTTTTGAACTTCCGTCTGAAAGTGCTCATCGATACGAAACCAAAAAGGTAAAATTTATGTCGATATGTTAATTAGAACCGGAGATAGAGGCCGGTCAATGTTCGAACTTTGACCCCTTATAGCTCGGGTCAGGGGTTATGGATCGACTTAAGGTTTTTTTGTTTGATAGGTATAATCAACGGCTACAACATACTAAAATTTCAGCCAGATTGCATAAGGAATTTTTGAGTTATTTAACTTATAAGATTTAAAAAATTTCTTTTTAATAATAGCGCCCCTAGCGGTGGTTTTATGAACTTATGATGTTAGAAGAGGAAGTGGCATTTCACGAGAGCTTTCCAAAAAGCCCTCATTTTTTAAATTCTGACAATTAGAACCAGAGTTATGGCCATTTTAAGAAATTTTTTTTGGACCCTTATAGCTCGGGTCAGGGGGGTCGGGGACCTTAAGTTTGGTATTGATGGAAAGCTCTAAGGCCCAGCTATAACATACTAAAATTTGAGCCCGCTCGATGCCATAGGGGCGGAGCTATTGAGAAAACAAAAAAAGGGGGGTCTTCAAAATGGCGGAAGGAGGGGTGGGGGGTCAATGCACCATGTTGCAATTTTCATACGATATTTAACCTTTGCCGAAAACCGCAAGTCGATATCTTTTTTAGTTTAGGAGCTATTAAGCTCCAAAGAGCGGCCGGACGGCCGGCCGGCCGGCCGGCCGGGAACGTAACTTAGCCCCCCATATATTCGTGATCAGGAAGTGGCGAAACACATTTTGGCCAAGTTTGAGCGCGATCGGAGGACATGAAATTTTGTTAGGATTATAGTAGGTGAGATTGTTAAGAATCTCACCTAATAATAATGCATGTCTAGAAATCTTGTCTCGCGCATGTCTTGTTCTTTCATGGACTATTGTGCCAGCATTATTATTATTATTATTACTATTATTAATTTGAATTCTTAAGCATATAAAGCAACAATCTATCTACTATATTTTCTGAAGTTTCATTCCAAAATTTTAAAAATACAGCCATTTGAGCCTGATCTTTGGAGACCGTTTTTCGTAAAAAAAAAAATGCTTTGCAGTGGGCAATGATTCTCAAAGTATATTCACCTGACATCAAAAAATTAAATATTTACTGTTAGCTGATGAGTTAAACTCGTACTTGAAAGGTTGAATTTCTTAACCTGGATCAAAACTTACAAGATGAAACGTGGTGTAAAATACGCCGAGAGTAATATTTTTTGTAGAAAATTCTGCCAAAACTCCAAATTTCATTTAAAAGTGCACATAACCGTTCAAGAACGAGCTGAACTCATCAGCTAACAGGAAATATTTTGTTTTCTGATTTTAGAATAATATACTCCAAGAAATTTGGCTTACTACTGCAAATTAAGTTTTTTACAAAAAGGTCTCCGTAAACCTGGGCTTAAAGGTTAAAATTTTAAAATTTTTGAATGACAATTTCAGAAAATAAAGTTTAAATGTTGTTACTTTTAAAAGCTTTAAGAACTTGAATTAAAATAAGAATTTATTATATTGGAATAAAAAACTAGAAAAATGCTGCTTTGAAGTCTTTTTGACCCACGTAAATCCTTAATGTAACTTTACAGTTCAAAATATTTTTTTTGTCAAGCATTTACTTAACCAGTGAAATATCTATAGGGCAAGGCTTGAAGGTCCTTGACATACTTAGGACTTAAGCCGAGAGACGACTTAAGTGAAAAATGATAGAAATGTGGTTTAACCAATATTTCGAAAATGATTACGCTTAGCCGTCTCTCGGGCTAATCCTCAAGTCTGTCAAGGCCCTAAGGCTTCGAACTCTTCATATTTTTCCCATATTTTGGAAGAGCGCTTGCTTTTCAATGCAAGTACCTCGGATTCAAACCCCCTTTAGATCACCAGAAATTTACTGTTTTCGAGTAAGCTGAACTGTTACTTATTTTATAAGGTGATTGACAACTTTATTTTAGGTAAAACTATACAGATAAATAAATAATAAATGATCCGCGAGGGACAGATTGGCTAAATATCGTCGATTACTAATTCGGATTGGCTGATAGTACTTCGAATAAACAGTTACTGAAAGATTTTTTGGTACCACATAATAACGCTTGTCTATAAATCTCGTTACCACTTAATTTCAATTAAAGTCGAGGTAAAAAATACCTGCCTAGTGTTCTAACCATTGACCTACAAAGACGCAAGCCCTGATAAATTACACCTCCGACCTTAACTATAATTTTCATTATGAGCGGGATCCGTGGTGCAATTGGTAAGAGCGGTTGGTTCTTCGACAGTGTGTAATCCCGACTCGATTGTTACAGTTGTGAGTTCGAGTCCCGCCCGGTGTAAACGATTGAAGTATATAAATAGACATTTTTCACGAAACACTGTTTACCGATTAAAAAATTGTAAACTGAACAACCCAATTCATAAAAATAAATAAATAATCTTCATTATAATTTTGTGATAATACAAGGCTATTTCTCAACAAAATTCAATTTTACAACACAAAAGCTTTTATCTAAAATAGTCCAATTTCTTATGGACCATCATGAACTTGAGTAGTCAGTGTTTGCAGCCCTTCTACAACCGTTCCAACTAGTTTATATCATTTCTACCAAACACCCCGTTCTACAACAATGGATAAAACATTCACAGACAGAGAAATTACACCAAGGGGTAGAATTAATCGAAAATGTGACAAAAGGAGACAACACAGTGTCCGAGAAATCATTTTAATTTGATGAGTCTTCAAAGAGCCGGATGGTCTTTTAAGCCTAACTTTCTTGTTTATTGCCATTCAACAGGGACCTCAAAAGAAATACAATTTTCTCTCTTTTATATTGGAACAATGTGAACAAATGGAGACAATTTTCTAGCTATTTATCTTCAAGATATAATATAATACATATACGCTGTCTTTTGGCAAATTGTACAGTTTAAAGAAGAAAAAAAAATACAGAGCAGAAAAAAAGCACGGGAGAATTGAGAGCTGTATACAATAATGCCGGGTTCTATTGAGGATATCGCGAATCGACCAATTAACGCCAATCAACCTTAATCAACGCAATCCAACAACAAAATGACTCCAACGATCTATATATAAACCACACTCACTCTTCATTCATTCGAATCAGCGACACATTTGATGGCTACAGTAAAATTGTAGGCGGATTTAATGAAATTGACTCGTGCACATTGAACATGGGAAGTACTATAGGTCTTAAAAAATTCAGCTGATAAGGGAAAGAAAAGTTCTTTCTTCCCATCTCCAAAGACAGAAATTGCAAAACGTGTTTTTTAACACATTTATTTTGCCATAAAAGTTCTGACATGGCATTCTTCTGGCTACATCATGGCATGGAGAAAAAACCACCCCGAAGGAAAGGGTGAAAAAATAAACATAGCAAAGAAGCTATCATCTCTCTAAGTATAGCAAGAAACTTCCCATTGAGGTGAAAAGTTCAGAGAAGAAATTGCACCAAGAGTCACAAAAACTTCATTTTAACACTTTTAAATGAGAGTCCGATTAACTGGAAAATGGATTTTTGCATGAATTTACATAGAATTTTGCATCTTCATTGTATAACATAACATTTCTTTTTGGTCAAAAGAGTCCAAATAATTTTTTTTCTGAAAAAACACCATTAGAATAACTCCCTTAATATTTGCGGATGAAATGAATAAAAATAAATAATAACTTTCATGAATAATTCAGAAATAATTCTCCTCATCATTCTTCCTACATACATGTAAAGGTTTTTTTTTCCTAACCCCAAACCTTCGAACTTTGAGTTGTTTTTTTTTTCAACTCCATATATTTCATTTAATCTCTACATGTTCAACTTTTTCACCCTCATCTCTCAGCTATTCTTCTGGACTGTGTGGTATTGTATAAATTCCATTAATGTAAATCCCATTTGTTGGTATTATAAAAAAAAAAGATCTACTCATTCTTTTGTTTCGCTTCTTCATCACACTTTCATCGCATTTACACCACTTGCGCTATCGTCTTCATTTTCTCATGCATTTTTGCTCCCCGAATAGACTATACCATCAGCAGGTGCTAGCCATCCCCTCTACCCCATGATATTCAATTATTTTATTACACCACGAGATAAGATACAGTGGCATCCGAAATGGGTCTTATAATTTAATGAACGCTTTAATATGGCAAATTTGAAGAGCTTTTTTTGTAGATAAATCCAAGAGAGAAAACCCCTCTAAAAGTTAAAGCAAATTCGGTAATAAAATTGTTTAAGTGTATCTTCGATCCGTGTTAATCAATTAGATTAAGGTGGTAGGAATCTTTTTATTTTTCTAGGCTTAAACTTTGCACTTAAGTTAGACTGTACGATTTAAAAACGAAAATACAATAGCAGTTCTTGAAATCCACAAAAAAAATAAATAAAAGGCGACACTTTACGTCGGATTTCAGTGTACTTTAATTTTTTTTGGCTCTATGAAGAAAATCTCCTATTTTCAAATTTAAAGCCTTTCATGACATAAAAGAATCCCGTAGCAAAGCAATTTTAAATGAAGGTTTATTCTTTGATAAGAAAAGCTTATTTAGAGATTTTTTTGAATAAATAAATAAGATCAAGGGAAAGATTGAAAAAAATCTTATGCTACCCGATTTAAACCTCCTTCTATGCTTAAAGACTATATATAAAAATTTAAGGGAAGGGTGAATTTGTTGAAAGCTTTTTCAACCTAACTAGAATTTTTATCTCCATTAGAATTTTTATCTTTAAGAGGGGTGTCAGAGCGACTGATACTTAGCGAAAAGCTCGAAATCGTGACTTACTATAGCACAAAAGTAATTTTGAATCATTTTCCGTTTACCGGTTCACAAGCGATTTAAATTGCTCAAAAGATCGCTCAAAATATCTTATTAGGAGCAATATAGGGTGGCGGCATTACTTATGGCCAGTCTATACTTGTGGCCACCTCGTAGATATCTTCAATTTTTTCCCATAAATTAATTTCGAAGAACCACAAAATTAAGAATACGATGTGCTATCATTAAATGAAACTTCTGAACTGACTTTCCCTTATATTTCGGTAGAATTTTAATTATTTTCTGGGAATTATTTCACTGATGCGCGAGACGACCAAATATGCGTCAAATTGTTAAGAAATTCACTAACAATCTCACAATTTTTAATGACTAAATTTTATATCTTCAATCAAATATATTTAGTACTATTTTTTAAAAGTTGTTTTCTTAGTAATTATATTTTCTTTTTCCACTTGATTTTGATGATTTTTTAAACAAAAAATGTAAAATAGTGACAAGGCCATAAGTTATGACCAATTTGATAAGAATATTAACTTGTGGCCACAGCATTTGACGTGTGGCACTTTCGCAGATATTTTATTTAGTGAGTTGTCAGTTTTCAGTCGTGCTATTTTGATTCAGTAAATGTAAGTTTACTAGCAAAAATTTTAAAAAATTTAAGGTAAGTGTTGAAATTCTAACATAAAATTGTTTATAAGTGAGTAGTGTGTATAATCTCATTGATTCTTTCCATGACCTTGCATTTTGTTATAAATAACCTAATTTTTCTCTTTTCTCCCTCTTAGGACAATGAAAAATACGAAAAGAAGAAAAGCCCTATTATTATTGAACGCAAAGGATGCAAGAAGTATTGAGAAGCATTGAGAATAGAATGACCACGATCAAAGTATTCCAGTCATTTCAGCTGTACCACAATCCCCACACAAACTTTGCACTAATTTCTCCGGAAACTCTCCGAGAGAAACATTTGATCACGAAGGCTTTCATAATGCTCAAAAGAGAACAGACAGAGGAAGGTATTATGAGGTAGGTTCTTCATGGCCATGTCACATATAAGATTAATATTAAGATTAATACTTTCTGAACTGCGAGAATGGCAAAAAAAGATAGCAATTGTTTTATCTTGCTTCTCTCTCACATTTCCCCTCTGCGTACGAAGTTGGCAGCACTACATAGCTCGAAAACAGACCGAATCA
Source organism: Phlebotomus papatasi (assembly GCF_024763615.1). Lineage (NCBI taxonomy): Eukaryota > Metazoa > Arthropoda > Insecta > Diptera > Psychodidae > Phlebotomus > Phlebotomus papatasi. The sequence goes on from NC_077223.1 coordinate 98,442,176, forward strand.
CAGTTGGCACGCATGGAAAATTGCTCGTGCGCGTGTAATACGATTCAGAAAGCAATTAATACGAACAGTAATATCTTACTCATCGTATTAATCCACTAGAGTGTACTCTTTCTAACACACGTGATATTCCATTTGAAATTGTGCATTATATACCTCTCTCTCCGGCTTTTCTTAATATTAATATTAATCTTATATGTGACACCACGGTCAGGCAGCCAAATGTGGATTTTTCATCACGAAAGACAGGTTAGATTAGTGACCACTGTGAGGAGAATCAATGTTAGTAGTCTGCTACTATTATGAGTAAAATCTATGAAAAACTTGTTAAAAAAATAATAAAAACTTATGAAAGTGCCTAAAGTGCTTTTCTTTTCTTTTGTATTGAAATTATTTTATTATTAAGATTGTTTTATATCATTTGAAATTGTGGCCATAAGTTATTCCACGAGTGGCCATAAGTTCGTAACATAGGCCACAAGTTATGAATTTTACATGATTGGGAAAATCATATATTTTCCAGGGTTTGAGGGATTTTTCTAGTAAATTCATTTGAATATATCGAAAGAAACGTTTCAGAAGAACTTCGGTTCGACAGAATGTAGCAGGAAATAGACGGAGACACTGAACCTTTCTTGATTTTCACAATTTTATTCTCTACGACGTTTCGAGGATGGATGTCCTCTTCATCAGGTATCGAATATGGTAGGGAAAATCACGTACAGGTGGGAGTTGTTACACTGCACTTGAACTTTGATCACAAATTGATCTGTGATGTTCACCATTCGACTGACCGACACAGAAAATTCTGTGTCGGTCAGTCGAATGGTGAACATCACAGATCAATTTGTGATCAAAGTTCAAGTGCAGTGTAACAACTCCCACCTGTACGTGATTTTCCCTGCCATATTCGATACCTGATGAAGAGGACATCCATCCTCGAAACGTCGTAGAGAATAAAATTGTGAAAATCAAGAAAGGTTCAGTGTCTCCGTCTATTTCCTGCTGTATCGAAAGAAACTACATGAAAGAAATTACTTTTAAAATTTTGCTTTAATTGGTCAAAAAGATTAGCAGCTGTAAGGAGATATGTCCTTAATGTGGCCATAAGTAATACCTTGACCTTAATTGATTTTCGTTCAACAATTACTTATTGGTACATAAGAGATTCATATTTCCGATTGATACCGGTTCAGACTTGCAAATAGTTTCAAAGGGGAAGGGAAAAATGAGCAGCATGTCAATGATCTTTGCATCGACTTATGGGTCGGTTCCTCGAAGATCTCAAGTCTGTATCTGTAACGGCTTGAACTCTAGGACTAGTAAAGACCGGACGGGCACACGGATCAGACGGAAAAACAGCGTGATATCATTTCTCAGACATCGTCTGAAATGCAGATATGTAGAGAAAAGTGGTCTCTTGGGGGTGGAAGGTGAATATCCGGTCCAGTTTGAGAATAGTTTTTTTTTAAATAAATTGAATTGAATTGGACGAAATAATTATTTTTTCATAGGCTATTAAAAATATTCGGGCTTCAATTTTAAAATCCCTAATGGTTAATACTTAGTATACAAAAACAAGTTTGGGTATCAACTGTGATGATACGAATTTGTGTAAAAACAATCGTCATTGATGAAAAGCCATTCACTCATTTTTTCCATCTGCACAACAATATGGATACAAAAGAGACACCATCCTTAATCGCTGCAGGATATATATTTTTTGCTATTCACCCCTGAGTATCCCTTCATTGTATTCCACCACAATCTCCAGCACAGTGTTTGTACCCACCAGAATATCGATTGGAACAGGTGATTTTTTGTCCTATACCTCAACACTGATAGTCTACCTCTTTTTGCTGAGCAAATTTGGGGCTTCTCAATCATTCTATTCTACCACAATGTTTAACCATACATTTTTCTCGGACACACCAAACATGTTACACATACGTGAAGAAAAAAAGCCACAATAATTTGCAATGCCAATAATTAAGTGTCACACAGTCATGAGAGTCGTTTAATAGGTTTCCTAATACGACCTTTCTTCCCCTTGGGGTATTTTTCTCCCCCTTTTTTTCCTCATTCCATCGTAAAAAGAAAATAGACACAAACATTTTGTCGACATATCCTGGCATTCCCACAACCTCTGGAGCATTGATAAGAATGAGAATGTTTCTTCAATTTGGCCTCTCAAATCACCCCCTTGTACACAATTGTCAAAACGATAGCGCAGACATTTGGGGGGGAGACAATCAAAGATGTTTAAGGGTGGAATTTTTGTGTACATTTCGGCACCCAAGAGCTAAATTGTCTCTCTACAGAGAGAATTTTCTTTCATCCTCAAAACTACGTATATTCGTTTTTCTTTACTGAACAAATAGAAAACAACAAATAGAGTTTAAATAACAAGAAATATCTCTTAAAGAGATTTTTCTCATAATCAAACATTTTTCTCAACTTTCACGTACTCCTCATACTTCAAGGAAGCTAAAACTTTGCAATTGGTAAACCATGACGACTTGTCCAAACCAAGAATTAATCTACAAACTCCTTCTTTCAAGGAGTGTACAAAAAGATTGTGGCGACAAGAACAAATTTGCTATATATTTGTGCTATATATAACCAAATACTTTGAGGTTAATATAGACACATCGCACATTTTGTATTAAACAGGTTAATGTCGATTTGAATATTGAATGTTTTTTAAAAAGAAATTTTTATCATCATCATCATTTTCAACCGCTTATCTCTATTGGGGTCGTAGACCCATGACATCCAGTTTAGCAGCTTACGCCTGTCAATCCTCCGCCACTTCAGGAAGATGTTCGGGTTCGATCTCGGGTTACAAGGTCTACAAGGTCTACAGGTTCGGTCTCGGGTACAAGGTCGAGTCTTTCTTCCTTCATGCGCTTAACATGATCATACCATCGAAGTTGTGATCTCTCAATTCGAAGAAGCATACCTCGAATCTTTCTTAGCTTCTCATGAACGATTCCCTTAACAGCCTAGAAGTACCTTATTTCGACAATTAAACTCATCGCACAAATATTTTAAAACCTAGGAAAAGTTGTCAGATTTCATATACATTGCAGAGTCACATTTATTCAGAAACATAGAAAAATGTAGCCATTGCGATGCTTGGGATCGTATGAAAGAAGGGAACTTTGCCTTACATAAAGTATTTTCAAACTTACTACCACAAAAATTCTATATATTAAGGGATATTTCAAAGGGGTATATACAGTAGAGTCTCTTAAATTCGAACGCTCGCGGGCTATTTTTGACATTTCTCACCTCCCAATTTCGAACGATTTTTTCAAAATTAACGAAATTTGTGTGAGATTAAATTGTACTTTGAATCAAATTCCCGTACTTTCTCGCAAGTCTTAGTGGTAACATACTTCCTTTTCATTTTACACTACCATAATGTATGTAAACATTCAGGAAGAAGCACATAAATATGATTTTCATTCATCCGGAATACAAACTTTCTAAGATAACCTCACAATTGACATTTTGAATCCAAACGTCGTTCGAATTTGAGAGATTCAGATTTGAGAGACTCTACTGTAACTGTGCCGTTCACGATTCACTTAAGTGCCGATCTTCCGATCTTTTGTAAGTGCCAATTTGTGCCGATTTGCCGTTTTCTTACGGATTTGTCGATCACGTACCTATCTGTCGATTTCGTGCAGGTCCGCAGACTCGGCAGAATTTCAGCAGACTATCGGCAGAATTACGGTAAAATTTTTTGGAATTTCTTTAGAATTTGCGCAGATTTTCTGCAGAATATCCGCATAATTTTGCCGATCATCATTCACGGTTCACTATGAGAGCTATTTATTCAGCCCTTGGATATTTCAAATGATTTAAAAAAATTCTCTCAATAGTAGGCAAAAGTATCTGGTTGTGTGCTTTGTAAAATGCTTTATGTTATTAATCTCGGGACCACCATACAACATAAATGTGTATATATTACATAAATAGGGGTTCAAATTTCGTTTTAAGAATTCACGCATTTATCAAACTTTGCACAGGAAGTTTTGTTACAAAATATCAGTTGCATCATTTTTTAAACACTATATAAGACTGCCGAAGTTGGACTTCCTGAGAAATGTCAAATCATAGATTGTTATGACAATATTTGATGGCGCTGCACACCAATAATGAAGTCGAATGTTGTCAAAATACACAAAAAAAATTGAAAACATATTGTGGATATATGGACCTAAGTCCGATAGCTTAAATGTAAAACAGAAGAAGAACAAGAAGAAGAAAAAGAAATGTTGAATTTTAATTCCTTTAGCTTTTTTTGTAAATCATTGTAAATATTTCAGTGTTTTATTCAAGAAAAAAATGCCGAGCACACAATAACTTTTATTTGTAAATATGTTTCCAAAATTTCCTATAAGAGTGAGCGAGATGACTAGATTTAGATCTCACTCACTCTCATTGACATGTCAAAAACATGTTTACAAAACAAAAGTTATTGTACGTTGGGCAAAACACTTTAATTTTTTTTATAATAATAAAAGACAACGAAAAATATTTAAGATTACTTTTATCGTTGAATGAATGTGTTTATAGTTTACATCTCTTCCATGAATTGTCTTTACATCTACACCCCTCCGTATTTCGTGACAAATAAATAAATAAACAGTGACAAAAAAAATATTTTCCTGGGAAATTGAGTAATTTTCAACGTCATGATTAGTCCTTTCGTTTGGCTCATATTTCTGGGTAAAACACAACTTAACAATATTATCCCAAAGATCATTTTACATGCAATTTTCAAAACTTATATAATATTACCCTACTCTCTCCTACAAAATTCGCATTAGTGTTTTTTTTTGTTATGATTTAATCACACCACCACCGGCTTAGAATTGCATATATTTAAGTGCCGAAAGCTGTAAATTTTTCATTTCATTAATAAAATTTTGAAAGTAAAAGTCTGATTATTTTTCTTATTTGGTACCGGATCTAAATTGGAATTTTGATATTTTCCCACTGTTTCAGATAAAAAAAATAGAGAAAAAGAAGATAAGGAAAATGAATAAGACCTACACTCAAGAGTACATCTTTGTGATGTTTTTCTTATACCCATCTAAAACAGTGAGGAAATTTTAAAATTTTAATTTAGTACCAATACCAAATTACCTCAATAAACAAAGAAAAATACTAAACGTAATTAAATTTAGTTTTTAAAGAAGTCTCCCTAAAAATTTTTTTAAATGGATATACGCCTGTGTAGTACTAAAGGTGCGATGTACTATAAATTGTAAAAGAATGAGGAAAGTTTAACGGGTGAGTTTAAAACCGCAATTTTATAACTCAGGTAAATTTCATTGACACTTTTCTCGTTGAAGGTGAAATATATTAAAATGTTGTTGGACTTTTGTTATTTTACCACTAGAAATAATACATTTTTCAATAAACTCCTTTCAGGATGTTAGATAAAAGTAACATATGTTCCAAGATAAGTACATAAAACAAGTAACTAATCAAAAACTGTAAGCTATATTTACTGGAGTAAGTAAAAATAATATACTAAAAGCTTTCTGTAAATACTTATAGTAAAACTTCTCTGAAATATTCTTATAAGAAGCCACTAAGGACTCCTCTTGTGATTTATAGCTGGAAAAACATTATTTTGCAGAAAAAAAACATCTTTACTTAATGCAAATGAAGCATAACTTGAAAGAAGGTTGGCCACCCAAACCATATTTCAGTCAACACTGGCAAGCAAGGAAAACAAATCAATTAACCCCCTGTCGAAGGGTATAAGGCACTTTCCCCTTGAGTGAAAATACCTCAAGTGAGAGAATCAATGGATTAGAAATTTCCCTGGTTGCACTGTAATAATTGAAAGGCATAAATTTTCACACAGTTTAGCCAACGTTGAAGAACGCTAAGAATTTTCTCTCAAGAAAAGCCGCATTCAATATGAGCAATTGAATGTGCTTTTCTTAGCTAAAAGTTCCTCTTCTATCCCTCTTTCTCTCATTCTATTCTGTGTTGTGAAAACTTCATGAAAATTTACTTCCACTGTGGCCACTGTGGATAAAGACGTAGTATTTTCATGTCTCACTTTCCACTATATTACTTGGAGTATATTTGTGCATAAGGACCAGTATGAAAATGAAAAAAAGTGATTGATTTGTCTGATTTAATAAACTTTCAAAATCGTAGGACATACACAGAGAACTTTTCTCAATACACAGGGAGAAGAATTGCAGGAAATGATTAAAACACCCCGCGCAATAGAATAATTCGCGACTTACAGAAGAGTACCAATCTTGAATACGACGCGAGCCTTACTGACCTACACTGGTAGCTAGTGAGCTGCTTCCACCCGAAAAGTCGTGTACTACACTCCCCCTCAATTTCACACAGACACCATCACAGAAAGACCGCTCCAACGCAGTTTTCTGCGCCGACATCGTACGCGAAAATTCACCATCTCCACAATAATTAGTCTATCACCCTCAAGAGCACGACAAAAAAAATCCCTTCTATCCACTAAACAGCCATATAGCATTCACAGAGCAATCGAAAGTCACGGAAGTCACCTACAACACTTTATTATTTTTTTGAGTCTATCTGCTTCAGACCGGAAAACATACACAGGGACACAAAAAAAAGGAGCAAATATTTCGATTATATCGATAGAATGAGGGACACCAGAGAGAGAGAGTTTGATGGCTTCTGCACCAGAGAACAACTTCACAGTAGTGGCAAGTGTGTGTACAACAAAGTTTTATAACTAAATACAACATTTTTCACTCACGCCAAAATCATATAGCGACATTGGAAGCATGCGCCGTTGGATGCCACCCTTATGTTTTTACCAACATCAACCCCCTCGCCCCCCCCCCCCATTCTCCTAGTTTCCACTTACCCTGTGAACAACCCCTGTCGGCCAAGTTACTACTACTACATCCTTCTACATTTCTCGCATACCAACACACCATGGTCAGAGCAGAGACAGGACGAATAGACACTTTATTTCATAGATAAAAGATAAAGAATGATTTACCAACAATGCCCTAGAAGAATTTTCAAAAAATTCAAAATTGATCTTATTGATTTTATTTACAAAAAAACAACCCTGTAACGATTAGAAATCAAAAATTCAAATAAACGTCAAATAAATGTCAAATAAATGTCAATGTCAAATTTGACAGTGTTATGCTTCACTTTTTTTTCTAATGTAAAAAGAAAGTGAATAATTTTAAAAGCTTTTCCGCTTAAAGTATACTCTAGCATGAGTTCGATTTTACTATCTAGTTAGTTCGTGGCTTTCTATAAGTTATAAAAAAATCAGTATTAAAAGAGATGGAAAGCGTCCCAGCTTTACGGAATGCTTGAACTAGCTACTCATGAATTAACTATTCGCATGTTCTTTTTGGTTTGCGGAAACTTCGTATTTTACATTTCGTATTTTACATGTTCGTATTGCACATTTCGTATTGCGGAAACTTCGTATTCTAGTACATTTCGTATTTTACCATTTCGTATTTCACATTTCGTGTGACATACATTTTACACAAGTATATCAACCAATAAAATAATAGTATTGCAGTTTTATGGGGTTAAGGGCGCTATGCGCCTCGGGTCTGAGCTTAAAGTCGAACTCCAAGCTCTAATTATCAGTATTGCCTGTTTGGGGCGAAGGGAAATTTTCTGTGTTTTTGGAAGTTATCAGTAGCACTTGTAGAAGCAAAGGGAAATTTTCTGTATTTTGGGAAGTCATTTGTATCGCCTTGTGAGACAAAGGGAAATTTTCTGTGTTTTTAGAAGATATCACTATCTCCTGTTGGGACAAAGGGAAATTTTCTGTGTTTTTTGAAGTTATCAGTAGCGCCTGTTGAGGAGTTATGAGGGGGGTCATCGAAGATCGAAAGTCAATATCTCATCACGTTTGACCTCTAGTTCGGGAACAAAAATATGGTCAAATAAAAAATACGTTCCAAAAAATTATTGAGTTACAGTAGACTCTCGCTAATTCGGCTTTTTTAAGATCGGGCTACTTTTTAAATCGGGCGGCAGTTAAATTTGAAAATAAGTTTGTTGCCATTTTTCAAATTCCACAATTATTGTCGAATGAAGCAAATATGCTCAAATTTTCCATGCTTTGACTTAGTTGTGACGTGATTTTAGATTATTAAGAAGTTTTAATACAAGTCCTAATAAATATAAGTATGTAAACTTAATATGAGTGTGCAGATGAACAAAAAATCGTTTCATTTCAAATAGTTTGATGGCCGAATTTCTCTCTAATTCGGGTGACATTTCGGTCCCAAATGTCAGAATTTGAGAGAGTGTCTACTGTATAGGATTAATTACGGATGAAGACCGATGCAGCCGGATACGAAATTTCAATACCTTTCCAAAAAATCCAAATCGATTAAAAAATGAGCCCCTTTAAAGTAATTGACCTTCAATGTTTCAAAATGATGAATTTTTCGATGATAGGTATGCTTGCACGAAATGTTCGACTGGGCTACCTCTAAATCATATCGGAAAACATTGGAAAAGCTTGAGGCAATTTTGAGAAAACCCCAAATCATAGTTTTAGAGGGGACGGTAGGTGGAAAAAGAAAAAAAAAACGTCTGGAGATATTGTGGGGGTCATCGAAGACCGGAAGTTGATATTTTTTCCCGTTTAAGCTCCAGAGCAGAGACAAGTTGGAGCGGAGACAAGCTTTATCACTTTTTTAAGTTTCCAATATTATTGAACTAAGTCGTTTGCGAATTTATTCTTAAATCTGCGGAGATCAATAGTTTACAAAATCACAATTCTAGGAATCAATTAATAGATCATAGATTATCTACTCCTTTAATATCGACATTTTAATCTCTGATCTTGAATAAGAGCAACTTTGATTGAAGACGACGTCGGCGTCGTGGTACAAGTAGAAGTCACTAACACGTTGCTTATCGTTCTACCTCCCCAATTTGCTCAAAAAGGAAAAATATATATGAAGTAAAAGGTATAGAAGTAGATCCTAAAAAGTTCCCAGCCAGACAATTTAGCAATATGTACATTAATTTTTTTCCCTCCCCGGAAGTGAAACTGTTTTGAACTTGTCTCCCAGTTAAATTTCAATCAACAACGCGACAAAGATAAAATTTCCAAGAAATATTCACTAAAAATTTTGATGCAATTAACTTAATTGGAATTTTGAGACAGAAAATGTGTTAAAATTAATTGTGAAATTGTGTAAGATACCTCAATAGAAAGTTATGTAGAATTTCTCAAACTTGGTTAAGGTATCCTTTTGTTCTGCAAATACCCAGGGAAGTAAGAAGGATAGTAAGAATAAACTTGAATTTCTCAAATTTCCATTATTGTTCACTTTTTAAGCACCTTCTTTAAACGTTTCAAGTGAAGCAGAAATATTTGTTGGTTTTCCAAATATTTTGGTTTTTCAATTGAAATTGCTAACATTCCGTACTTCACTTCTATCATCGGTATTTCCCGTCCTTTTTTTTACACTTTTAGACAACCTTGGAGAATATTATATCCTAAATCCTGCACTTGTAAGTAAAGTTATAGGTACAATTCAACGGCAAAGGTACATATTCAACTCACACATGAAATTCATTTTCTCTATCTCATTCACTCTCTTTTACCTTTCTTATCAATTTTCCGTCTATTCACACCCAACTTTTCTGCCCTCCCCATACGATCAATTTTCCACCCGTCCCAAAGGAAGCAAGACAAATAGGTCACTCACCTGAAACGAAAGAAAAAAAAATGCAGTTAGTACAATGCAAGACAAATTGTCAAGAAACATTGAATATTTATTCAAAATGACTAAAGGTGCAATAGGGAGATTTAATTTCAGATTTATTCTTGGATTTATTGGACTTATTAAAATTCCTCTTTTAGTTGACTGAAATGCTTTGTCAAATTCCATCTATTTATTGACACTTGACCTCACCCATTTCAGAAACAGAAGGAGGACTTTCAATTGCCCAAAATTCCATAGATAGACAACACATTTATAGACATAGAATAGCTTATGAAGAAATAAATTGGAATTTTTAATTCAATTCATCGAACGCGCTTAAGTGTCTGTGTCGTTGAGTATTGAGAAACTCATTCAATGGTTTGTGATTTAATTTAAATCCAATTCTGTCAGTAGCTTAATGTGTATTGACGAGGCGTAATTACAGTAATTGAATTTGTGTCTTCTAGAAGAAACATTCCTTATGTTTGATGAGGAATAAAATAGAAGTAAAAATTTTATATACAAAATTTATAAGAAATACTTTCCAGTGTAGAAAAATTCTGACAACGATATACTTCACAAACTTAGTTTACAGTTTGACTTTGATGAAGTTTTCTGAAGAGTTTATAAATTGTTTTGAAATTCCTTCCGGTCTATAATATTCTTCTATATTGATAAGAAAAAAAAACTGAATAACTCTGGAGAAAACAGGTGCATCTCATTTGTTACAGATACAGGAAGAATTTTTTGTTTAAAAAACAATTTATTTTATCTCAAACAGTTTAATATTAATACTTTAAGGACAGAAGTGGAGATGCCTTCTAGAATTGTGTTCTTAATTTTAACGGAATTAGAAGACTTGTTTCTTATTATTTTACATAGGGTAAATGTTCTAATTCAAAACCATTTCCAGACGCTTGTACTTTTACAGAAGATTCAACACATTAGCATTGAACAGACTGGGCCATTGCTCTTTTAATCGATTTTCAAAGAAGCAATGGAGAAGTGATATGACACATTCATTTTTTTCGATTAGATAACTCACTGAGAACAGCGCCATCCAGTGTAAGTAAAATGTCCAAGGCGGGAAATATTTTCAGTTGTTCAAAACAATGTAATTCACATTATTCCCATGTATTTTATACTAAACTTTAATTTCACTAATGCCTAGACTCATTTTAAATGTATTTCAAAAGTTTTCACAAGAGTTTTAATCGTAAAATTTGCTTTGTTTTGATTTTTCCTGGCATCAGCTGATTTCGATGGTGGTCGATGAAATTTCGAACAGTGAATTCAAGTAGAGAATGTTAACGGACTATGTAATATGGAAGTGTCAAGAAAAAGCCAGAGGAACCAACATAGAAGGAAAAAGTCGTTTTTCTGCTTTTGTAGTGGTAGTCGCCAACATTTGAAAAAGACGTCGCCAAGATTGCTTTTTAAAACCAATTTGTGAAGTTCAATTAATGAAATTTCACTAAAAATTGGTGTAAACATAAAGAAAATAGTTTTTAGAATTAGTTTTGTGACATAGAATTGGTTAAAAGGCATGATTTGATAGTAAAAATAGGCTAAATATGGGTCGCCCAGCGACTTTTGCAACATTTCATTCTTCGTGGAAAATTATGAAAATTATGTGGAAAATCGGTGATTTATGAATTGGAATAGAAAATTGGAGAGTTTTGGAAGCTCTTCTCTCTATTTATTTTTTGAATTCTCCGTGGAAAATCTTCTAAAAATTGCCTTGAAAAAGTGCTTACTTTGCTCGAAAAATGCACCCAATACGGTTCAGTTGTCAAATAGAAGATGGCGGACAGTGCCCTTTGGAACATTTCTGTTGATGTTTTCACGTCATTTTGCACAGAAGTAAGCAAATTCCCGTAGTTAATTCATCAAAAATTATTAAAGAAGTGGTCAGTGAAGTGATTTGTGGGAAAATTCTGTGAATTTTACTGTCTTTTCTTGTGTTTTTTTAGTGTGAAAACTGCCCTCGAAAATTGCCCTGCAGATCGTATTTGTCATCTGTTTTGGGGCTCTTGAGGGCTTTTTTTTAGACATCCTGATACTCTATCTTCTCGGGAAGAGGCCCTAGAAGTTCTAGGTAGCCTCCCAGAGAATCCGTGTACTGTTAGGAAGCCTTCCGGACACAGAAACTAATTCCATTATATGACCAGAAGTGTCATTGACTAGAAAGAAATTCCTTTTTGTCCTTCAAGAATTGTAAAAATTTCACATCTTTTGCACTGTAAGGATTCTAGAATAGTTTCTTTTTCTTTGTAAAGGAAGAAGAGAATAAAAATGTTACAAGAAAGATTAAAATTTTCCAATTTTCTATCAGTGTTCGTTAACCCATTGTCTTTTGGTCTCGAAAAAACCTGCAAATTTCACAAATTTATCACAATTATCATATTTTTTAACTTTATTAACTCTCTCTCACAACATAGTTAGGCAAGAAGAATACCTAAAGAATAATCAAAACTCCTAAAAACATTAAAAAATAAATGCAACATCAGCCACTTTTTTTAGGGTGTCCAGATTTGAATGCAAAAATGACTTTTTCCTTTAGTAGTGGTTCCTCTGAAAAAGCAATTGACCGGGCAATTGCTTTTTGTTTTTTGTTCAAGGTATTTAAATTTGGCTAATTTTACTAAAATATCATTTTCTTTTTACAGAATATTGTCTCAGAGAACTGAAAAAGATCAAATTGATGCAAAAATTGGTTTGATGCCTCAATTTTTTGAATATTTTTTCCACGTGTAAAAAAGCAATGAAAGAGTAAAAAAGCAATGACCATGTAAAAAGCCCAGTCTGTTCGATGTGAATGTGGCATAACTGCAACTAACTGAATTAAGATGTATTATTATAAATCAGTGAATTAAATACATTAAAAATTGGTTCGATGTGATTAAGTTCATATTTTTTCTGAAGAGAATTACACAAATTTGCTCCTTGACTCTTCTAGAATGTTACTGTTTAGTGAAAATTCTTCAGATATAATATGAAAACTTCTTAAATACAAGAAAACACACAAGTGTAAAATGCTTCTATTGGAAACATATTAATCCAAATGGAGACAAGGGAAAGTTTCTAATTGGAGACAAGCAGTGTAAGTTAAACCGCGACGAAAGGCTTCCATAACATTGTTGAGTTGCGCTTGAGTGCAGGATTTGTACTTTTTCCTGGTCTTTTCTCTTTTACCATCTAAAACAATAAGAAAATCTCACCAAAAAATCATATTTCCGGAGTTTCCTATTGAAGCACTTGCAGACACTTCAGAAAAACCCTTTTTGTTCACGAAATAGGTAATTATTTCATTTGAAAACTTCACGTACTGTTAACAATAAAGATTTGCACTGAATTTAACTAAAATAATCCAGAAATATGACATAAATGTTAAACAAAACGAATAAACAACAGTCACCTCATTGTGTTTTTCATTGAAAAACATGGTCGATCGATAAAAAAATTCGATGGTGAAAAGGTACACTTTTAATTTTTCTGAGAAATTAACAAATTAAAATTTGTGAATATGAATGGATTTTCGCTTTATTTGGAGCAAAATTTACTAAATAATGAAACTGTGGTATAGTAAATATATAAATATAATAATTTAGTACTGTATTTATCATGAAAACAATGACGTTTCCATTTGGAGTAGCGAAAAATTTCCATTTGGAGCAAGTTTTGAATTAGCTTAATTAGCTAGAGTCTTGGTATCACAGCCTTAAAAAAAATATTATATTAAAATGGATTAAAAGTGGTTGGTCAATGTCAAATTTTTTTCTCTTACTTACACAAAAAAACTACTGTGCAAAATTTTTCGTAAATATTTATGAATTCGTACTGGGGACTTCCCAAATGCTCATAAATCGTATAAACCACTAAAAAGTTCGTAAATGTTTGTACTTTTTCACAAGCATTGCTCGTAACATGATCACTCAACGAACATTTGTTTGTAAATGTTCGTAAACATACAAAAACTGTTCGTAAAATGTTGTCAATTGTTCGTAAAGTTTTGTTGAAAGTTAATCCGGTGTTCGTCGGGTGGGAGAGGAATAGCCCAGCATTAACGTCTTTTCTTCCCAGAGCTTTCGGTGCCCTATACGCACCTTCTAAAGTTTTGTCGGGCAAAAAAAAATCCAGGAAGAAATATTTGTAAAAAAAATACAAACGATTACGTACTTTTTTTGTGGATAATAAGATTTACGAACGTTTTCTAAGTCTAGAAAAAATTAACTACTTTTTTTGCATATTAAAGAAACAGACTTTAGAATAGAAGATTAATATTCTGGCAGTTTTATAAATTACAGTGGGACCTCGATAGAGTCAACTAATTATTTCCAGGCCTGTTGACTCTATTGGATTCGTTGACTCTATCGGAGTCCGAAAAAATCAATTAAAATGTGAAATTTTGATATAAAGGCGTATTATTTTATGTTTGCATAAGATAATTGATAAATTTAACATGATAGTACAATATTTTATTTAATTAACCCATAACTTTTGCACCCTCTGGTCCAAAAAAGTCGTACGTTTGAGCAAAAGTTGGAGATTAAGGAATTATTTAACAAAAAGTTTTCATTCTTAGTAAGTATCTTAAGTGAAAATTACTGTCCATGTGATTATATTAAGGTCCATCCACGATGTTAAGATAATTAAATGGTGTCTTAACGATTTCCTTTTTCACTTTTTTTTAGAAGAGTTCCTGTAGATATTTAATTGTTGAAAGTTCTGATGCAATAAACGTTATTAATTTGAATTTATTTTTTTAAACTTTTATTCTATGAAAGAAGAGAATTGATAGTTGTTGTTATGTTATTATGATTGTTTTCGTTATGACATAACTATCGCTCTAAACTTCACAAAAAGAGGAATAAAACCAATTTTTCTCATTTTCTTGTTCTGAAAAATGGGCGCTAAATGGTTAGAGATATCTACTTGGAGTCTTCAGATGACCCCCTAATAAGTCAACTTGGGGATTATTATTATTATGACCCTCATTTCCTCCCTACCCTCCCTTTCACCGCCAAAATCGTTCTTTTTTGTAATTACAAGAAAACACGTCATACGGGATCATAGGACTTAATCAAACAATCTTAAGACAAGAGAGAAAAGGCAAGAGAACATTCAATCGTTCAAAACGATTAAAATCACGAAAAGAAAATTATTTTGTTGAAAATTGATTACACGATTAATATACGAATTTTATTAAAAAAAAATTTTTCTTGTGTTAAAAACGTTACATTGATACACCAAAACACTGATTTTAATTTCGAAAAAGTTGCACAATATTATTAGCTCAATAATAATGGAAAAGTTGACCCTATCGGAGTCAATTTGGGTCCAAGTTGACTCTGTCGAAGTCCGTAGAGTAAAGAAATAGCTGTTGACTCTATTGGAGATTGACTCTATCGGGGTTTGACTCTATCGAGGTCCCACTGTACTTTATTTTATTTAGTAAATAATTTTTATTATTACTGATTCTTGTGATATTTTGCAAAGAGCAACTAAGAGGAAGTTTTTGCAAATATTTTTAAATGTTTCTAAAATTTAGAATGTAAACTTAAAGAGTTCATGTAGGTTGTTAGAATATTAGAGGGGGCACAAAAAAGTTCTCGCTGTTTTTTTTTTGTAAAAATCCAAGTTTTATTAACTGAATTTCGGAAAGGTGTATAACTCAAAGGGGTTTATGATCACTTTTATTTTTCAGAATTGATTTTTTATTATTAAGAATCGCTAATTTACTGTCTAAAAATGTTTATCTGCTTTAAAATTAAACATAATATCAGCATTGTTACTGTTTAGCTTGTTGGATTTACCTTCGAGACTTCAATGTTAAAGAAGTTTATCGAAGGATAATCAGATTTTAAAGGACAATTCAAAAAGCTCCCGGATCTAAGAATTGAAGGCAAAATTAAAGAAAAAATATTTGCCGAGTATTTTCTTAATAAATAACTAATTTGTTGTGCTTGTTCTTCATCATTCAAGAAGCTTTTCTCATAAAATCCGTGAAAAAAACTTTGTTTCTTGTCAAACTACATTTCGCTTTCCTTAAATTGTAAAGTAAAGATTCTTTAATAGAAATCACAAATAGAAAAAAAAATCTATTACCCAAATTTCCTTTAAGAAAGTACCTAATAACAAATCAGATAAGAAGAAAAGAGAATAGTAAAATTTTCGTACGTTTTTATTACTTTGAATCTTCTCCTTAAAGTATAATGAATTTTGCCAACTTTAGTGGAAAGCACACAGACGCTATTATTGCACAATTATTTGTTTTCATCCCTAGAGACTTATTTGTGCTTTTTGTGAAGTTTATATTGCACTTCTGACAATGTCGCATAATGTTGATAGTCTCTATGGTAAAAAGTACATCAACCCTAAAACATAAATTACATTACACTCTCAGTTTTCCCCAAATAAAGGAATTCTCTCTAGAGATCACATTAGAAGTGCCAAAAATCTAGTCAAAGAAATTAAAATTTAAAATATTGAAAAAAAAAACTTATTTTTAGTACAAAATAAATCTAACATCCACAGAAATATTCTTTCGAAGAATGCGAAATTCTTCTCAAGCTCTTTATGCAAATAATTTGGTTCATTCGTACGAGGCGTAGCTTGAGGAAATTGCCTTCAGCTGTCGCATTGAAATTCAAGCTTGAAGCAAGAAATACTCCCCAGAATTGAGAGATTTTCTCAATGGGCAAAATAATTTAACACTCTGTAGATTTACACAAAAAAAATGAAATGCTGCTAAACAACTCAATTGCGTATGTTAGTCCACAAAAAAAAAGGAAAAATACCCCGCAATTGCTCAATGGTAGGATGAAAAGTGAAGAAGAACATATTCAATTTGTTAAAGACTAACTCCCATTTTGTCATTTCTCATCCCCCTCCTTCAAAGCGTGCAAAAAAAGATTTTCCTCCCGCCCAAAATGAAATTAGAGAAGAGAAACCTCCTTATGTTACAATTGGAATACATATAGCAGTTATTTGCCATACATGGCAAGGATCATTGTCATGTACGAGACTGAGTGTATGAGTCTCTCTCTGAAGGCACAAGGATCATCTCACTTTTTTTCTTCTTCTCGTAAATTCTGTGCCCAGTTTCGCATCAGAGAAAAAAAATAGAGAATGGAGAAGCTGTGGAGGAAAAGTCAACAAAACACACACAAAACATCCCTCCAAAACCCTCCAAGTCAACCCCCTAATTTCAACCTCCAACTCACGCTCAAGTTTCTCCCAAGAAATATTTATACAGTGTGTATATGGTATTGGTAATGTGAAGGAATATCGTGGCATATGAAAGGATACGAAAGGGAGTCAGAAAATAACCAATTTATATTGTGAGGCTGCATGAAAGATAGCACTGTGGAGACAAAATATCATCCATTGTCTCTTCTTATAGATGCCAACCAAGAAAATACACACACATGGTGTACTCCTCGCGTATTGTTTGTTGATATCACCAAAAAGAGATTTGCGCCTTAAGAAACTTTCTGATGAAATTTTTCCTCTGACAATTTATCCTTTGAATTATTCGTTGGGACAAAAGCAAAGATAGTTTATATAGAAAAATACAAGGAAGGCATCTCATTTGATAGATTAAAGAAAAATTGCGAATAGTTTGAGCCTAAGCTAAATATTTAGTACATGTGTACTAAAACAATTCCCAACGTATCAGTTAAATACTGAAAAAAAAACAAGGAAAATCTTGGAAATTTAGATTTATTTTAAAGACTTTTTGGGGAATAGAAAATGCATAAAGCTGAACTAGGGTAAGTGTGCCAAATTTCGGCATAGTTGCATGCAAGCGTCAAAGTCTCAAGTTTGAAATGTAATATTTTAAATACAAATTGATTGTTTTTATTCTTCTTTTGTAAGAGTGTTGCTTGGATCCTTGTAAAGAGTTCATCGTCTTTATTTACTCTAAAATCATTCTTAATACATTTTAAAATGAATAAAAATATAGACATAGCTTTGGTGCCCTATTTCGGCCACCTTCATTCTCATAGTTCCTTGCCCTTCGAGAATTTTTCAAATGTCTTTTTCACATCATCTCGTTTGTCGAAGCTACATTTTTGTTATTCTTTTGCATTGTATAATCTCTAGAGTACGTAAAATATAAAAGTTCATGGAAAATCGAAGAACAAAAAAGGTGGCCGAAATTGCAAGCTGACCGGAATTTGGCACACTTACCCTAAATCTGATATATTTCAGAAAAATACTATTTAGAAGAGGGGAAAGTGCCTGTGATAAAAGAAAAGGTGAGTTGTACGAGATAATTGGCATTGTCTATGGAGAAATTTTTGGTTATAATAAAAGATTTGATTTTGAAAAGACAGGATTAAAGGAGAGCGTAGGACAATTTCAGTATAGGACACAATTAGATTTCGCGATTTTATCTACCACTTTGAGAGGTATACGGGTCACAAATGAAGTCTAAAAAACATTTCACTTTCTCTAAAATTCTTTCAGCATATTTAAACAGATTTATTCAAGCTCTTACGCACATTAAAATACAACATTTAAAGTAAATTTTCTGAAACTTGTGCTTCAAAATTTTAAAAAATTAGCTGTCGAGGGACAAGATTACTCATAGTACTTATCTCAAGCCAAAAAGCTAAATATTTCCCGTTAAAACCTTTCGTAACAAAATAATTTGTGATTAAAGATAAAGAAAAACCTTCGTCCGAGTATTAAATAATCTTTTCTATAGAAGTGTAAAAAATTTTAATAAATTCGGTGTGTTAGTTTTCATAAGAATTTTATCCACAAAATTAGTTTGACTATATAAAAAACAATTCAATTTGATGTTTTATTCCAAACGACTAACACAACTTTAAGAAAAGCCAGTGATAAGCCCATATAAACTTAAGACAGCTGAGAACAGACAGAAGCGGATAAAATTGGCTCGATTCTCTTCACCCCCAAAATTCAACTTATTATCGAATTTTGAAGAATTACGAATTCACTGAGAAAAAATGGGGGTGCGATTAACTTTTTTTACTCATAACTTTAACACTTTTTAGATGTAAAAATATATCAACATTTTTTAATGTTAATTTTACACCTTTTTAAGTGTAAAATTAACATGAAAAAGGGTAACTTTTACCCCTAATACACATAAAAAGCATAATATTTGCACCGATTTTGCACCGAAATCGCTTCATAAATAAACACCGAAGATATGGTCCGGTCAAGTTATTTTCACTTATAGCTAGGATCAGGATAGAGCTAGGGCAAAGTGAGATCCATCGTTGGAAAGCTCTTAATCTCAGCTACAAGCTACAACATACTAAAATTTCATCAAAATTGAAAATATACCGGAATATTCGACATCCAATTTTCGAAAATCTATTTTTCGGTTAATGAGACCGTCGATAATTGAATCACTAAATTTTTTTCAAATTCTGAAAATTAGAATCGGGGATATCACCATTTGAAAATTCAATTTTTTACCCCTTATAGCTGGAGTCAGGGAGGTCGGGGGGGGGGCTTAAGTTTTTTATAATCGAAAACTTTTAGGTCCACTTTAATATACTAAAATTTGACCCCGATCGATGCCATAGGGTCTGAATAATTGAGAAAACAAGATTAGGAGATGTTCCAAAATAGCGGGTGAGGGATGGATCTGATAGTACTATCTGATGTTGTCCACCAGATATTTAAACTTTGCCGGAAACGACTTTTCGATATCTCTTTCCCTACTCTTGCCAGAAACTTTTGTACTACGTAGAATCGGCCGAACGGCCGGTCATTAAAACGGTTTTCAGTGGGTACCTATGATATTTGTGATCTATGAGAGTAAAAACGTGTAAAAGAAAATGTACGTGCTCCTCATACCACAAAATAAATAGATAAATTTATTCATTAATAATGCTTTCGAAGTACAGTTTCGTTTAACTGAGATCCCGTGTAGTTTTCAGCGTCCACCGCCGTCTTAGCGTTGGTGACCAACCTCCAGAGCAAAACGGTGGAAAAGCTCTATTCTAAGAATCTAAGAAATCTAAGAATTTATAGGATTTCAGTTAATATTCTTGATATGTTGTACTATTTTATAAAATTTTATATATTTGAAAGCTTTATCTACCTAAAAATGCCCCACCTTTCCCTTTTTCATTTTATTTTTATTAATTTACATATATTTAACGAATATTTATTCAAATTTTCACTATTTAAAGCTTGACATCACCAGCTTTTCAGTTAAAGACAACTTAAAGGTGTTTAATATTTCCCTTCTGTATGATTAAACTTGGGTTATGTTTCCTTAAAGATTTTACTGGAAATCTGACACTATGAATTAAAGACCTCATTCTCATATTAGGCATATTTGATAAATATTTAAAGCCTAAAGATTATTCTGAGAACAGAGACATAAGTCACCTTTCTAATATGTTTTAATTTCTATTCTCTTTTGAGGAATTTTCAAAAATTTGCTTTTCTGAGGAATTTTCAAAAATTAAAGTAAAAAAAAAACAAAGTCAAAATATTGTGAAAACATTATTTTGCAAAATCTATAGTCTCGATGGTAGATAATATGATTTCCTAGAGATTGAATAATCTGCGCTCTTCTGCGCATAAAGAGATGAGTAATAAATGCACACAAAAGCTCCCAAAATAAAATTGTGTGCAGAGAATTGAAGGAAGCAACAAAATACAAAATACAGGAGCAGCACTTTTCATCTCAATATCCTTTTGCTTCATTTCCTTGTGAAATTTTGCACAAAGAAAATAGCCGCGAGAAAAATGAAAATAAAAGACATCACGATTGACTATTTTTGTTTGACTTTTCACATCGTTTTCAAAGATTTGTGGATGGGTGATAAAAGAAGGGTCTGGGATAGATCAAATGGTATTACGAGAATATTCCGAAAGTATATATACAATATTATTTTCCACAGAGTAATTCTCTCAATCTTCCTTTTTTTTTCTATCTCCGTCTCCAGGAAATTCCATTAAATTTAATGCAAGTTGCAGAAAATTTTCTATCTAGAATACATTATAGCCATCATCATTAAACGTGTTAAACACATAAAACAATTTTCAATTATTTACAACGACAACTCAATAACGATAAAGATTGAGAAAAAAAAATGGGAGAAAATATTCTTAGTGAACATTGACTCTACTTTAATATATCTTTTTCCCTTCAAGCATCCAAGAGTAAATTTATATCACGTGTCAGTCATAATTAAAAATTATTCTGCGATAATTGGTAATTTTCCCAAGTGCATCCTTGAAACAACAGGAGTTCCATCCAACCATTAGATATTGTGTGAGATATTAGAGTGTGTTTATCTCTGCACGATAATGATGTTTCTCAAGTGTTTTAGTAATTATTTTGCTTTCATTCTTAGCAAAGATATGAAAGAAAAAGCTTATTAATAAGTAGTGAAACTTTCGTGCTGCTTTAAAAATATATAATTACCAATGCAATTGAAATAAAATATTCATTGAATTAGGTAAATTTTTTAAAAACTTCACACAAAATTTTAAGTCCTTCGAACAGGCTCAAGTATTTTCAAAAAGTTTCTTGCAACTTGCTGTTCATCCGTATTGCGGGTAGCTAAACTTTTCCCAGTCGAACATTTATTCTTAATAACTCAAAAGCAAAGATCGACATCGACTTGCGGTTTTCAGGAAATGTTATACATCGAATGAAAATTGAAACTTGGTAGAATTTAACCCTGCTTTCCCTTCTTTATCCATCATTTTAAAGATTTTCTGCCTCAATAACATGAATTGCACAAAAAGCTATTATCCTTATCCTTAAAAAATCTTGCCAAGAATTTGATAATTTAAGGTAATAAAAGACCTCGTGAAATATCACATTTTCATTACAACGTCGAAAATTTCTAAAATTTCTTCAAACATCGAGTAAAAGTTTTCCACCGTTTTCACTCTGGAGGTTGGTCACCAACGCTAAGACGGCGGTGGCCGCTATTACTCAAATATGAAATTCTTTAAACTCTGTTACCTTTGTAAGATGCTTTCAAAAGCACTAGCTTAAAAGCAGTTATATATAATAATAATAATTAACAATTATAAAATTTGTAAAACCATCGCTCTCAATGAAAAAGAACGCATAAAAAGAAATAATAAATAAGACATAGAATTCTAGAAAATTTTACAAAAAAAACAGTAGGTAAAATTTATCTTTTCGTATTTCTTTTTCGTGTGAAAATTGCGTTGTGTTTTTTTTTTATTTTTCTGCAAACAGAAAAAACACAAAATATACATGAAAAATGAAAATTTTCCCAAAGCAAAAACCCTATTCTCAAAACTATAGTCAATACAACTAACCATTTTCTATTAACTTCGAATAACCTAATAGAATTTTTGCTTTGGGAAATAAGAGAAATAAATAAGTGTTCAAAAGCTGCCGCATTCAAAGGCAGACCACTTTCCCGTATAAGATTAAATGTTTTTAAGTAATGCTACGTGCACAATAATTGTTACTTTGTAAATACGTTTTCGAAACTGTCTATGAGAGTAATGCCAAAAACATGCTTACAAAATAAAAGATATTGTGCGCTGCTCTGTGCATAAATATATTAAATCTTAGCAAAAATAGTTTTAATTTATATAATCCACATATTAAAATCTACAATCAAAAGGTGATTGAATCCTAAATGTTTTTCTTTTATTTCTGGAAAAGATAAAATTTTATAGATTTTTTTTGTGTAATAAATAATCGTTGGCATATTAAGTATATTAATTTTCAAAAAATTGTACCTAAATTGCAAGACTATGTGAAAATCTCTATGGTAAAATTAATTTGTGAGCCCTTGAGTTCATCTAAGAGTCATGTGAATTGAAAAATAAATAAAAAATCGTTTTTTGTTTGCTGAAAATATGTCCAATGATATTTTATTTTATGCCAATTATCATGTGATACCTCTATTGGTAAAAATAAAAGGATCAAATTAATCATTTTCAGAAAAAATGGATCATATTTGATCCTTTGAAAGGCTAACTTGTATCTCTTCAAATTTTGTATGCACATTTATCACGATAGATTATGTTTAGCCATATGGCTTAAGCCTTTAAGGACGAGACGCTTTTTTCTGATCGAAAATCAATAATAAAAAAGGAACTAATAAACAAAATTAATCAAATGTCTTCACTGAGAAAAAAAGAGGGTGCGATTAACTTTTTTTCCTCATAACTTTAACACTTTTTAGGTGTAAAAATATATCAACGTTTTTTAATGTTAATTTTACACCTTTTTAAGGGTAAAATTAACATGAAAAAGGGTAACTTTAACCCTCAATACATCTAAAAAGGGTAATATTTACACCGATTTTGGATCAAAACTGCAGGGCAAAATTAACATTTCCGGAATGTTATTTTAACTTTTTCGGATTTCTCTCAGTGTTACATCTAGCCTTGGACAATCCAACAGATAGGAACAAAAATAGCCTAAAAATTTAAGTAATTTTCTAACGACATCAATGAATGATAATTTTTACACTAATGAAAAATATCATGTATGAGTAGTGTACTTTCTATTCCCAAAAAGGGTTTTGCTTAAAATATTTGTAAATATATGTTAAAAAAAAATTATTAAAAATCATTTATCAGTGCGGTCAATTGAAAATTTCTTACTTTTGAGCTTAAATATTTACTATATAGCAAATAGTTGGAGATTTGCAAAAAATATTCTAGATTCCTACAATCATCTACTTCACGATTACGTATAAACATTAGAAAAAAAGCACTTTAGGTAGTCAGGAAAAATAATTTTCTCTAAGGGTCACGGGTGACCCAATCGTCCTTAAAGGGTTAGGTTAACTACTCTACAATTTATATCTGTCTAATTGCTATCCGAATCTCTGCCGGGAAAGGGGTTTTAATTACTTTATTTCTTCAATAACGTTCTTTCTTCAATTCAATAATAAACCAACAAAAGTAAAAGAACAAAAGTAGAAATGTAATAACGTTTTTTCGCTTCGTAGAAATTATGAAGTAACGCACAGACAGCACACATCGCGTCAATTTTGATAATATTTTCCTTCATTCTCTTTCTTGATTTGAATTCAGGGATACAAATTATTTAATTAAATAGTTACACTATATATAAAAAAGGTGGTTTGTAATGATTTGACGTAAAAAAATTAAATTCATTTTTTTTATTTTCACAATAATAATCTATTAATCTCTTATGTCCATGTTGAAGCAAATTACCTAAAGTTAATTCCGAAATATTAACATTCTGATACACTGTTCTAATGGGTTAAAAAAACGATTGCATTTGTTCACAAATCTGATGAAAATTTAAATCATTCATGAATAATTTAACTTCACAAACCAATTGTAAAGCTAAATTTTATTATGATAAAGCTCAGTTTCATTTAAAAATAAGAGAAAAAAGACCTATTTCAAAGCTGCCCCACTTTCCTCTAACATTAGAAATCTCACATTACTTCACATAAACTTGTCAATGCATATCAGTTATCACTCTTTTTTTAAGAGAAATTATTAAGTTTTTCAATCAGAAAATTTGTGGAAAAATCTTTTAGGTAGCACCCTGTAAAGTCATTTTCCCCAGGATCAAATTCTCGTAAAAATCATGAAAGTCTTCTTCGGGTAAACATCGCTCGTATAAAAGTAAACCGAAGACAGATACATAAAGTCTCAGGGTGAAAAATTTGGGGCTAAAAGCCTTCCGTCCTAATTTTCAAGGAAAAACTCCTCAAGGGATGAGATTTTGAGGAAGGGGTTGAGGGTAGACGGAAAAGAAATATCTAAACTTACCGAGGTTATTATTGGCGAAATGTTGCTGCAGCTGCTGATGTAGTGCTTGCTGATGCTGGGCAAGAGGTGTCAGTGGCGCCGTTGGTTGATGTCCCAACTGATGCGCCGATTGTGAATGTGCAACATGACTTCCGCCCCCGCCGGCTCCACTTCCCGCAATCAGAGCCGCTATACCCGACGATAAGTGGCCGCCGCCAATCTGCTGTGCTGACTGCGACGAAGGCACATGCCCCGAAGACATAGACACCGTGCTGGAGTTGTTATTGTGGTTATTGTTGTGATTCTGCGACAGCAGTGACTGATTGTTTGGATTGGTCGGACTCGTAAGGACGGCATTGTTTGTACCGTTTGGAGATGGACTATAGGGGGACGAATCTTCACCTGCGGAATCACAAATTAAAAAAAAGAAACAATTAAGAAGTACAAAAATGCTCAAGACAAAATTCACTAAAGATGCCGAATCTTCAAACCACTGAAATCTCTACACAAATTGCACCCAATACATCCACCACCACAAAACTACAAGAAAGTCATCAAACCCTGAAAAAAGAATTCAATTTCCTCTTATAATTTCTCTCAATGGTTCTGTCTATTTTATTTATTTATTTTTTTTAACAGTAAATAGTATTCCCGCGAAGCACTTCCCACAATACTAATTGATCTCTCGCACTCTGCAATTGTCACTATTAATCGCACTGTGAAGCAATCTCTCACAGTTACTCATCGATGAATGAGCAGAGAAAATTCAGACCGGATGCATCGCATGCAATTTCAATAAATAGAATAGATTGTTAGAATATCTGTACGCAAGATATGAAACGTCTGACTAATGAGATTAGCAATACAAGCACAAACAAAAGATTAATCATTTTCAATTGATTTGAGAAGAGCCACATTCAATAAGAACATCTTAGGATCTTGCCAAAATCTTCAATTTACTCAATATTCATTTGCATACTGTTTATTCTAGGGAGAAAATTATCAATGAAAATTATTCTCAGAAATCATTGAGCAATTAGAGAATTTAGTTTCACAGACAGCATGCAATATATTCTGCAACATATAGTTATAAAATATTCTAGATGGATATAATATATTTCATCACTTTGAAAATACTCAGTCGTGATTATTTTTATGCAAAACGATTCATACTTTCTTTGAGTACAGTAGGATCGAAGGAACACCTGTTCGGCAGGGAACACTTGTTGGTGATTTCGTCAAAATATTGAAATTTATTTAATGTTTCTAACAAGATACAAGTAATATGACGTTTTTTCTAATCTACCTTTTGCTGTAAGCATAAAGCGTTCAAATTTCTTATCCTAAATGGTACAGAATACGGTGCCAACAGGTCATGAGACAAGACTTTAAGCCTCTACACAATAATGAAAATTATGTCCATATTGAAGAGTTTTCCTACACAAGCGTAAGGAATTTGCTTCAAATGGGCATTAATTTCTCTACACTGAGAAAAAAGAGGGTGCGATTAACTTTTTTTCCTCGTAACTTTAACACTTTTTAGGTGCAAAAATATATCAACATTTTTTAATGTTAATTTTACACCTTTTTAATGGTAAAAATAACATGAAAAAGGGTTAATTTAACCCCTAATACACCTAAAAAGGGTAATATTTACACCGATTTTGGATCAATAATGCAGAGTAAAATTAACATTTCCAGAATGTTATTTTAACTTTTTCGAATTTCTCTCAGTGTAGTGTGTAGAGGCCATTTAAGTACCAATAAGTATTCCAAACTTACTCAAATCGGTTTACAAATAATCTCTAAAAGTAAGTCTTTAATACAAATACGGGCTTCAGACCTAATGCTCTAGACACACTTACGACTTAATCCGAGAGACTACTTAGTGGAAAATTATGGAAATGTAGTTTAATCATTATTTCGAATATAATTACGCTAAGCCGTCTCTCGGCTAATCCTCAGGTCTGTCGAGGCCCTGAGACTTAGCCATATGGCTTAACTGCTCTAATTTCTTATCAATCACGATTTTTTGAAAAAAATTAACTTAGGATTGGATTATTAAAGATAAGAGACCTATAGATTCTCAAAAAGCAATAAAATTGTTCGCTATTGAAGATATTGAGACCTTTGGGAACTGGGGTAAACCTCTAGTCTGAAGACCGCCTAAAGCTTGCAAATCCGTATTAGGAATAGTTCAAGGAGAATTTGAAATAAGGACGAAATGTTTTCAACGTCCTCAATATGCTATAAAAAAAACCCAATACGTCTTTAACATATTCAGTTTACCGGTTCCTTACCGATTTAAATCGATTAATTGTAATACTGAAAACTTGCTACATTCGTAAGAAAAGAAAATTTACTTTCAAGCAATATTTAATTATTACACTAAGAAAAAATAGGGGTGCAAAATTAAAATTTTTTAATGTTAATTTTACACCTTTTTTAAGGGTAAAATTAACATGAAAAAGGGTAACTTTAACCCTTAATACACCTAAAAAGCATAATATTTACACCGATTTTGGATCAATACTATCCGTTTCTATCAGTGTTTCGATTCATAAACGATTCATTATCGGTTAATAAAACCTATCTATACTGTTGTCCTGGGTCTCAAGACAACCATTTAATTATTCTTCAAGACCTATAGGACCTGGAGCTCGATGCTCCTCTGGCTTTTTCAAGACTACCACTTTAACACCATGGTAATTTTTATAGAATAACTCACTTGTATAATACTGCTCTAAAAGATAAGGTCTTAAATATTGTTTATTAAACGATTTTCAAAAAGATGTCTTTCAGAAAATTTCTTAAAGAATGTCCACTTATGACGGGGTTAACGGATTATCAAAAATCGATATCTCAAACACTTTGGTTCTTAGGACGAAAAAAAGTTCGAAGTAAATATATCTATTTTCGTTCTTTAATCTATTTAATTATTTTGATTGAAATTGAAACCTATGCATTGGGATAGAAAATTTTAAAATCTTTACAAAAAAAGAACCAAATTTTACCAAAGAGGTTGGGAATTATACGGGCTTCAGATCTAGGTTTAGCCATATGGCTTAACTTCTCTAATTTCTTATCGGTCAAGATTTTTTTGGAAAATTTTGACTTATGATTAATAATAATAAAAATAATAATAAATTATTCACTCGAGCTTTACATAATTAATAGATATAAATATAAGAGAGGTATGCTTTACAGGTAGAAAAAATTAAAATTAACCGCAGACTAAAATTTGACGTTTACAGCTCGAGCGGCAGCTGCTGTCACTTTACAACAGCCTCCAAAAGCAAACCGGCAAAAAAGCTTTCGTCCTTTTCTGATTTGATACAAAATTTTTCCCTAATTGCAAAACATACATAGCCACATGGATGCACAAAAGCGAAGGAATCAGCAAGTTCGAGGAAAGGATCCCTGAATTTAAGAAAAATTCGCTTGACATTGGATTGGTTGGATTATTAATGGCAAATAAATTATTAGATTGTGAAAAATCAATAAAATTGTTTGTTGTTTAAGATTTTGAGACCCTCGAACACTAGGCTAAACCACTGGTCTGAAGATAGTCTTAGGGACTCCAAGCCTCCAGAGAACATTGAGCTTGAAAAATTCTGGATGAATATTTTTTTTTAAATATTGACGAAATTGTTTATATGTTTATTTTTGGTTTTGAGATAAACCAAAAAAATGTCATATTGAAGGTGTAACCGAGAAACCGAAGGAGATATCTATTACCGTTTAGCCTCTGGTCTGATAATAAGCTTTCGTACAAATACAAAAGAAGTGTTTGAGAAAAAAAAATTAATTATGGGTACTTTACCGATTAGAATCGAAGGGTTAGAAATAAAAATATTCGGATAAAATGGAAAAATATTTTATCAAATTGGTGTAAGAACGTTTTTGACTAACTTTTAATGAACAGCGTTACAAACCCTTCTCTTTAAGACTAGAAGCTTTCGGAATGATTCAGCAAATTATCTTTAAAAGAAAAAGCTTGATACAACTTCAAAAAAAAGCTCCAAAATGTATAAATATTGCTGAATAATTTACCTAAACTTTTCATGTTATCCTTCAAAGTTTCTAATTAAAACAAATTTGAAAACATGTTACAACTACGATATGTTTCAACAAGGAACTTTTCATAACTATTTACATTTTCATATCAGTCAAAATTTATGAAATCTCTCTTGAGAGTTTAAATAGAAGAAAATCCTGAATATCATCATTCCAAGAATCTTCCAAAAATTCTTCCATGATAATTCATTCTCCAAAAGCAAATGTCATCAACTTCATGAAGCGAATGATGATAGTACACAAATAGCATAGTGACACCCAACAATTTATAGCATTTTGCCACATCTTTTGGATATGAACTACACCAAAAATAGAGGCAGACAATTAATAGCTATAAAGCTTCAAATCGTCTAGACTCCACTTCCACAAGCCACTGGGCTACGGTGAATGAGTCAGTTGATGATGGCAAAAAAAAAGTAGCGACAGCCAATGAGTTAATTAGACAATTAATGTTAAGCAATTGAAATAGAGAGAAGAAAAAATTAATTAAAAGTACTTATATAATATTGGTGTGACTTGAGAACTTTTCTACAAGTGTTTTAATAGGTCAAAACACTACATTTGCAAGAAGCTTTTACCGAAAACCATTGACCCTCTTCCAAAATCTATTTTTTTTTTCTTCTATAAAACTAACTCCTCGTCAGCAGAAAAGAAAAAAAAACTAAGGAGAAGCTGATTGATATCTCTATACCTGACTCTGGAATTGCTGAAATTGGTGAATCGGGCAGAAGAATTCCCTTCTGAACTAATTCTTCACGATTGGCACGAACAGAAATTTTTCTCTCTAGTGCTATAAAGAAATGAAAAAAAAGAGAACAAAAACACGCCACAGAAAAGTGGCACAAATTAGAGTCAAATAAAAATAAAATAACAAAAAATTGTGCTGAGGAAATAGAAAAAGAAAGTGCAGAGAGGAAGAAAGCAAAAAAATTAGCCATAAATTTTACTGAATTCTCAATCATCGTTCCATGCACAAATACAAATATATCTATTGGTATTCACTGCAAAACTTTCTTGTTAAGCTTGTTAAGTACTTCAGTTTATTTGTAAAATTTTGAAAGAAATTCAGAAAATAAATATAAAAAAAAAACATAAAATTAAAAATATGAGAGGCATACAATTATTTAAGAAGGGAAGGTGATCAGGTTTCAAATGACGCCAATTATTATCGAATAGGGTAAGTGTACCAAATGGTTTCGGCATAGTTGCATATAAGCACCGAAGTCCTAAGTTTGAAATGCAATATTTTTAATTCATATTGATATTTTTTGTTACTTCCTTTTCGGGAAGGTTGTGTGGAACCTTGAAAACTAGTTTATCATCTTTGATTTCTTTAAATCACTTCCTAAAATATTGAAAAATTTATAAAAATATGGACATTACTTTGGGTAGTATTCCGGCCACTTTGTGTGAAATACCGGCCACCTTTTTCTGACACATTTTGTGACGCAACGGATAGAAAATTTCAAAACGTCAAACGGACGAGTTTAATATTTAGTTTAATACGTTTATATGACCCACAAGCCCTGAGATCTTCCCTGTAATTTGTCCTGAAGACCTGAAGAGTAGCATCTCAAATTTACCCGTAGATTCCCATAGCAATTTGCCCTGAACTCTTCCAATGCCTCTTTCACATCATCTTTTTTATAGAAGCGATGGTTTTTTTCTCTGGACATTGTAGAACTTTGAAATTAAAAAAAAAATAAAATGAATAAGAAATTTAGGAAAGCAAAAGATGTTGCCGGAATAGGCAACACTACCTCACCGGAGAGACGTTCACAAAGTATATACTTTTTTACGCGAAATACAGGATCCAGCCGGGAAATTTTACCCGAAATTTAAAGATTGATTCACTATTAACATAAGCAGAAAAAATCTTTAATAAAAACTAATCAATTTTCATGAAAAACACCTAAGGAAAACCTTCTGTACTTCACCACAATTCTCTAAGTAAGACTCTTTCAACACTGAGATTTTACAACGCAATTTAAATTTAAATTATACCTAAAATTTAAGGGTCTTTGCGTTAATACATCCTAAAATGAATAAATATTTAAAAGCAAAATGAATTCATTGACTATTCGAAGATTACATACATAATTTTAATTAATTTATTTGCATGGCCGAAATTACACACAAGGTGGCCGAAATTAGAAGCTGGCCGAAATTTGGCACACTTCCCCTAAAGCATTTTTTTCAAAAGCGAAAATTCTCATTTATTCCCTAAGTAGAATATAATTCCCGTTTTGCGAAAATAACAAAATGTTGCAATGCTGAAAGCTTGACCACCTTCTCCTACACAGAAAAAGATACTTCGTAAAATTGTTTGTAGATGTTTGTAATTTTCTACAAGGAACTTACGAAACACTTGTACAGTAGACTCTCGCTCAATCAGCTCTTTTTCATTCGGGCGAAAAATGTTGTTGACAATTTTTACATTTTATTTAAAAGCATAATTGCTCAAATTCGTTCTAGTCCTCTCGTTTTATCGTTATTCTTTATTATTGAGAGCTTTTCGTGAAATTTACAATGACTTTCACCCCCGAATCTCTCGATAATTTGGATGACATTTTGCCCCATATACCCGATTGAGAGAGAGTCTACTGTAAATCGAATAACTCACTAAAAAGTTAGTAAAAGTTTGTACTCTTTTCACAAACATTGTTTGTAAATAATATGATATACTTTGACGAATATATTTTGTCCTTTTACAAATATTTAGTCGTACAGTCGTGCATTCTTTTTTGTTTGCCAAAACTTTACGAACAAATGACAAAATTTTACAAACATTTGTCTGTATCTTCACGAATATTTACGAACAATGTTTGTGGAAAGAATTACGAACTCTTACGAACTTTTTAGTGGGTTATACGGTTTACGAGCTTGCATAAATCCCACACTGAAAATTTTTTTTTGTAAAATTGTTCGTAAATGTTTGTGATTTCTTATTGTAGAATTACGAAATGCTCGTAAATCGTATAACCGACAAACAAGTTCGTAAAGTTTGGACTTTTTTCACAAACATTGTTCTTAACATGATCACTTGACGAACATTTGTTCGTAAATATATACGTAAGCATACAAAAAATGTTCGTAAAATTTTGTCACTTGTTCGAACATTTTTGTTTGTTTGGCAAAAATTTACAAGCAAATAACAAAATTTAAAGAACATTTTTTGTGTATTTACGAAAAACACTTTTACGAACTTATTTGTGGGTTATACGATTTACGAGCATTTCGTACGTAGGTCCCCAATAGGTATTTACAAACATTTACGAACAATTTTTCATTTCATTTCATTTATTTCAAATACTGCTTTTGAGCTAGAGCTCTTGAAAGCAAAAATTTTGACAGAGATATAGGTGTACTAAGACTTCAATGTTTGTGTGATAGCGGCCACCGCCGTCTTAGCGTTGGTAACCAACCTCCAGAGTAAAACGGTGGAAAACTCTTTCTCAGGTTGTATTTTACGAAATATTTTTTTCTGTGTAGCAGGAAACCACAAACATTTAAGAGGAATTTTAGGAAATATTGTTTTTTTTGTATAGAGATGAAATGAAAATCATTGACTGTTAATAAACCCTGAAATATTTGTGTCATATATTATTTTTTCGCAGAAATCATCAGGGAATTCCATATCGACAGATAAATCACAAGGTAAAATTGAGTGTTGTATTACAATTTTGTTTTTCAGAGTATTTCCATTTTTAATGTTTGTCTTACAAAAACCATCTTAATTAAGAACGATTTTCATATTACACTTTTCAAATTGTTAGTATCTTAACAATTTCAAGCATCTGTCAAAGGTCTTAAGAAAAATTTCAAGAAAATAAGAAAATTAAATGTTATCAAATCTTAGAAATTGTATTTCAGAGCATGTATTCTTAGAGATTTTAATAAACTTTTAAGCATTTTACAACATTTACAGTGAATACCCTCAATCTCTTTAAAATATATCATCGCATCTTAAACTTCTTGGCATGCTCACAGGTCATTCGTCTTGCAATTAATTACCATTTGACAACATACACCATGATTTGCTTCTTTTCAGTGTCAGCACATCGATGCACGATTAGATACAGTTGATTTTTTTTCTTAAAAGTGATCGCGCCATGGACAATTGCTATTTGCAACTAATGCAAGATATTGTGAAATGAACTATCGTGAGATGTTTAATGGAACACAGAGAGATGAATAAGAAATAAAATAAATAAACAATAAAATGAATATATAATTAATTCCTCTTCTTCCATTTTCAAGGAATTTAAATTGCAATCAAATGACTAATCAACTAATGCTCTTTTTCCATCGAGAGGGAATTTTAGTTTTAAACAATTATTCTGATAATATTGTGCACAAAACAAGGCGCCAAACGTTGTTCGTGCACTTTGAAAAACGAGACGTGTATGGATAAATAAAAAGTTTGCTACAAGTGGAAAAAATGTCAATGTCACTGAATTATAGTGAAAAATAATCATCAACTAATAAACTCTTGCTTTTGCACACCACATCATAACCATAGTTACGAATAATTCCCTGACCTCATCATCCCATATTATCCCACTTCTCACCCATCATATTTATGATTATTTTAATGAGCAAATACACACAGAAAAGGCAATTTCTCAGTGTTGATGACGATAATATTGTATTTTTAAAAATTCAATGGAAAATAATCAAAATCCGATCTGAAAATCAAACAATTTTATCTTAAACTATAATTTAATTTAGTTATTTAACATCAAATTATGCTGTTTATACGACTTTAAAATAGGAACATTTTCAAACTCATATCGTTTAATCTATAAATCATTATTAATAAAATTTCAAATAACTTTCGACCATTTGATATTTTTTTTTAAATCGATAACTTTAGGAAATAGGTAACTATTTAAATTTAGCATTCAAAAAT
The DNA here is from genome assembly GCF_024763615.1 of Phlebotomus papatasi. Taxonomy (NCBI): domain Eukaryota; kingdom Metazoa; phylum Arthropoda; class Insecta; order Diptera; family Psychodidae; genus Phlebotomus; species Phlebotomus papatasi. The sequence continues at coordinate 98,475,638 of NC_077223.1, forward strand.
TTAAAGCAACACTTTGCAGCAAAACAAATATATTTAAGCTGTTTTAAGTACATTCACTTCATTGTTGCATTAAATGATCTGAAGCCACAAATCTTCAAAGCTCACGGAAAAGTTTGCATTTGCAATCCAATTTTGCACAATAATATGTAAGCTAATTGTAGTACAGTGAGCTTTAAGTGCAACAATTTATTTAGTCACCCAGCATAATTCCATTGAAATAATTTCACGAGGAACCAAAAGTTTGTTACTATAAAATGGTAAGACATACAGCATCTCTGGCTATAAAATAGTTTTAATCTCTGCAACATGTTTAAGAGAATTTTGTTGAAGACTTCTCGGTGAAAGTCGACATGTTTTTTTGTTTTAATGCAAAAAATTGCTGTCGAGAATTACGATAAATATTATTCTTTAGGGCAGAATCATATTGATATGCTCGCCGTAGCCTCACCGTATTTCGTTAATTTACGCATTTTCTTTGCAATTCTTACGCAAATTTTGCATCACCGTATTACCTTATCTCATACTCGGTGGCACTAGGTAAAAATAATATAAGAAAATTGAAGAAATATGTATAACGAAAGTTCGATAAACGCTGAGTAACAAAAATTGTAAGAGAAATTAATCATACAGTTTTTTTTTGCTCACCGTTTATCGCATTTTCGTTTTATTTCTTCAATTTTCTTATATTTTCACCGAGTATGAGATTAGGTAATAGGGTAATGCAAAATTTGCGTAAGAATTGCAGTAAAAATACGTAAATTAGCGAAATACGGTGAGCATTTTACTGTCAATGTGATTCTGCCCTTACTCCAAAAACGGGCGGAAAATGCTGCCAAATTTAATCGAAACTAATTAGTTAAAATTAGGTAAAATTTGATGTTATACACAATACGGAATTCCGGACAAGCCTACATAGATTTTTTTTTAAATAGTTCGTAAATGTTTATGAATTCCTACTGGAGACTTACGAAATGCCCGTAAAGCGTATAACATATTAAAATGATCGTAAAAGTTTGTACATTTTCACAAACTTTGTTCGTAACATCATCACTTGACGAACATTATTTTGTTCTTTATAAAAATTTGTTTGTACATTTATGTTTGTCTGACAAAACTTTATGAACAAATGACAAAATTTTACGAACACTTTTTTGTGTATTTACTGAAATTGGAAATTTACAATCAAATGTTTGCAAAAAAATAAAAAATGCTCGACAAGTGATTATGTTACAAACAATGTTTGTAAAAAGTACGACTTTTTCCTAACATTTCGTATCTCCAAAATAGGAATTCACAAACATTTACGAACAATTTTACAAAATATTTTTTCTGTGTATTTAAAGTTTCGACAAAATAGCATAACTATTAAATTATTACAAAATTATGACAGTCCGAACTTACAAATTGTTTTGTTAGGAATTTTGTATTGTTTTGAATTCCAAATATCTTTTTAGAATTTTTGATTACCAAGAACATTTCATAAATTATCCATTCAATAGAAGATTTAGATATGTACAGGCTTAAAAACGATTTAAACCGGTTCGAGTTATCAAAGCAAGTGTATTGAAGATTCAATATTAATATCACTAATCATTTATCGTCTATAAGAAAATGTCATACAGTTAGAGTCTCGCTATAGGCCATCGCTCTATAGTCCACAATTTATCGACCGTTGATTTCAAAACACTGATTTTATGTTAGGTTATGTTTTTTGTACGCAACAAGCATAATTATTTTAATATTTTTAGCAAACTTTATTAAGTAGTTGTGATAATCGTGATTCATAATGAAGAGAGCGAGGACAAGTACCACAATCGCAAAGAAAGTGGAAGCCGTCGAGCAATTTCAATACTAAAAGTCGTTGATAATTTTAAAAAATTACATGGACTTAGTGCGACCCAAGTGTCAAATCTGAAACCAAATATGGACTATAACGAGACTCTACTGTATTTTGATATTTCTTAAAATTTTAAATTCGCAAATTGATAAGAACAACTAAAAATAAATATGACCACCTGGATTGCACGGATCGAGAAGATAAATCATGTCAGAATCAGACGACGATATTCTTTATTAAAGAATAACAAGAATAAGTTGCTAAATCCATGTCCAAATGAGTTAAAAATAGAAATGTTAAAACATCAAAATAATCTCCTCAGGGAAGAAAATATGTTAAAGTCCAAAAGACTTTGCAGAATATTGTTGTTGCGATTTTTTGATGTATTTTGGAGGTTGATTTAACTTCCATTAAAATTATAAGAATTTAGTCATAAACGGTACATTTGGCAGTTTCCGGGAAAAACTACAAATGAAAATCAATTTTCGAAAATTCAACGTTACATAGGCGAGACTGGGGCAGTATAGTAAATATGGGGTAGGACGAAACATTGATCTTTATGTTTACACTACTTGGACTTAAGTCGACCAATTACTTCAGTGGACAAGGATAGTATCTATGAATTCATATAGGTCTCGTTCTCTGAAGCCTAATATCTAATAAAAAAAATATAGTGTTTACAGCGACCTCGCGTTTACTACTGCCCCAGTTTACTCTATCTCAAAAACTACATTATTTATTTTGATGAATTTTTTTTTAAACTTGTATTAAAAAACTTGTAACCTGTATTAAACTTAACTGAAAGTAATAAATAATAATAATATTTAAATAATGGGATAATTCACAAAAACTACATGTCACAGTTCCTCACTGTTTGGCTTTTAAATTTCATATAAACTGAACAAAAGCCGTAATAATATTTTTTTTTTCAAATCTTTAAGATTGGAAAATTATTCCGAAATAAAACTCCTATAGGGAGTGCAGAGGTAAATTATGTATGTAATATAAAAACCAAAGGATTACATTATTGCTTTCTCTTTGAGTTCGAGCAATAAAACCGCAAAAAGCAAACAGCTTGTGCACTTTTTATACCCATCTTAAGGTCTTCTTTTGACTCATCTACATTAATTTGTGGGAATTCTTTGCTGTCATCTTATCGTATATTTCACCTCTAGAGAATACCACAGGTATTAATTTTTCAATAGCTTCATACACCACCCACCAAAGGACCATTTCGTTCACCTTTTTTTTTAAGTCATGCTTAATAAATGTTCTCTCAGATACCCCTTGAGGCTAATAATTTCACCATTAATTTTCAACAGAAAATTAGTATTCTCCTTTCCCACCCAGAAGCCACAAATTTTACTCTGAACAAAATAGACTGCATGAAAAGGTGTAACACTTGAGAAAGTGCTGGGATGTTAAGTGGTGTTTTACATGATCTATACACATCTAAGGTGAGACACAGTGAAATCCATTTAGATTCCAGGAGAAAACACACCCAATATAAGTTACCACCCGTGGTGGTGAGCTTTTATTAGGTGGCAATGATACATTAAGTTCAACCCTCATTGCTTCACCTAAATGCCCATTGATAATGTCATTAAAGTCAAATTAAACTAAATTTTTTCCACTTAGAAAATTTATTTGTCCTGAAGACAAATTGATGACAACAAAATTATGTGTTCACCGGAATTGAAAGTAAGCTACTAACAAGCTTTTAAGAGCTTATGGAAGCTATGATTCCATTGAAAGTTTTAGAGAAAATTAATACATCTGGGTTAAAATCGGGTTTTCTAAAATCTTATAACACAAAATGTTGCACGAGAGCAACCTAAAAAATTACATATCCGTTTTTAAATTGAAGGTATGACGTAATTTGCTAAAAAGTAGACAACTCTCTTAAAACTTTAAAAAACATTATTTATTTAAAATTTTTATGAGATTGTTTTTAATTTTTCAGGCTAATTGGGAAGTAAAAAAAAAACCTAAAGCTTGTTCTAAATTTAAAAAATGATTCGCAAATAGCTTGATAAATGTAAAAAATGATTTAACTGAATATTACAGTCAAAACTAACTTTTATTCAATCTGAGAATAATTTTAATTGCTCGAACTCCAAGAGAGAGAGAGCAGTTTTCACAATCCATTTTTTTTCAAATTCTCACCATCCTGGCTGCTAAACGGTAAGAGATATTGACTTCCGGTCTTTGGTGACCCCCCACAATGTCAATACATTCTATCGAACTAACTTACCAAGAGTACCCTCCACTCCTTCTATCCCGTCCAAAAACATGTTTTTTTGACTTTGCAAAAAATTGGCCCTAGCGATTTCAATGATTTTCGGATATATTTTGTAGTTAGTCGAGCTGAACATTTCGTTCTTTGACACCTGTCATCGGAAAATTCGCCATCTCGGATTATTCAAGGTCAAAGGTCAACCACCCTGGAGGGCCTAATTTTCAACGGATTTGGACAAATTTGTACATATTTGATAGATATTTTAATTCTGAACCCGACTGCATCGGTCACAATCGGTGGTGAATCGGCAAAGTAACGGTAATAGCCCTAATTTAAAAAATACTGCTTTTCGTATTTTTTCAGTCTTTTAACCCATATAAAATTCAAACGGTAAGAGATATCGACTTCCGATCTTCGATGACCCCTCCTCAAATGAAATTATCTCGAACCTAATCTCTTTATTTCCCCTCCTCCCCTTTTGTGCGTTCCCTATCCTCCTAAAATACGTCAAAAATGAGGTTTTCCAACATTGGAAAAAATTGGTCCTAGCGATTTCAATGATTTGCGGATATGTTTTGTAGTAAGTCCAGCTGAACAGTTCGTCCTTAGACACCTTTCACCGGTTAATTCGCCATCTTGAATTATTCAAGGGCAAAGGCCTAATTTTCACCCGTTTTGTTCAATTAATTCATTCAAAGTTTAATGATTTTTTGAAACCCTCTTCTTGAACAATTTTCAACTTCAAGCTGATTTTGTGGTGATTTAAATTAAAAAAATAATTCGACAGTAATTTTATAAGTACCGGAAAAATTTGCGAAAAGAAATATAAGGCCGAGCTCCTTATCGGGAGTTCGAGCAGCTCGCAAAGCCTCGGACGCTTTGTCACCCCTTTAAGATGTCCTTTCAAGCTTTCCATAAATAAATTTGGTTTTCTTGTGAAATAAAATCATCATGGCGCGAAAAAATCCTTGATTGCTTGAAAAACAATTTTAACATGAAGTAGCAGCCTTGAGATAGGCTAATCAAAGCCTTGATTCCGAATCCATCCTTATTTGACAGAGTGGTTCGTAAATATTCTGGTGAAATGAACTTGTCAGAATATAAGTCGAATAGGGTCGGACGAACGTCTGTTCGACAGGGAACCCCTATTGACACTTTTATTAAAATATTGAAAATTATTTAATTGATCTAGTAAAATATAACTAATATTACGTTTTTTCTCTAATATACCTTTTACTATCAACAGAGATGTTCAAATTTCATATCCCAAATGGTACAGAGTAGGGTGCCAATAGGTGCTGACACGAGTTCTTAAAGTGTCAATAGACGTTCCTTTCACCCTAAGTCGATTTTTTTTGCAAAATTCGTTTTTTTTTGCTTTTCGGATACTCCTTGACACCCTCTACCTTCTCTGTGAATATTATACCGGAAAGTTAATTATTTTACTTTATTTTATTTTTATTTTTTAGTTACGTTATATTTTTCTGACGACCTTATAAACAGTATTGATTCTTAAACTGTGGTAGAAAATCTCCCATTTATTGACTTAATAATACCATCTCTCAAACTCCCAGGAAATCCTCAGATTTTCCTCTAGAGGAAAATGAAAATTTTGTGGTGATTTTGCTCTAAACACTAAAAGTTTCAGATAATCTTCAATCAGAGCAAGTGATACTCAAATCATCCAGTCTTTTCCGAAGTGGAGATAGGATAAATTCCTGCCTCCGCCCAGGATCGATCTGGAGAACGTTTAAGTAAATAAACTAGACATAATTTTAGCGGCTGGTCACCTTCGAAATTAGGAGGATAATATACGCAGAAAATATACCCTGCGAATATAAGATCGATCGTAGGTGATAGACCAGACTCCAGCATCACAATAGCTGTGATTGCAAAAGTTCCTCAGGTAATAAGAAAAAAATATCTTTAGTGAAATAAAATTGAAAAACTTTGCAAACTTTAAGATATGATTTTCTCTCACATTCTCTCTCTCAAACAATTTTCTTGACTGTCGGATGATAGGAAAATTAATAAGTTCGCGACAAATTGCAATCTTGCGGCAATAAATGACCATCTCTCATCTCTGAGCACCTTTGAGAAATAAGGTGACAACCTTCACTTGGAAATCTAATGCAATTAGAGCGGAAAATGAATTTTTCCTGGCACTTCCTTCCTCCACAGCACAAAACATTTCACTCAATCTCTTTTTTTTCCTTACTTTATCTCATTCTGAGCAAGATCCTCTGACGATGTACAAGCTATTCAAAATGCAATTCATCACTTTCTTGGTAGTATTTCATTCCTAAATAAAAACTTCCTGTGCTTAAACTTATTTTGTGAAATATTTAAACAAAACAATTCTTGATAACTTTGATTTTAAAGTTTTTATGAAAAAATTAAACCTAAACTCACAAAAAGCAACAAGTTTGCTTTGAGGGGAGAGATTTAAGTTTTCATCTCTTTTTCCACTGGTTCTTAGCAGTTAATTTGAAATCTATTCCATGAAAAGTAAACTAATGTCTGTTGATAGAGTGAAATGAAGCGTATATCGTCAAAGTACCTTCCTCCACATGAGCAATTTAATCAACAAATCTAAACTTACATTTCGATGTTGCTTCAAATTTTTCACTCTTCTTTTTTCGCCGCCACTTCCATGGTTTGAAAAATCGTCCAAATGCACTAAATTTGCTTTTCCGTTCTATTGGTGGTGTCCTAGTTCCGGAACCTAAACTATTTGTACGCAGTGCTGCGCCATTGTGCTGTTTCTTAGCTGCAATGACAAAAAATGTAAAATAAACATAATTAGCAAAAACACTTCATCAAAATGACAATGAAAACTAAATAATGCAGAAATTTTTCCGTCTGGGTAATATAATGATTACTAAAAAATTTATTGGATTAATTACAAAAATAACCATTAAAATGCTTGAAGCAATTTTCCCCTTGTTTGTTCAAACCCTTTTTTTCTTGTTTGCTGAAAATAATTTTCCGACATACATTTTCGATTAGGTTGAGATTCAAGGGAAGAGTAAACTTTCCCACAAACATTTAATTTACACAAGAGGGTTGATAAATAAAATTTAAAAAGCAGAAAAGCTGTGCACGCGATCAAAAGTTATATGAAACACCAACAATACACCATATCCTTTTCCTTTATCTCAGTTGCGACACATTAAAGACGGGTGCGTTGATTTCATGAAGCCCTACAGGTAATTCAGTTAACTCCAACCCACAGAAAAACCCGCTAAAACTCCGTAGGGATAAAGTTGAATTCAAAAGATTTAACCTTTTTCACCTACTTTATCAAGAAAAAAATTCCAGAAACCCCTCCGGATGTTAAAATAATAATTCAATGTATACCAGAGATAATTGCTTTCTATTCTTTTCAACCCCTGAAAAAGCCTTCAGCAAAAAATAGAGAATGAAAATCCTGAATTAATTTAAGGACAGTGAAAATTGATTAGCAAGCTCCTTAGGAATGATTGGAAAAATTTTTCCTACTGACTTTTCATTTTATTCTATACCCAATTTGTCTTTCCATTTCCACAATATCTTCTCCCCTTTTCTTATGAACAATGGGACAAAATTCTGAACAAAAACTCCACCTTCTTTCAAATATTTGTCGTGAGATACAAGAAATATATATATATCACAAGAAATACTTCACGTTTTCCTAAATTTTCCTTCCTTAACAATAAATTTTCATTGAGCGAGAAAATATGATAAAATTGTGAAATGCTTAGAAAGAGTAAAATATGAATAAAAAATTCTCAGAAAACGTGTATCCTCTACTTCTGAGGGGGATGACATTCAAATTCTTCAATGGATCATCGGTGAAGCTGGTAAAATTCTCAAAAAGAAATATATTGTTAGGAAATCTTACACTTCGCGATATTTTCCGAATGTAAACAGTGAAATGCATCAAAAAGCTATTCTGAAATCTAAAATACTGAAAGGGTTCGTCAATGAAAATAATATGGTACAATTTTTTTTTGAAATAAATTAGCCCAAATAAATTATTGTTTATGCATATAACATAGGGTAAATTAAGCTAATTCAAAATCTGCTCTAAATGGAAATTTTTCGCTACTCCAAATGGAAACGTCATTGTTTTCACGATAAATACAGTACTAAATTATTATATTTATATATTTTCTATACCACAGTTTCATTATTTAGTTAATTTTGCTCCAATTGAAGGGAAAATACATTCATATTCACAAATTTTAATTTGCTAATTTCTCAGAAAAAATAAAAGTGTATCTTTTCACTATTGAATTTTTCATCGATCGACCATGTTTTCCAACGAAAAACACAATAAAATGACTGTTTTTTATACGTTTTATTTAACATTTATGTCATATTTCTGGCTAATTTTAGTTAAATTAAGTGTTAATCTTTATTGCTAACTGTATATGAAGTTTTCAAATTAAATAATTACCTATTTCGTGAACAAAAAAGGTTTTTTCTGAAGTGTCTACAAATGCTTTAATATGTAACCCTGGAAATATGATTTTTTTGGAGAGATTTTCTTATTGTTTTAGATGAGAAATGAGAAAAGACCAGAAATAAGAACAAATCCTGCGCTCAAGAACAACTCAACAAGGTTTTTGAAGCTTTTCGTCGCGGTTTCACTTACACTATTTGTCTCCAATTAGAAAATTTTCCTTGTCTCCATTTGGATTAATTTGTTTCTAATAGAAGCATTTTACACTCGCGTATTTTTTTTTTGTATTTAAGAAGTTTTCAAATTATATCTAAAGGATTTTCACTAAACAGTAACATTCTAGAAGAGTCAAGGAGCAAATTTATGTAATTCTCTTCAGAAAAAAATTGAACTTATTGTCTTGAACCTTCTGTCAAAGTTAAAGCGTCTGGAAATGGTTTTGAATTAGGATATTTACCCTAACTATATTAAAAATTTAAATAAATCAGTGGATCATTAATAATGATAGCAATAGTTCCACGATTTTCCATAGAGGAACTTGCCTTCTGGCAAGGGAGTTCTAAATATTCATTATTATATTTTCTTATTCAGGGTTGTCAGTCCCATGCTCCGTTGTATCAAGTGCAGTGAAACTCACTCGATTCAATTCAATCACCTTGTTCCGCCAGAAAAACTCCTGATGACCTAAAGAGGATTCGTACCCAGAACAGTTACATGGGTTTCAGACCTAAGGCTTAGCCATATGGCTTAACTTCTCTAATTTCTTCTTAATCAAGATTTTTTGGAAAATTATCACTTAAGATTGGACAACATGGGCAAGTGATCCATTAAATTTTGAAAAACCAATAAAATTGGTTTCTATTTTGAATTTCGAGACTATCGGGAACTGGGCTAAACCTTAGGTCTAAAGCCGGCGTTACATCATAGAGCGAGTGTTATACTACATGACTAATGAAGTGCCCTGGATCATTAATAAGATTGTTAATAATCCAGTGATTTTTAACTTTACACCGAGAGACCAGAGATATTGCGTATCACGGACGGCCGGACGACCGACCGGACCCGAAATTGCCGGCTTATGATCTCCGGCATCAAGGATGTTCAAAACATATACCCTGTGAATTTCACCTCGATCTGAACACTTCAAGAAAATCGGAGGATTGCAATAGGTATGATTACGAAAAAATCACACCTAAAAATAGAATACAGTAGAGTCTCCTAAATTCGAACGCTCGGGGGGTATAACTAACGAAATTTATGTGAGATTAAATTGTACTTTGAATCAAATTCCTGTACTCTCTCATAAGTCTTAGTGGTAACATATACTTCCTCTTCATTTTATACGATCATGTATGTAAACATTCAGGAAGAAGCACATAAATATAATTTTTATTCATCCAGAATACGAATTTTTTAACATAACCCCACAATTGACATCTTGAATCCAAACGTCGTCGTTAAAATTTGAGAGATTTAGATTTGAGAGACTCTACCTGTAGTAAAATTCACCATTTTCCATACAAAATTGTAATAGCCGGATAAGAAGTCGCGTGATGTCATGCTAAAGGCTAATTTGCGCAAGAGCCTCATTGCCAAGGAGGTTGATCCGAACTACATTGCTAAAGTCACTCAAGGATTCTCAGGATCTGATCTCACAGAGATCTATTTTAATTAAAAAAAAAAGGTTCATTAAAAAACCCTTCCTTCAACTTAAAAATGTTTCGAAAGTTTGTTTAGAAAGCTTGCTAAACTTTCTTAATTAACCGAACCACACAGACTGCATGAAAATTTTATCTCAGAACTGAACTAAAAGATTTACCATGACTACCTAGTACGTAGTACAGTAAATTATATTTCCTATAAACGGGACGTATAAACAGGTCTTCATATCAATAAATTAAAAAAATATAATACTAGCTTTTCTAAAGTAAATCCCACAGATTATTGATTTTAAAAAAGAAACTTAGAAGCACATTAACCAAACAACCATATTTGACAAAAATTTCCATTTTAGTACAATGTATCTCTTTCATGTGCTTGACAATCCCCCTCAAAACCACCAAATGACAACAACAAACAGAGCACAAATGCTCTTTAAACACCCATCACTTCTCACGTTGAAAATCTTGACATTCTTCCGGAGAAAGACGGCAAAATGCACTTTTTGGAGTTGATGTATTTCTCATGAGCACTTTTAAGTCACTCCAACACAAATCCTTCGCATCATTTCCACCCACATCGGGCAATTTTCTGCTTTTTGCTCAAAGTCACGCAACAGAAATCAATTAAATTGCCTTTTATAGATCCATATGTCACCTTAATTAATTAAACAGATAGTCAATAAGCAAAATATTGTCTCTATCGTGACTGAATGTGGTCTATTGATCAGAAAAATCTGAGAAATTATTGACATACAGAAAAAAATATTTTCCGTTCTCTTTCAGTGACCTAACAGTATCTGTAGTAAAATTGTTGTCTTTATTGTCTATCGGACAGTACCTGAGTGGAATTTCTGCAATAAAAGATATATATATATAATTCCCCGAGAAGACCGTGAACAACGAGCATCAGAAAGTTTTATTACATATAATTGTGCTGAGACTATGTATTTAAAAGAGAAAAGATATTAAAAACAGCTGAAGTATAAGCATTCGGTAATAGCAAAATATTCTCATAAAAAAGAATATAAGGTATTTCTATATCATATATAATTAAAAGATATCTTGATGAAAAACCTTAAAATCATTTCAACAATCTTCATCAAAAGTTCCTCTTCTCAGTCTATCCAGGAAAAAAATATTGTCCTAACTAAAGCGATTCAGAAAAATACATATTTATCTTTGATTTATACACATTGAATATATTAATAATTTTGATGATATATTCTTTCATCGTGCACTCTTGTAAATTGAATTAAATATTCATCATATATTACAAGAAAAATTCGTCAGGAGCATACTGAAGGAGATGGTCATAATTACTTAAAGCTTTAATTAACATTGCGCGTTTAATAGCCTTATAAAAGTGTAAACTAATCCTTTACTAATAGAGTTTATTTTAAGATTGTTTTTATGGTTGTCTATTAACGGTTAATTCATATGTATATGTAACGATAGTGGTTTAAGTTCGTGGTCTTCTGAAAAATTCTGTGTATTCCTCGATTTCTTCGGAGTTCCTCTAAATTACACTAGATTTGTTAGGGTTCCCCGAGTTTAGTGAAAGTTCCTCGACTTCCCCGTGTATTCCTATGGATTCTGAAATATTCTCCGATTTTGTTACGGCCACATTTGTCGACTTCCCGTAATCGGTGTACTTACAGTTAAATTTTGTTTTTCTTAAAGTGTTTCGACTAAATGCGAATTGTCTTTTATTTGCAAAGATTTCGTTAATGTCGAAAAATTCAAATAATGTTCGAAATTTTTATTCTAAAAATATACCTAAGTTTATAAAAATTTATGAAATACCACAGTGATGCTTACAGTCAGAAGTGTCTCTGCTTAAAGGTAAATGGCACCCTTTATTTGCACAAAATATCATTCATATTCGAAGAATTCGAAGAAAAAGGAATATTGATTGTATTAAGAGTTGTTACTTTGTTTTTCCACAACAAAACGAATACTATAAGAAGCATTTCGCTATTCGAAGAAATACTAAGTCGACCAAGCGGTCAACACGAGAAGTAAAATAATCTTTTCTATGATTTTCGAAATCGATCTTCGAATATCTTATCTCTTAAGAAAACTCTGGCTGTGACCGCTTGGACTGAGTTACCCCTTGCTGTCTACTGATAGTTTTCAAAAAGACATAAATTTGGCGCCACTATATTAGCCCCTCAATCAAACATAAATCTCCAGCTTTTAGGACTTTAACCGACAAGTCAGGACCATGCAAGAAAAAAAAAATGAGAGACATTATCTAAATTAAGAAAACCCATACAATCTTCTGCTTTATCATAATAAAAGAATTTTTTTATTATACGCAAGCTTTTATGACAGAAATTCTGTGCCCAAATCTCTGTGAATATTATCTCATTCTCACCACATTTTTCCTCACAATTTGAGTTTTAACTCGATGAAAAGAACAAGAAAAACAGAAATGATTATCACCTTATTTGGGAGGTATTTTTCGCACAAAATGATGAAAAAAAAAGACAAGGCGCCACATTGTGAATTTAGTCGTAATGCTGCAAACAAACCATTTGGATTAGCAAGAAATGGGTTTACCGCTAAATAGTTTTGGGTTGCTGAATATGTGTAACTGTCACTATTTTATATTTACCAATACGCCATTAGGTATTTTTGTTTGTGAAAATAGATAATTTATTAGGTTTCTAACTGAAAACTACCAGTAAGCCTAGTAAGTATTTACTTTAAATTATTGTTCAATGTATTACACACTTTTCTTTTAATTTAAAGGAAATATTTCGTCAAAATTCTGAACCTAAAACATGTAAAATAACTACAACATCATGGAATTGTGTCGTCGTAGAAAAAGGCTTGTGAAGCAAATAAATCTACTGGAAAATATTCTTCATAGTCTTACAAGCATTGCAACCATATGTGATATTCTGGAGAGAACCTTTGAAATTGATCGTATGAGATCTTACTGGGTTCATCCGATTAATCAAATGCGTTTTGTTCAAGGGGATGGGATACAATTATACGAAGAACTAAGGGAACTAGGAGCACAAGGAGATGAAGAATTCTTTAGATATACAAGATTAACTATTCCTCAATTTGATATCATTCTTGATTTGACTAGAGAAAGACTGACTAAAATAATGACAAGACCTGATGTAATACCTGCACATGCTCGTCTTTTTATAGCATTACGGTGAACCTCTGTTTAATCCTTTTTTTTGTAAATATAAATACATTATATACTTTGAAATTTCAGGTGTCTTGCAACCGGGGATAACTACGATTCCATGCATTTCAGTCATAGAGTAGGTCGAAGTACAGCAAGGCAAATCTTGAATGAGACTTGTGAAGCTATAATAGATGCTTTAAAAGATATAGTATTTCCTTCATTTACGAGGGAAAGGTGGATTGAGATTGCTAGAGGATTTAATGCAAGAACCAAATTTCCCAACGTACTGGGAGCGCTCGATGGCAAATTTTGCAACTTTAAATCGCCTCCTAATACTGGGTCCACTTACTATACCTATAAGCACACATTTAGCATGGTTCTTCTCGGTATATGCGATGCTGATCTGCGTTTTATTTATGCTAGTGTTGGCGCAACTGGATCGAGTTCAGATTCATCGGTATTTAGAGATTGTTCATTTGCTAATATGTTGGCAGAAAATCGTTTGGATATCCCACCACCAGCAAATATCAATGGATCCCACTATGCATTTCCTTTCACATTGATTGCCGATGCTGCTTTTCCCCTAAGGACGAATATTATGACTCCATATAGTCGCAGAGGTGAACTAACTTCTGAGGAATCTCACTATAACAAAGAATTATCCCGAGGACGAATAATTGTTGAAAACGGATTCGGAGTTCTTACCGCGCGATGGAGAATACTTGGAAAAAAGTGTGAAGTACAACCAGAATCATTTGAGAAGATCATCCTTACATGCGTTACTCTGCATAACTTTATTATCTCTCAACGAATAGATCTATATATCCCAGGAAATTTTACTGACAGAGAAAACAGTAATGGAGAAATTATTCCAGGTGACTATCGTAATCTTTTACCTGATGATGGACTTCATTTAATTGGCAATGTGAGAACATCAAGAAGTATGACAAGTATGGCATTACACCAAAGAGAGGTCATTAAACATTATTTATATGAAAATCGTTAAAATAAGGCTTACTATCGTGTATGACAGCAGTTATTAAAAAAAATTATAATTCAGTAACCATTAATAAATTCATATTTTTAATTCAGTAATGAAATTTATTTCTATTTATTTTGCAGTCAATCTTCATTTACTATTTCAAAATAAAGTCTCAAAATTTTAAGCCGAAACTCTCTAAATTTATCAGAAGTCAAACTTTCCATAATGGATTTCAAGAACATTAGAAAGCTGTCAATCTCACCAGGTGACTCTGTAGAATTTCCCAGTGCGGAAAGCTGTCTCAAATTGTCTCGTAGGGACTCTCCAGTCATGCTTACCAATTGATTTAAATTATCGTAAAAGACATCTCTACGATTTTGAGTTTCCACGCGACGAGTTCTTCCTGGCCGGGTTGGGAAAGTTTCTGTTTGAAAAGCACTGCTGCTTGAAGGACGATGGACTGAAGTGACATTCCCGCCCGAAAATCCTGCGACACCTACTACAGATTCAACAGTCATTGGACGGACTCTTGAAGCAAAACTCCTCTCCACTGAAGGACCATTATCAGTGCTGTTTCCCTGTCTGCGTGTGGCTGTTGAAATCAACGATGGCTGAGGATTTCTTTCAATGCTTTCTGGCCCTTCAGCACTCAGTATCGGGCTCACTGAACCAGAGTTTTCCACCGATTCAGTAACTGAAAGATATTCTACATTCCCTGGGTTTGGGGTCACTTCTAAAACCTCTTCAGATATGCTGATCGATGATCTCACTGGTTCTTCTTCTACATCACTGAAAGGAATTGTGGGCTGAACTTCTGAATCGTCACTTACATAGTCTGAAGCCGTTGGTAAAAGGACATTCCTTCTTATTGTGTCAATTTGTCTAAAACACATCACTTTGTATATCATTTGACACTTGAATTCATACTCAGAAACCTACCTTCGACCACGCAAATTCTCTTGTAGAAAAGAAAGTTGCTCATAAAATGGAGCGTTTTTTGACCTGTATTTTTTACCGCTCCCACTCCCACTAGGAATCCTTTGATTCTTCTGGTAATAAAATGACTTTTTGAGACAATTCCACTCTTTTTGGGCCTCGTCAACTGCAAAAAAAAACAATAAACAAAGAAAAATCATAGCATATTTCACTACCTTACCTGTTATTTTCAGTTCTGATGAGATAATTTGCCACTTCAGGTTATCTGTATCGGACCTACGATGGTTTTTTGAAGCCTTTCTCCAAATAGATTCTTCATTTCTCACTAGTTCAATTAATTTTTCACGTTTTTCGTTTGTCCACAAACTCGCCATAATGTTTTTATCTGACAAAACTGTCACACGCGAATTCAGCGCTTGGGTTGCCATATGATATCTGCAGGTTTTGGCGGTTTTTCTTAACCCGATTTTGCTTCAACCTAATTTTGCACAGCTTTTTGGATTAGAATGAGAGTAAAATGGTCATATGTTGAATGCAAGCAATAGAAAGAGAAAAAAAAATTTAGACAAACTAAATGATACCAATCGAAATGGTTTGTTTGCAGCATAAAAAACGAAATTTTTTGGTCTATTTGCTCAACCTTGGCTAAATTCTTGCTCTTGACTTACCCAAAAGAAAGTCACAACGACAATAATTAATTTAAATTTTCTCGTGTTCTATTTCTGTATCTATCCACCCTATTATAGTGCCCAGTGATAAATTTGGCGTGAGGCAAGAAATATATATAAAGACGCACCTTCTCGAAGATCTACACAATTAGTGGGCATGTTTTATTGTTATTTTAGATGCGCTCTGAGCACTTTATAGAGAAATAATTTCCAGTTATAAATAATGACTAGGCCATCATCAGCGGCACCAATGTCATTTTTCATGGTCATCCGATTATTTATGTTACACATATCGTATAGGAAGAAACCAAAGAGAAACACACAGTCGAATCATCAATTCAATCCAAGATATTAAAGCCAACATTTTACAAACAACCCAAGTCTGTGATGGTGTTCATTTACAACTCTACCTCATCGGATGGAAGAACTCTATTGTATATATAGATGAAATCTCCACTGAAGTTACTAAAATATCTCACTTTCCGTGTCGACCAGAAATATACACAGTGGCAGTATACATATATCGATTGCTATCGCGGAAAAAAAACTATATCACAACATGTCTGATTTACAGAGGTTGGAGAAGAGTTATGAATGCAGTCAATGAAAGAATGTTTTATTGCAATGGAAGTCTATGATACAGAAACTATTTTAATTAGTGATAGACTTGATAGTTGATTGGTCGGTTGCATGCGATTAGCTTCAGTTACTACGAATACGTTCGTCGTGAGTCAGACAGTGTCAGAATTCAAATTCAAATATGTCAACGGTCAGCTAGTTTATTGTTTCAAAGAAAACAACCTGCATTTTCATTTGAAACAACACGCTTGTATTTAGAATTGCACATCACGTAGAAAATAATCTAAAATTTTATTTATTGTAGCTGGAAATTGAGCGATGGATAGTATTTCACGGATATCGAGTCGTTCCCGAATCATTCATCGTGATATATACACTGAGAGAAATCCGAAAAAGTTAAAATAACATTCCGGAAATGTTAATTTTACCCTGCAGTATTGATCCGAAATCGGTGTAAATATTACCCTTTTTAGGTGTATTGGGTGTTAAAGTTAACCTTCATGTTAATTTTACCCTTAGAAAGGTGTAAAATTAACATTAAAAAATGTTGATATATTGTTACACCTAAAAAGTGTTAAAGTTATGAGGAAAAAAAGTTAATCGCACCCTCTTTTTTTTCTCAGTGTAGATAATGTTTTTAGTCGGAATTTCTAGGTAGAACAAAACAACAACTAATTTTCGACAAGATTTATTTTAAATTATTCAAAAAAAAAAAAGAAAAAAAACGATTTCCTGTCTAACTAAAATTATAAGAGGAATCATAGCAAAATTAGTTCTAATTGACAGTTAGCCCTTCGCTTCACGTGGTCAATAAAATGTGGAATTTTTTGTTTTTCTTTTGCTTACATATTCATTTATCCCCCCTAAATGTAACACAAATGCGAAAAATAAAAAAAACAAACAGCTGGAGCAATTTGCAATAACTTTTATTTAGCAAACATTCTGTTAACACTTCAATTACAGTAAGCGAAATCACATTGTAGTTCAAAGAGAGTTTTCGTTTATAAAACATATTTACAAAATAAAAGTGATAGTGTGTATACGCCATTAGAATTGCTGGAACATTTAGAGGATTTGATAATATGACCTCTTGCCATTAGAGTAATTTACAAGTATAGATAACTACAGTGGCGACGAGATAAATAGCACAGTTTCGGACACTGTAATATATGCTTTGTTTTTCGAAAAATTATGCTTTTAAATAATGAAAGTAATTAATAATAAATAAACTTGTATATAAATACATTTTGAATATGAAGAAAAAACCTGAAAATTCTATCAAGAAATTTAGTAGGATCAAAAAATTCTTGAAATAGCACATATTAAGAGGACAATATAGATAGCACACTCTATAAAAACTAATAGTTTTTGGCTTCTACTGCAATTAACAACTTACGAATTCTATTTGAAAATTAAATTTGGATTAATTAGTACTTAGTTAAGTAACTTTTCGAAAAAAAGAGCGCATGACAACGAAGGATCATTAAGGAAATCAGGATTTGACACTATTCTAATGTGATTATATTTCATGTAGTGTGGATATCTACTTAAAACTATCTCAAATTCGTCACATTCGAGAGATTTATCTTGTGGTCAATCTTTTCCTTTAAATTCAACAGGATTGAGGTCTTTAGACCATCCTGCCCATTCCAGAAGGTCAATTTTGTTCTGATGGAACTAGTTTTAAAAACTTTTGGCAGTGTGTTTGGGATCATTAGTTTGGTTAAAACTTAAAAACCAAAAGCAAATTCTTTTCGATGTTGAAGTACATGTCTTGTCCAAAAATATCCTTGTAAACAAATTGGTTTATATTGCCTGACATTCCATATACAGACCATAAGCCACTAGGCAAAAAGTAGCCCCATGCTATAAAATTACCACCGATAAGTTTTACGTTCTTAGTCATGTATCAAGGACAAAATTCTTGACTTTTGCGATATCTAATATTTTGTTATGTCATATCCAGTGATATTAAACAGGAATATATCTGGTCAAAGAATTATTATTCCAGAATTACAGATCCTTCTGCATATGCTCTTTAACAAAAGTCAAACAACAGGTATGGTTTCGCTTGGATACTAACTCTGTACGTCTGGCAACACTTCTAAACCGGATATTTTTACATAATTGGCTTTCAGTAATTCTCACATCAGTTACTTTTCCAAATTTTGTTCAAACACATGGTTTTAACAGATACAAATATTAAATAATTATCATTTTTATTTATAATGGACATTATATTTTCTAAAAAGTAAAGCATAACATGTATAAAGATTGATATTGTATCATAAAACATCAAAACAGGAAAATCTCTGAATGTGTGCTATTTATCTTGTCGCTACTGTATATTCATATTTTAAAATTTGCTGCTTACAGATTAATTGAACTTTATTGCAGAAGTATTAAATGTTGTGATCTTACGGGGTCAAAAAGACTGGAAACCACCATATTTCTCTAATTTTTTTTCGACACAAAAATTTTTATTTTGAGATCTTAACTGTCTCCAAAAATCAGTTCCCAACGGGTGAATTTTTAAAATTTTGAAATGAAAATTTCAGAAAACAGATAAAATGTTATACTTTTATATGCTTAAGACCTCGAATTAAATTTTTGTTTATTATGTTGAAAAAAGATGTCAAGGAAATATCCTGTTTTTTTTAGAATGTGCAACCCACGTAACCCCTTAAGTGTAACTAAAATCAATAAAATACGTTGATTAGCATGAGTCGCATGAGTCTATTTGAGCTTTAAGAATACTCCAGAAGACAGAATAGTCAAGTTTTTACGAACCGAAAATTAACAATAAAAAAGAAACTAATAAACAAAATCAATAAAACGTTCTACATATAATCTTGGAAAGTCCAACAGAGTCTGATTCGGTGTATTTTTGCCTATATGAACGATATGGATAAAAACAGCCCAAAAATTTAAATAATTTTTCTGACAATACCAATGAAGGATAATTTTCACTATAATGAAAAATATTAAGTATGAGTATTGTAGTTTTTATTCCCAAAAAGGTTTTGCTTAAAAAAATTTGAAGTATAAAAAATAATTAAAATCAATTTTCAAAATGAGAATTTAAAAAGTCGTCGTTTTAAGGTTAAATATTTAGTACATAGCAAATAGCTGGAGACTTGCGAAAAATATCCTAGATTCCCTCAACCTTCTACTTTGCAATTACGTACAGACATAAGAAAAAAAATAACTTTAGGTAGTCAAGAAAAATTATTTTCTTTATGGGATACTGGTGTTCCAATCGTCCTTAAAGGGTTCAATGTTCATATGTAGATTTTATCAAAACAGTCAATTCATATAATAATTCCTTAGATTCCTTTATTAAGTTTGATTCCAAATTCACCAAACAACCTGTTAACATTAAACTTACGAAGGGCTACACAAATTAAATCAGAAGCAACAGATTTGACATATTTGGACCATTTTTGCACGATGACAAGAGACAATTTGAAAAGCAAAAGGGACAGATAATCCTAACCGGCTTATGTAGGTGAGATTCTTAACGTGAGCTAACTCGGAGTGCATGCAAATTCGATTTAGAGCTGAAATTGTGAGTCGCCATTCAGTTATCTTGAATCAAATTCGTGAAATTATACAAATTTTGTATTTAAACCAAAATATCAAGGATTTGGATGAACTGGCACAAAAGTAATATATGGGTGAAATGTAGACCAGAATGTTCTCTATAATTTTCCCATAGAACATGATCTCATCGATTACTCAGAAGCCAAGATAAGCGAGGTTTTTTGTTTCTTAACTTGTTTTTTCATCCAGAGTGCCCCAAGTAGTCATTTGTTGAACTTCAACTATATCAAAGAATTGTTGTATTTTGTGGGACTTTCCATTTAAAACCATATTTTAAGTGTCTTGGTGGAGTAGAGGCAGTCAAATTGGCATCTGAGTGATTTCAAAGCGTTATTATGGGAAAAATCAATTTTTTCACACTTAAACGGCAAAATCGGAGTGATAGCGTAGTCTGAGCGGAAAATGATGTATGGACGAAATGTAGAGACAAATGTCCTCTATAATTATGTCGAAGTAATCATCAAAATCGGTTCAGCGACAGTCGAGATAATTGAGGTTATGTGATATTGAAATTGGTTTTTCGACTGTGGCGCCCCTGGTGTTGGTCCCACGAAGTTCAAATATTATAGAAAGTTGTAGTATTTGGTGAGATCTTTCGTTTAAGCCCTCATTCATCAAAATCGGTCACATAGAACCGGAGATATGATTTTTTGAATTTTGTGAACTTTGACCCCTCATATCTCCGGTTCTGTTTTAACCACAGCGCGCATACGCACCATTTTGGAAACGTCCTAGACTGGACTACAACATACTAAAATTTCATTAACTTGCACAATGCCGTTTTTGAGAAAAGTGACTTTGAATTTCGATGAATTTTGACGCTATCACAGCGCCACCTGTGGTGAATTTTTGAACTTCCATCTGAAAGTGCTCATCGAGACGAAACCAAAAAGGTAAAATTTAGGTCGCTATGTTAGTTAGAACCGGAGATAGAGGCCGGTCAATGTTCGAACTTTGACCCCTTATAGCTCGGGTCAGGGGTTATGGATCGACTTAAGGTTTTTTTTGTTTGATAGGTATAATCAACGGCTACAACATACTAAAATTTCAGCCCGATGCACAATGGAATTTTTGAGTTATTTAACTTTTAAGGTTTAAAAATTTTCTTTTTAATAATAGCGCCCCTAGCGGTGGTTTTATGAACTTGTGATGTTAGAAGGGGAAGTGGCATTTCACGAGAGCTTTCCAAAAAGCCCTCACTTTTTAAATTCTGATAATTAGAACCGGAGTTATGGCCATTTTAAGAATTTTTTTTTGGACCCTTATAGCTAGGGTCAGGGGGGTCGGGGGACCTTAAGTTTGGTATTGATGGAAAGCTCTAAGGCCCAGCTATAACATACTAAAATTTGAGCCCGCTCGATGCCATAGGGGCGGAGCTATTGAGAAAACAAAAAAAGGGGGGTCTTCAAAATGGCGGAAGGAGGGGTGGGGGGTGGGGGGTCAATGCACCAAGTTGCAATTTTCACCCGATATATAACCTTTGCCGAAAACCGCAAGTCGATATCTTTTTTAGTTTAGGAGCTATTAAGCTCCAAAGAGCGGCCGGCCGGCCGGCCGGCCGGCCGGCCAGCCGGCCGGCCGGGAACGTAAAATAGCCACATATATATTCGTGATCAGGAAGTGCTGAAACACATTTTGGCCAAGTTTGAGGTCGATCGGACGACATGAAATTTTGTTAGGATTATAGTAGGTGAGATTGTTAAGAATCTCACCTAATAGGTAAGTACAAGAAGCCGGTGGAAGATGTGAAGCATCAGTGTTCATAATGTGGGAGAAAATAGCTTTTTTCCCACCTCACTCATACACTTCATCCACCGGCATTTTCCTCTTGAACGTGAAAACCGGGAGAGTCAGAAAAAAAACCACGCAGTATGGAACAATTTGTTATGATTGAAATGATATTGGCACTGTGTCAAATTTTCTGAACACATTATGAATTTTATCTTCATTCATAAATTGTGAACTTCATGAAATTCATTTCATTTCCGAGAAGTCTGTGTGAGAGATTGAATGGTTTTCGGAGTAACAATGACTAATACAGAATTTCATGCACCATTTAATACAGTCCATGTGAGATGTTAGTACTTCAGTAGCAAGAAGCAGCTGCTTCTGTTGATTTGATTCAATTTCTTTTCTTCATTTCTTGTTCATCTTCAACGAATAAGATTATTGCCCAAGGATAATATACTTCTCTTATTTATAAGAAATCTTCAAATATCACACACAAGATTGGATCGATTGAGACATTCTATATCACTGTCATTAATTTTGAAATCAATACATGTTTTTCTTTCTTCATTATTCGCGCCTTGAAGGAAAGAATATTCATCTGTTTCATTTCCTTCACTAAATAAATTATATTGCATGAGAAAATTCAGAGACATAGGCACTTGAATATATCAAAATTCACATCACTCTCACCAGTTGAGTGCAAAAAGATCAAAATAGTTCCACAGATCATGGTACTTCGCTCGAGCACCATCCCATAGCAATTTAAAAAGAAAACAATTGAACAAAAAAATCATATCTCTTTCAAATTAAATGAAACATACAGAAAATAATAAGGAATTAAATTGCAATGTAGTGTAGGAGGATTTAAAATGAAAAAAAATCTGTACATGAACCATTTTTATTTATAGCCACTTTCTTGTGCATCACAGATTTTTTCCCATCATTCAACTTCCCATTCGATGGAATTTTTCACTTATAAAAAAAAAACTTTTACGACTTCATTCACGATATTTTGCTTCATATTACACTCCCTTTGCGCCTTCCAACATTGAAATGTAATACACATTTTGGCGTTACTTCTTCTCATGGGAGACACACGTATATCAGAAGAACTCTGGTATACCAAGATGGTCAAAATTATTCTTCTCATACTTTCCCTACCATGAGAAAATTCTCATATAACCCACCATTTTTCCCATATACTCCCCCCATTATATTCAAAACAGTTAATGAAAGATACTAAATCTGCTGAATGACGAGTATATGAGTTCTTTTCCCTTCCACACAAGACAAAACATTGCAATTTCCAACAAGAAACATTGTACATCGTCTTCAAATTTCACACTGTAAAATGGAATTGTTTGAAATTGTTATAATTATCCCGATCTACAAAAAGTTTACTATTCATGAAAAAATTTCTCTGAGTGAGTGCTACAACATACGTAAATTTTTTGGTAATTTGCATTTCAATGCTGTTTCAGCAATCCATAGTTTCTGGGTCAAAGTTGAGCAAAGTAACAAAAAAAAAACTATTTGCTATTTGTGCAAAACACACATGTACCATGTAAATACGTCATTTGAAATATATTGTGCAATTTTGCAATTAACCAAACGAGAAATTCAACTTCGATGCTGTCACAAACACCAAACCT
Organism: Phlebotomus papatasi; assembly: GCF_024763615.1. Classification (NCBI taxonomy): domain Eukaryota; kingdom Metazoa; phylum Arthropoda; class Insecta; order Diptera; family Psychodidae; genus Phlebotomus; species Phlebotomus papatasi. Next base: position 98,499,121 of record NC_077223.1, read on the forward strand.
ACACTTTTCCCTCACTTTTAGCATAAAGCACACCAATTTTATATATATATCCCACAACTACACGTAATTGATTGGTATTGACTCATACCTCAAATCACCAGCCTTTCTCCAAAACGCTCCATTCCATACTATTTACATGCCAATATAATTGAGAAGATATGTTAAATATTGGCACACGCAGCAAAATACAACAAAATCAAGTGGATTGGGCCAATAAACAGAAATACCTGGATAAGGTGAACAAGTATTCTGACACCCCAAATACTATATGGATAGAATATTGAAGGAGAAATTCTGGAAATACAGGAGAACTACGTCTCTCTTTCTCTCCCTTTCAAATTTTTGTCCATTTACCACAAAAAAGAGGCGAAGTAGGTCGATTGAATTGCCATTAAGCACAGGTCACTTATCACAAGCTATATGTGTAGATATTCTATCGAGAATTTGTCCTGTGAAACACACAAGTGACTCATTTTAGAGTTGAAACTTCTAGAAAATTCTGCTATATTTATTTGAAACTAACTGATGATTACAAAAAGTTTCCTATGGGTCCAAAGTTGTTACCAGTTCTTCCAATCAATTGAAGAATATGTTTTTTGGACCTTATTAATCTTTCACCTTGAAAAGTTTATTTAAAGAATTATTCAAGGTTATTTTCGCAGAAAGAAAAATCAACAGAAATAACCTTCACAATACTCCTAAAGATATGAATTTTGGAGAGAAGGATAATACGAGGAAAAGTAAGTTACCGTAGATGCGGGTGACTTTGTCTTCTGTAGCGTAAGCTTCTCTTTAATTCTAGCACTTAACCGTGCTATCACACTAGGATTTTTTCAATTTGTAAATTCAATTTAATTTTCAGATGAATTGTTCCAATGCATTATTTTGCATTAAAAATTATTTGAATAGACAGATTTTCGCTTTTTTATTGATATAAACTAATATTTGGCCTACCAAAACATGCTAAAATAGCATAAATGTGGTTGTTCAATTAAATTTGAATTCAGCAAATTAAAATGTTAAAATTGCTCATGAATTTCAATTTTATTGCAGTTAAACAAGTAGTCTTCTGAACCAAATTGTTCTTATTAAAATTATTTACTCGTAATTAATTATTATTTGTGGCCAAAAAAAGAAAATAAGTACAGAGATTAGTGATAAACTTGTACGCGAGTGAAGCTTCAGTATCGGGAGTAATTTGCTGAGTTCCTCCAAAGCAATTCGAAGGAAATTGTTATGTCAAGAAATCGCAGTTGGGATGACTTCATACAGATTTTCAACAAGAGCCCCTTGGCCTACAACCATTTCTTCTGGTTTTGGGGATACTTTTGCATAACAGATAAGTGACTTATAAAACATTTTAAGTACTATTACACATTTTCCGGAGTCATTCACAATCAAAAATCTCGCGGCACTATTTAAAATTGAGCAAATATCTTGCAAAATGTGTCCTGGTTGTGAGAATTTTCAAGTAAATTCTAGAAATCTTATAATGCTCAATTGGCTCAATTGAATTTAAAATTAAATCGCGAAAATCCTAGTGTAATAGCACCGTAATGATGATCTTTGTCCATCTAGTCTAAAGGCCTCTATATATTGGGAGCAATTTTTGTCAAAAATTCTATTTTTGACTGAATTTTGACTTTACCACATACAACGCTGTTGTCAATTTCCTTCAAATAGGCAATTTTGACGAAAATTTCTCCTAATGTGTAGAAGCCTTAACGTTAGCGAAGATCATCCTTCAGTATCAGAGAAGCTTACGAACAGTAGGGGTTCAAAGTTACCCGCGGAGGACGAAGTCACCCGCCCGATTATGATAATGATCAGTTAGTCAAATCTATGGAGAGTCCCCAGTAGACCATAAGTCATTAAGTTTAACGTTTTTTTCAAATGTTGATAACACACAGATGTATGTACAAGTAAAATGATTCTTAAAAATCATAAAACTTCAAATTTTCAAAATCTGACCACAATATCACCGTTGCAAGGCTAACTGGACACACTTACGACTTAACCCGAGAGACGGTGCAACATAATTATAATCAAAATAATGATTTGACTAAATTCCTAACTAATTACCTAACTGTAATCTGATATTTTTTTATAATTACATTAAGTCGTCTCTTGGCTTAAGCCGTAAGTGTGTCTAGAGCATAAGGAATTGAAATGCATTATTAAAATTTAGAATCCACGGAATTGTTGTCTACCTGGGTGATTGAGCAAAAACAGAAAAGAAATAGTGAATACGCAATGAGTATTATGCAAACATAATATAAAATATATCTTATAAAATTAAGAGGTTATGTTTTAGAACATACATGTGCTAAAAATAAACTAGAGAGATAAATTTGTTTTTCTTTATGTATAGTGAAAAAACCTAAGAAAATTTATAGATATTAGCAGTATAATAACACAATTAGTAGTATTTTTGATACTTATTTTTGATACTTCAAAAAGTAGAAAAATTGTCAAATTCCTATTTTTATTTTGTACTAAAAAATAAAATCTGTAGTATAATGAAAGATTATTAAATTTCTGTATTCCATTTCCTTTTTTTAGTTTACCATTGTTTCCATCACAGGTTCTGTTTTTCTATTAGAACAGGTTTTAGTACATGTATGTTCTAAAATCTTTCTGTAACAATTTAAAGATCTGTAAATGAAATATTTTAAAAAAATAATTTTTTGTAATTAAACGAGGCAACTGGAAAAAAAACAATTTCTCAAGACAAAGTTCTAACTTAATCTAATGTTAACTATATCGTTGTACTACTCTGTTAGAGATTTTTCTGCCATTTATACATGACTGAATTTTAACAACCCACACGAAATTCCTCGCCAATTTTCCCATAACAGCACATGATAAAACATCATCGTAGGGTCTGAATATCCCATATGTATATAAATTTTGTATTTTTCTTATAAATAATCATGAGTTAAAGGGCAAAATTTATTTAAAGACAAACTCCCTGATTAAAGTAAATTTTAGTACGTAGCAGGTTTAAATTTTAAATATCTTAAACTGCCTTCATATTATTTCATCGTTTGAGACTTACAGCATTTAACTCAAAAGGGAGAAAATTTGCTGAAATTGGAGGAAGTAAAAACGAATAATAAAGAAAAGCTATGCTATAATTGCTTGGCACTTTTCCAAATGGACAAAATAATTATCTCAATATCGGACAATTATAGGAGAGGAAATTAATATATAGAGAATATTTCTTCCGCAAATTACCATTTTCCATACGGAATTAAAAGAAACTGTGGTACGGGAAGGTCTATTATTTATTTATTTATCATTACTAAATTGACTAAATTACTCTTCATTGAAAGCATCTTGTCAATTTTCCTTCACCTGTTAAAACTCCTAAGTTAATTATTTCTGCGCTAATTAATTACATTGCAAACGGATGATGGAAAAATCCCTAAGTGAAGAAAGTACTATAGCGTTAACAATGGTATTCAACCCTCTGTCATCACAAAGACGGTGAAAATTGTTGAATGGAGAAAAATTCCACCTAAACCGCTTGTCATAAAAGGGAAAAATAAATGAAATTGTGCTAAAAATTCCTTGAGACAAATAAGGTAGAATAAATTACCCCGATATAGCTGAATTTTTCGAAAAAGAAACAACATCAAAATTGAATGGGTTCATTTGAAAAGTAGAAAAATTTTCTAAAATAGAATTTTCCCACCTGTTCATATCCCTAATGGTTGTGAGATGTTTTTTTACCATCATCCTTTTGGATCGAAATGCCGGGATTTAACCCATTGCAATTTCAATGGTTGGTGATCACCATGGAAACCCAACCGTGAAGAGAGAGAAAACCGTCTTTGCCTCAAACATTGTTAAATACTCTCCCGGAAAATTTTGATTCTCTCTCATCCATACAAACTCCAGTCTCTTGCTATCAAAGCTCCATGACTTTGTCTTATTGAAATATATGTAGAATGGTAAGAGATACCACGCGATGAGGATAATCGTCCTGTCTGCCAGAGAGAGAAATTGGATGAAGTCTCGACAAATTTGATATGAATATGATTTATTCCCTGTGAGATTTAGAAGCAATTGATATAGGGCAGAGCGGGGATATTTGATGCAGGGTAAGTTTGAGACGTCGCAATTTTTCTTCGCAAAAATATAATAATACTCAGGGGCATGACGTTTCCTATGTTTCCCACACTGAGAAAAAAAAGAAGCTGCGATTAACTTTTTTTCCTCATAACTTTAACATTTTCTGGGTGTAAAAATATATCAGCATTTTTTAATGTTAATTTTACACCTTTTAAGGGTAAAATCAACATGAAAAAGGGTAACTTTAACCCCTAATACACCTAAAAAGAGTAATATTTACACCGATTTCGGATCAATTTTTCAGGGTAAAATTAACATTTCCGGAATGTTATTTTAACTTTTTCGGATTTCTCTCAGTGTATGCACTGAAAATGGTGTAAATATTACCCTTTTTAGGTGTATTATGGGTTAAAATTACCCTTCTGTCATGTTGATTTTACCCTTAAAAGCTGTAAAATTAACATTAAAAAATGTTGATATATTTTTACAACTAAAAAGTGTTAAAGTTATGACGAAAAAAAGTTAATCGCAGCCTCTTTTTCTCAGTGTATGTTTCTAGCGTTCCGGAAAAACTTTTCAGTTTATTAGCTGTTTACTGTCATTGTAGAATGAATTAGAAAAAAAAAAAAAAATACAAAATAAAAGCCAATTTAATATTGAATAGCTAACCAAAGTCATTAAATTGACAACCTACGCAATTTTGGAGATATCTCGTGAAATGTGTATAAAAACAGGAAAAACACTAAATCCGGTCCCATTTTTCAGAGCTAATGTCACCCCCTGATAATACTATATAATAAATAACCTTAGGTAACATAGAAATACTTATTCTTTATAACAATGATGAGTCTGAGATTTTTAGTTTAAATGGAAAATGGAGATGTTTGGTAAAGGGGTAGTTTTGGACAATTGAGATTTTTCTTTACTTATCAAAATAATTGGAACTAAACCATTAAATAATCACAACTGGCGTTGTGATGTATTTTGACTAAAAGAATGATTATCCTCAGTTTAATAGTCTAAATTCCATAAACCATTCTTCGAAAATTTGCAAAAATATTAGGGCATTGGTATCTAAATTTTTCAATTTGTATTTAATATGTAAATAAAGAAAATGTTGTATTTTTTTTGATTTTCTGAGTATTTTTTGATATGCAAAACTGCATGTGGGGATGTTTTAGACATTTTAGAGAGAAAAGACATTGTATTATTGCATTTTAAAAAAATAAATTCGGTAAGAAAAATATCAAATTTAATCAATAAGTAATAAGTTTAGCACAATTAAAGCAATGAAATCATCTTTTAAGTATTGACAGAGGGAAAAATAAAGAACTTCAGACCTCAGAGTGAGTAATCCAGAGATAAGATTGATCCTGAAGTAGTACTCAACACAAGGCTGAATCTCTTCCCGTCTTTGGATTTTAATTTTCAGTTTACACAATTTTAACATTTGAGAAACATAAAGTACAATGGGAAACACAGTTTTTTTTTTAAATTCAAAACTAAAAAGAAAATTTAAAGCGATAATATGCATGCTTAAAATTATCCCAATTTTGTCTCAATCTGCCCCGTAGAAAGGCCGTTGGCCAGAAATTTAATACTCAAGAGAAATTTGCAAATCGCATTAAATTCCCATAAATTTGATGAATTTTTGAAATTTGCGTCTTAAAATCAAAGTACAGAAAAGAATGTCAAATAACCCCGCTCTCCACTATACATCCAAGTATTGGAGAACTTCCAAATGATAGACAATTCCAAAGAAATAACTTTCAAGTGTAGATTTATCATATCCGTCGAAAAGGATATTATTACAAGTAATCCAATATTGTCGTAACTGTTGATTCACCTTTCAGAATGAGTGGCACAGCATAAGTTCTATTTTGAAAACAGGTGTATGACATTTCAGAGAGAATGACCAAAGCTTTTTATAGTCATCTCGTACATGTTTACAAAACAAAAATCATTATGCGTAAGCTATTTTTCATAAGAAAACATGCCAGAGTTTTAATTGTACTTAGAAGTAATTATTGCAAAAGAGATTGTACATCTTTAATACAAATTACTCATACAATTTTGCCATCAATTGCAATTAATGTTAAATATGGAGAAAAGAGTGATTCTTGCAAACATTATATTAACAACAATGAGCTGGACAATTCTTCAGCCAGATGCCTCAGCTAAAATTGATGATCTACTCAATTTTGCTGCCTTTCACTCTAATCGTTATTCATCTCTCCTCATTTAATAGAATTCCTCCTATTTGTACCAGAGACAGAAAGAGAGAAAACCAGATTGGAAAGATTGCACAAATATGCACATCTATGAAATTTAATATTGCTCCTAATTAAGCCATTTTACATCTTCATCTGCAAGAGAATAAAGGCCAATATAATGCTACTGTACGTAGTGCAAAAATATTACTTAAAATTAAATTGATTGTTTTAACTGATACACTGAGAGTTATAAATAATAAGTCTATTAAAGTTATATTATCCACAGAAACAAAGTTAAACCTATATTAGGTGAGATCCTTAACTACATTACCTAATTTAATGAGTGAAGACAGAAATGTAGGGGGGGGGCTACTTTGAGCTATGTGGTTACATTGTTATACGACTTTTCCGCCTCTTTTTGAATGAAGCTAGGCCTTACAATTATTTTATTTAGATCTACAATTATTTTGTGTATCCAAATTAGATCATGTTAAAACTCAGTTTTCATTAGAAATATGCAAAAAAAAAATCGTATAACAATGTAGCCCTACAGCTCAAAGTAGCCCCACCTCCCCCTAAGCTTTCATAAAAGACTATAACTTTCTAAGACATTTGATCTTTATAGGACTAACGCTAAGGGTGTCACACTCATAAAACTAATTTCCTTAACACTTAGCCTCAATTATTTCGATTCCCACTTAAGCGATTTCAATGATTATCTCGGCACAGTCATAGACGACATTTATATCTATATTTCTTTCATAAATCATCTTTTGCTGTGATTGTGCTCCTGTCTGATTCTCTCGTTTTAGTGTAAAAAAAAAGATTTTTCTTCCAAAAACAAATGTGTGAAAAACAAAATGAAAACACGAAGGTTCCACAAACCGATATACTGGTACTGATAATACTTGACCACATAATTAAATTAACCAAGGCACAAACCTTCGCACTAACTGAATATACATCATGTCAACATGTACATTGTCGCCCATAAGTTTCTTGACAAATCTATGTTCGAGAAATCAGGTGGAAAAATTATGAAAAACCAAGTTTTTAAAATTTTTCCTTTTTGCAAATGAGTTGCTTGTTATCTATAGATATTATTGATGCATATTTAAAAATTTTAATTCTTTTTATTTTATATCAAAAAAGTTTTTTTCCCAAAAATGAGTATTTTTCATCGCCCAGAAGTTTCTTGACACATTTACAAAATTTCTTCAAAATGGTCAAATACGCGCAAATAACTTCTTTCAACTCAGTTATATTTTAAAGTCATGTCATTTGAGAGACAAATGATGGGTTTTCAAATTTCGAAAGTTTGCAATGGTCAATTTATACATATATAAAAGTAATGACAAATAACAATAAAATAATGTATTTTTTTGTAACTTTATAATTTAGGTCAAAATGGCAAGTTAGAAGAAGTTAAAGGATGAATAATCGCCCGAATCTATGTCGTCAATTGTTTAATTTTATAGAAAAACTTAACAGAATATACATAAAATCGTTAAAGTTTACGGTGATGAGGCACGAGTACATCTGGAAAACGCTACTGGTATACCCACTGTTTCGACTCAGAGTGTTTACCTATTTATTTTTTAAAATTCATGCACTGATAAAAATTTACTAAATTATTTGGATTCCTTGAATAAGGTAAAGTACCCTCTAGTCGGCCGGTTCCTCAACTCGGCCAGTTGAATTATTTAACCAATTTTTTAACGTTTTATAGTCAATTTCTATGAAATTTTCACTGATTTACATTATATATAATATAATAGACCTTATAATGTTAAATCGGTAAGACCATATTATAAGAAATCTAAGTAAATTGAATAAATAGTCGCACTGGCCGAGTTGAGAAACCGGCCGACTACAGGGTACTTTACCTTACGAAGCCGCCGCTATATATTTAAGAATTTTACGGAGATTTTTTTTCCAGAAATCCTTTTATTAAAAACGATCACTTGGGGTAAAAAGTAACAAAAGCAATTTTTGATGTCTCATGGCGAAAAGAAACGTCATTGCCATGTGTCTTCGCTTATTTTTTTGCATTGGTCAAACGATTTGCTGTCTTTTGTACATTTTTTTTCTAAGATAGCTTGAAAAGCGCTTTTCTCACTAATGTAGAGAAAACGGTGTTTTACAAAGATGTAGAGGAATAAATTTTCTATGAAAATATTTTATCTAGGCATTTTTTTTTAAATTTACAAAAGCCAGTAATAAAGGGAATCAAAATGTGATAATACCCCATGCCTGGTACTATTTGCCCCAGCATTTTTTGAAAGTAGTCACAAAATTACTTTTAAGAAAACGACTTCACAAAGTTGTAGAGCGGTAAATTTCCTATAAAGGTGAGCTAATTAGAAATTTCTGGGGCATCCGGGGGCAGCTTGTAAAAAAATAAAATATCCGTTTTGTGACTTTTGCCCCAGACTCCCTTGCGTATTGGCTAACCGTCTTCCTCTTTTTTTTTAGAGCGAATTTCTGAATACGACTAAGAATAATAATTATTAGATTTAATGAAAAAATTATATTAGTCTGTGAAACTTACTCGACAAGTGATTAGTTTTTAAATTAAGCCATAAAATCCTGAAATAGTCAATTTGAATTGTTAACGGAAAATTATTTTTCCTGAGAATATTTTGTTAATACAACAATAGTGCTATCAATTTCAGAGAAGAAAACAATATAAAATTTAAATCTAATACAAGAACCTGTAGTCGATAGGTTTGTTAGCGAAAACCTTCTCTTTCTTTCTAATATTCCCATAATATTACGAAATTAATGAAAATTTGAATCTCCCTCAGTACCATCACAATTTTTCTACATTTGTACACACAAGACCTATTGAAAATATCTACGGGATTTTTCTTCAATTAAAGATTTTCTTACGTGATGTTTTGTATTTATTTGTACACTGAACTGTTACACGCAAATGAAATGCGTTAATTATATGGTTTTCTATTTGCATAAGCTTCTTGGAGCAAAATTGCGTATATGAATTTCATAAGAGGAACAAAGTAGATAAAGTAGAGGAATAAAAAGAGTATTTAATTAGTATCTTTCATTAAAATTTTCCTTTTGGTGAGAGGAGAAAACGGTCTGCAACATCAAACACCCAATACAAGTAATTTTATAGTGATCTTTGATAAATAATTTATTTTATCTTCTTTCTCCCCTTAACGATATATACAGCAAACATAAATTGTTTAGATGAATATTCTTGGAATTTATGATGCGGCTAAAGCAGAAAAAAAACACAAAATTCTTTTTCTACCACTAAGAAAGAACCAAAAAAAGTTATTTTCTTGCATGATAGATGGATGGAATGGATATTAAATGTGAGTATTTCACTGTGAGTGACTTCTTAAGGTTTCACAGTGACACGAAAGCAATGATTGTGATATGCCTATCCAATAAGTATTCACGGTTGATCTATATTTTGAAGAATTTTCCCATAAACAACCATACAACATTCCTCTCTCGACACATTTCAATTCAGATCGTTCCCGCAACAAATTAAATTAAAAACACTTTTGAATGTTTATTCAAGAAGGAATCTTCATAAAAATGATATATGCATTGTCATGTGGGAGGACAATTTATTGTTATTATTATCTCCTCGCAACAATCTTACCAACAACGGAGTGTTGTGGAGGAAAGAAAAAAAAACTTCAATAAAGTCAAGATTGAATGAGATGTTAGAAACTTTAAAATTTAAAATAAACTCTATGCTGTATTAGGTGAGATTCTTAACAATCTCACCTACTATAATCCTAACAAAATTTCATGTCGTCCGATCGACCTCAAATTTGGCCAAAATGTGTTTCAGCACTTCCTGATCACGAATATATATGTGGCTAATTTACGTTCCCGGCCGGCCGGCCGGCCGGCCGCTCTTTGGAGCTTAATAGCTCCTAAACTAAAAAAGATATCGACTTGCGGTTTTCGGCAAAGGTTATATATCGGGTGAAAATTGCAACTTGGTGCATAGACCCCCCACCCCCCACCCCTCCTTCCGCCATTTTGAAGACCCCCCTTTTTTTGTTTTCTCAATAGCTCCGCCCCTATGGCATTCAGCGGACTCAAATTTTAGTATGTTATAGCTGGGCCTTAGAGCTTTCCATCAATACCAAACTTAAGGTCCCCCGACCCCCCTGACCCGAGCTATAAGGGTCTAAAAAAAATTTCTTAAAATGGCCATAACTCCGGTTCTAATTGTCAGAATTTAAAAAGTGAGGGCTTTTTGGAAAGCTCTCGTGAAATGCCACTTCCCCTTCTAACATCGCAAGTTCATAAAACCACCGCTAGGGGCGCTTTTTTTAAAAAGAAAATTTTTAAATCTTAAAAGTTAAATAACTCAAAAATTCCATTGTGCATCGGGCTGAAAATTTAGTATGTTGTAGCCGTTGATTATACCTATCAAACAAAAAAAATCTTAAGTCGATCCATAACCCCTGACCCGAGCTATAAGGGGTCAAAGTTCGAACATTGACCGGCCTCTATCTCCGGTTCTAATTAACATAGCGACCTAAATTTTACCTTTTTGGTTTCGTCTCGATGAGCACTTTCAGATGGAAGTTCAAAAAGTCACCACAGGTGGCGCTATGATAGCGTCAAAATTCATCGAAATTCAAAGTCACTTTTCTCAAAAACGGCATTGTGCAAGTTAATGAAATTTTAGTATGTTGTAGTCCAGTCTAGGACGTTTCCAAAATGGTGCGTATGCGCGCTGTGGTTTCAATAGAACCGGAGATATGAGGGGTCAAAGTTCACGAAATTCAAAAAATCATATCTCCGGTTCTATGTGACCGATTTTGATGAATGAGGGCTTAAACGAAAGATCTCACCAAATGCTACAACTTTCTAGAATGTTTGAACTTCGTGGGACCAACACCAGGGGCGCCACAGTCGAAAAACCAATTTCAATATCACATAACCTCAATTATCTCGACTGTCGCTGAACCGATTTTGATGATTTCTTCAACATAATTGTAGAGCACATTTGTCTCTACATTTCGTCCATACATCATTTTCCGCTCAGACTACGCTATCACTCCGATTTTGCCGTTTAAGTGTGAAAAAATTGATTTTTCCCATAATAACGCTTTGAAATCACTCAGATGCCAATTTGACTGCCTCTACTCCACCAAGACACTTAAAATAGGGGTTTAAATGGAAAGTCCCGCAAAATACAACAATTCTTTGATTTAGTTGAAGTTCAACAAATGAACACTTGGGGCACTCTGGATGAAAAAACGAGTTAAGAAACAAAAAACCTCGCTTATCTTGGCTTCTGAGTAATCGATGAGTTCATGTTCTATGGAAAAATTATAGAGAACATTCTGGTCTACATTTCACCCATATATTTCTTTTCTGTCAGTTCATCTAAATCCTTGATATTTTGGTTTAAATACAAAATTTGTATAATTTCACGAATTTTATTCAAGATAACTGAATGGCGACTCCCAACTTCAGCTCTAAATCGAATTTGCATGCACTCCGAGTTAGCTCACGTTAAGAATCTCACCTACATAAGCCGGTTAGGATTATCTGTCCCTTTTATTTCACATTGAAATATCCCAAAAATATTTTGGATGCTGTCCAAGGCAGTACGCGGGAAATGATATAGCTCATCTCTTTCATCCTCAATTGAGAGGTTAGGATTTTTGGGAAAAGTGACTGAATAGGCATGCGGGGAAGTTCACTAGTGAGAAATTCCTAATGTCTCACCATCCTGGTTCAGTTCACTTTATGAATGGGCAAGAGTCGACACCCAAAATTAACCATACTCGCGCGTGGACTTGCTGACTTTGCAATTTTCAGGCCATGAAAATACGAGAAAGAAAAATATCTGCTGATTTTTCTCGACTTGGAAAATTGCCCGAAGTGTTGCAGTATCAATTGCGAGGGTTGATTAATTCTTAACTTTAAGGTAACCGTACCAGTTTTCGGTATTTTAAAATTAGAATGGATTGATTTTAGTACATAGGGTAAATGTCCTAATTCAAAACCATTTCCAGACGCTTTAACTTTGATAGAAGATTCAACACATTAAGTTCATTTTTTTTGTGAAGAGAATTACATAAGTTTGCTCCTTGACTCTTCTTGAATGTTACTGTTTAGTGAAAATTCTTTAGATATCATTTAAAAACTTCTTTAATAAAAGAAAAATGTGCGAGTGTAAAATGCTTTTATTGGAAACAAATTAATCCAAATGGAGACAAGGGAAAGTTTCTAATTGGAGACAAACAGTGTAAGTGAAACCGCGACGAAAGGCTTCCAAAACCTTGTTGAGTTGCTCTTGAGTGATGGATTCCCAAGAAACAATTTTTTTCTTAATATAGTCTTGTAGAATTCCCAAAGTAAGGCATTATAGAACCAAAAATCTTTTTATTTGCTTATAAAGTTCTTGGTTCCATCACTGAGATTACTATAAGTAAAGTGGCGCACTCTTAAGGACCTTAAGAGCTTCTACAGGAATTTCAACAGAAATTTCTCACTTTAAGTTTTTTAAAAGTGTACTAAAAGACTTGGTTATATAAATACTTGGTAAATACTTGGATATAAATACTTGGTTTTATAAGGCAGCTATTTTGCTTCTTGGGTTTGTTCTTATTCCTGGTGTTTTCTCCTTTCCCATCTAAAACAATAAGAAAATCTCTTCAAAAAAAAAATTGTATTTTCGGGGTTTCCTATTAAAGCATTTGCAGACACTTCAGAAAAACCTTTTTTGTTCACGAAATAGGTAATTATTTCATTTGAAAACTTCACGTACCGTTAACAATAAAGATTAGCACTTAATTTAACTAAAATTAGCCAGAAATATGACATAAATGTTAAAAAAAGGAATAAACAACATTTTTATCACCTCAATGTGTTTTTCATTGGAAAACATGGTCGATCGATGAAAAATTCGATGGTGAAAAGGTACACTTTTAATTTTTTTGAGAAATTAACTAATTAAAATTTGTGAATATGAATGGATTTTTGCTTTATTTGGAGAAAAATTAACTAAATAATCAAACTGTGGTATAGAAAATATATAAATATAGTAATTTAGTACTGTATTTATCATGAAAACAGTGACGTTTCCATTTGGAGTAGTGAAAAATTTCCATTTGAAGCAGGTTTTGAATTAGCTTAATTTACCTTAAATCATAAAAGAACCAGTCATTCTTGAGAGCGACATTTTTAAACATAACGCCCTAGGCGTACTTACGACTTAAGCCGTGAGACGGCTCAACGTATAATCAAAATAGTGATTTGACTAAACTCCCATCAGCTCCTACTAAGTCGTTTCTCGGCTTAAACCAAGAGACAGATTAATCAGGAACTGATGCAAATGGCATCTATTCATTATTTTGATTATAATTGCATTAATCTAGGCTTAAGTCGTAAGTGTGTCTAGTGCATAAGATTTCTATTGACCTAAAGTGGATTCGAGTTTACTAATTTAGTTTACTAATTAAGTGACTGTTTAGTTTTTTTTTTTGAAAAAAAAAATGATATTTTATAGTAGGGGAAGTGCTTATAATTTTGGACAGTCTGCTTATAAGCATCGAAGTTCCAAGTTTGAAGTGCGATATTTTCTATACTAATTGACATTTCTTGTTACTCTCTTTTCAGAAGGGTTGTTTAGAAACTTAGCAAGCTATTTATCGTCTTATTTTCATTAAAATTAGTTTTAATACGTTTAAAAATGAATTGATATGTAGAGGTGACTTTGGCTCTTATTTTGGACAACTGGTTTATTAATTTGTCCAACTTGGCTGTAAATTTGGACAGCTAATCCGCCTCAATAGGATGCCCATTGTTCTTCATTTGATGAATCAATCTTACCAAGTCCTCTTCCTGTTCATGTAAGGGAAACGTAGAATGTCACAGAAGCCCGGAAACTTTCCATATCATTCATTAAAGTGAGTTGACTTCGATACTCCAAGTACGTGCGGATTCGCTCATTCCCTGACCTTTCCGGGAGCCATTCAGGACATTTCTCGCTACATCTCTTTCGTAGAGATGATGCTCCTTTGTTTCTCCAGGCATTTGTCCAACCTAGTCATCACAAAAGCTAAAACTTCACGAAATTTCGTGAGAAAAACACCTGTCCAAAATAAGAATCATCACCTCACTGGTGAATGTGTTAAAAAATTTCCCATTTTTCACACGAAAAATATAATTCACAAGGCAAATCTCACTTCAGGTTAAATGTACAAATCATCAGTAACGTGAATCAACACAATATTCAATGAATATTCAATAATATCACTCAAAAACAGCGAACAAACTTTGTTAGTACTTCACCAAAACTAAATAAGACTGAAGTAAGCCACGAAGTTCTGTCATATTTCTCGTAAGCAATTGCTCACACTGAATTTTCAACAAAGCAATTTCAACTCAAATCATATTCAAAATTTAACGTATTTAGTGTCAAAATCTTCCAAAAAGAACAAATATTTAGATAGAATTCATTATTCATCAAATATTGGAATAAAAATCCATCATTTTAATCAATTTATTTTTAGTGTCCAATTTTACCCTCAAAGTGTCCAAATTTAGAAACTGTCCAAAATTATGAGCACTTACCCTATATCTTAAAAAAACTTATCAGAAAAAAATCAATGTTTTTATGAGTGTAGGCTACTTTGACAAAGATGAACTTTTTCTCAAGATTGATTTTCTAAACAAATACAAGCCATATTCAAACTATTTCCTGTTGGTTTCACTTGCATATAAGCTATTTAAAAATATACAGCACAATTCGTAAATAATTATTTATTACATCCTAAAATTGTGTATTTTCGAAAGTAATGTTTGCGTGAACCCACCCTCCCCTACTTCAAACGATATTCTTAACCGTTTAACCGGTTTTAACCCTTTAAGGACGAGAAGGTCAAAAAATGAGGTTCCGAAAAAATTATTTCTTCCAACTTTTTAGAGCACAATACAACTTTAAAAGGCCGCTGGCCCTAGGAAAAGTTTCATTTGTGGGTCACCGGTGACCCAATCGTCCTTAAAGGATTAATCTCCAAACTCCTGACAAGCATACAGAAAAAAATGAGCCATGTTCTTGCGAATTGGACCAACAAGCTTTTTTGCTTTGGATAAAACATGAAACTATAAATCACGGATCCTTTGTTCCGTAATAAACAATTTTAAATATTCGTATTAGTTGTCCGCCTCTTAAATTGAAAATCTGCCTGTGAAAAACTTCACCCAATTCAGGATTCCACATTGAACTTTTCATTGAAACACGAACCAGGGAAAATTGTGGAAAAAAAGTATATATCTTTTGGCTTATGGCCAAGAAAATTCCTCAACATTGTATTATTATTCAAACGACGACTGCGACAATGAAACACGCCCCTCTGGCCCGAATTAAATTTACAATTCATTCGAGTTACTTGAAACTGCAAATAAAACTGCAATTTTCCATAGATTTTTTTCTTACTTCAAATTAAAGTAAAATTTTACTTTCATTTGTGCTTCCCCGCTTTGTCCATCTTCGTCCGCCGGAAAAAAATTTGCATCATTAAGTGTTTTTTCTTTTATTGAAAAAAAAAGAGCAAGAAAAACCATGCACGAAATTGATTAATATTGAGAGATTGGAGAGAAACATCTGGTCAATTTAGAGCATAATGAATGAAGGTGTCTCATGTGTGAATAAATTAATTAAATCTCAGGTGTTCCCTACCCATCTTACAACTCATATCGTGTTCATCAAATTGGACATAATTTCTACCTCTTGCTGGCTCTTTTTTTATCCCTCCATCAGAGACGATCTTCTATACTCAAGCTCCAACCTATTCGTTACCCATTCGAACACATGTGATTGCGAAACTTTCATTTTCCACCAAGTGTTATTGACACCAAAGCAATACATTTAGCGCAAATTATGCGAAAATCTCCTGAAGACATCAATATTTTTTTTTTACCACAATTTTCATTGAATATCTTTTCTTTCCATCATCTCACACTTCAAACCAATATTTGTTAATTACGGTTGGAAACTTTTTAATCATCTGTCTAAAGAAAATGAAATCAATCAAAAGTGTTTTCCAACTTCTTTCATTTTTTTTTCTTCTTCTCAATGCCATTCGTCTTTACACAAGCTTTTTCTGCAAATTTCACCCTGTTCGAGAAAGGAAAAGATGCCATGGATACCATAGAAGAGTATATTAGAGAAAAAAGCTCAAGAGATGCAATTATAATGGATTTCTTTTTAGACCACCCAACCGTCTCAAGTACCATTTGATTCAAGCACAATTTCTGCAAGTGACTGAATGAATAGAGTAATTTGTTAGACCATGATTGATAATAAAAAGAGAAAATCACCCAAGATCACATTAAACCAGGCAAATATTGTATTGCAATGAATGTTGCAATACTACATCAACATTCTAACATTCTATTGCAACAAAAGCTCTCCATATTTGCCTTTAATTCCAAAGCTTTTGGAATTTGTTCCATAGCTATTCTAGATAACTGAAATTTCAAAATAAACAAGAATTCTTGCATTTGCCTCGTGAAACCTATAAACCATATACTCAGAAGACTGAAAATGTCTATAGTAACTTTTACTGGATCATATAGAAATAAGTAAAAGAAAAAAAAGAGAGACAACATTTTATCACATTTCCCAGAGGGTTATGTATTACTTGAATAGGTATTTTAGACAAATCACAGAAATAAATTTAGCGAGAAAGTCCTTCCGATTCATTTGAAAGTTTTGGGCCCTATTCTATCCTCATGAAAATTCTCACAGGTGTGTTGTGCTTGCCTTATGAAAGTGGATTCAACAGAGTAAGAGAATTGTCATATGAACAATTTTACTAAGAATAGTCACAGAATGTTTCGAAAATGCGATTCAGATGACAGACCTCATGACAAATCCCACAAATAATAAAAAATACTTAGGGTAAGTGTGCCAAATTCCGGCATAGTTGAATGCAAGCGTCAAGGTCTCAAGTTTTAAACGCAATATTATTAATACAAATTGAATATTTTTATTACTTCTTTTTAAGGAGTGTTGCTTGGAATCTTGTAAAGAGTTTACCGTCTTTATTTACTCTAAAATCATTCTGAATATATTTTAAAATGAATAAAAATGTAGACATAGCTTTGGTGCCCTATTTCGGCCACCTTCATTCTCATAGTTCTTTGCCCTTCGGGAATTCTTCCAATATCTTTTTCACGTCATCTCGTTTGTCGAAGCTAAATTTTTTGTTATTCTTTTGCATTGTATAATCTCTAGAGTACGTAAAATCTAAAAGTTCATGGAAATTCTAGGAACAAAAAAGGTGGCCGAAATTGCAAGCTGGCCGGAATTTGGCACACTTACCCTAGTACTAAATGTGTGAAAACGAAATCGTTTCCCATATTCAAATTAAAGCGAATGAATTACTTCATCGATAAGATTTATGAATTTCTCGAAGAAACACATTTTCGAAACTCGTACGAGATGGTAAATCAAAAATGTATGACTTTTGTCATTTCTAAACACCAAAATGATAATATCTCCTCCTTCTGTATTTATGAGAAATTCCTATTAAGTGGTAAACGTATAGTCTAGGAAAGAAATGCATTAAACATAAATTCAATTTCTTAACAGCTAGAGGTTGACTATCAACTCAATGTTCATTTACTTGCATTTACAAGTTTATCTCTATTTGTGTAAATGAAAATTCTTATGCGTATACCCCCTTATCAGCATGGCAGAAAGACTAAAGAAAAAAATGTCAATAACTATATAGGCCAATTCTAATAACAATAGAGAAAACATAGAAGTATACCTTTGTAGGTAATAGTAAAATAATGAAAAGGAAATAATAAAATTATTTGCCAAATATAAGGGAAACGGTTAAGAGGGTTAAGAGTGATAAAGTGCTTAATTTTTCGATAAATCTCAATTAAAAGTTGCTGAAAATGTATTTTTTCTGTTTAGTAATTTACCTGAGCGTATACTGCGTTATTTTACACGTTAATTTATGGAATTTAATAAAAAAAGTACTATTTGTTCATTATAACAATCATACACCACAATAACGCAAAGACGGCATAGGTTTAGGGGCCTAGGCCTTCACAACAAGTAAGATTTCTA
This sequence comes from Phlebotomus papatasi, assembly GCF_024763615.1. Taxonomy (NCBI): domain Eukaryota; kingdom Metazoa; phylum Arthropoda; class Insecta; order Diptera; family Psychodidae; genus Phlebotomus; species Phlebotomus papatasi. The sequence goes on from NC_077223.1 coordinate 98,517,511, forward strand.
AATGGGTCCCGGTCAAAATCCCGAACGCCAAAATCCCGAAAGCCAAAATCCCGAAAGCCAAAATCCCGAAAGCCAAAATCCCGAACGCCAAAATCCCGAAAGCCGAAATCCCAAATGGGCCAAAATCCCGAAATCCAAAATCCCAAATTCTTAGAAGTGTCCCAGCTACTCCCACGATACCCGCGCTTGCTGGAGCCAAAGGGAAATCTTCTATGTCTTAGGAAATTATTCTAAACAATTTCATACCTTTCGGGATTTTGAAAGTTCGGGATTTTGGCGATCGGGATTTTAGCCTTTTCGGGATTTTGGCGTTCGAGATTTTGACTTTCGGGATTTTGGCTGCCACCGTTTCTAGATATTGTACAATCTATGCTGCTTCAACCACGAGGTACTCTTCAGTCTCAGATGTTTTTGAGTTTAACGTTAATATACATACATGGAAAAAAGGAGGCAGTCAAAATCCCGAAAGCCAAAATCCCAAATGTTCAAAATCCTGAAAGGGATGAAATTATATGAAGGATAATGTGTAGAATAATTTCCCAAGACACAGAAAATTTCCCTTTGCCTTTTAAGAATTCGGGATTTTGGCTCATTCGAGATTTTGGCTTTCAGGATTTTGGCTTTCCGGATTTCGACTTTCGAGATTTTGACCAGGACCAGAAAAAATAATAAACCCATACTGTTTTTTGTTCCGCTCGAAAAAAAAATCCTGATCCGAGATACATGGCGTTAAGGATAATTTCTCAAAATTTATTTCCCACTTGCAATTTTTGACAAAAATTAAGATGCTCTATCTCGGAAAAATTTGGAATTTCTTAATTTTATTCTTGGTTTTCCTTTTTTTTTTGAAAAATAAAAAAAAAAACAAGATTAAAAACTAAAACATTTGAAACATGTACTAATTTACGTTCTAAAGTTTTATTTCTCTTAAAATATGTTTTTTTTATAATAATAAAATATACCATGTCTATTTTCTTGTGTTTAGAAAATTATTTACACATTTAATGAGGAACTTTCAAAAGTGTAATTGATCCCTGATGTGCAATTTTTATCCAAATGATATTCCCCTAGATATTTCTATCATCTCTATAACACATTTAGGCCAAAAAATCCTAATGCTGCATTTGCTGAAGAGTGGCAATAAGGTGGCGGCACACGAGCCACTCGGTGAAGCTACTGAAGGGCATGTTGTTTTGGATTTATTGGAGAATAAAATAAAATTCTCTTTCTATATAGGCATCATATTCGAGTGCCACAACTTGTTCTTCACCTCTCTTTTCCACCCAATTTTCTCCCAAGAGTGTTTTTCATATAAAATTCTGAGCCTTTTGCTTTGGTTTCACAAAATCCATCGCAAGTGCTTGTGAGAAATACGAAAAACCAGTTTTTAGACTTATTATTTTCCTTTTTTTCAGCATTTATATACATATACTTCTTGTGAGACTCTGTACCATCAGTTTTATACCATCATCAACATCGTATAAGAAATAATACAATCAAAATGTTTTGTTTACCTCTCGTGCAGAGCGTCAGCATCATGCCGAGTTTCAAAACCACGAGGATCAAACCAAGAGAAATGCTTCTTTTATTTTTTTTTTGCACACCTAAAGCAATATCCAAATTCCAACTGAAAATTCACCTATTTTTGCTTCTGTCTAACATGAAATCGCTTTGAGGAATTTAATTATACAGACAGAATATAAGATGTGATTAAAAACAACTAATTGATTACAAATTCTTAGCTGTCCATTTCTTGTAACACCCCAACAAGAAAAAAAAGCTCGATGGAAACAGAAAAACATAACAAGAGTAGAAAACAGAAATGTTTGCGTTTATTGATCGGAAACTCCCGTTTTATGTTAACTTGCATCCACTTTTTTTTCTACTTCTTTTTCTTTTCAAAATATCTTCCTTATTGCCAATATTAATCCAATCTTCGCACAATTTCACGCGCTGAATATTAATTGCAGTTTAATAGGGAATTAAACTAATAAACCCATTGTACAGTCATCGACATTCGATATTGTGTTTATTTTGCTAATAAATTTCAAATTGGATATTTAGTGTGAGCAGGAAACTTTACGTGAAAATAAACACAAAAAACATGAATGGAAAATATAAAGGTGAGTGTGTTGGTAGATTGTACTACAAACCGACAAAATCATTTTGTGGAATAAATTATTGATATTAATTGTAGTCATGATCAGGAGGATTTCACTCAATCTTGTTATTGTTGCATTTACCTATATTTTTTTCTAAATTAAATTGAGAATACAAAATATGTATTTTTCTGAGCGAAAATAGACCAAATTGACTCATTTCATTAGTGGACTTACCTAAAAATAAATTTAATTTGGTTTCCATTCACACTATCCGAAAAAATCGTGGAAAAAATTATTAAACTCAGAGAATATTTGTTGATAGAAATCATAAGAGAGGCTGAATAATGCACAGAAAAAAGGTTAATAAAATCTGTCATTTTACATAAGCTTTGGAAATTGGGTGCAAGATTATAGAGGATTTTATTTATTTAAAAAAAATAATTTTATTAAATAAAGCTGTCAGTCACTTATCCTATGGATTTAACTAAAGTGAAAATTTTGACAGCAATTCCACTCTTTTGCTGACAAAAAATATAAAAAAACAACACTCAGGTAAAATTCTGATTGCATCCTCTATAGTTTTACTTTTTCACTCAGAAATACCCAGTCTTGAATGAAATAGAATTAAAATAAAGATTGTTATTTTAAAATATTGTGCTTATAGGGTAAGTGTGCCAAATTTCGGTATAGTTGCATGCAAGCGCCAAAGTCTTAAGTTTGAAATGTAACATTTTTAATACATATTGAATTTTTCAGTTACTTCTTTTGAAGGAGTATTGCTTGGAACCTGGTACACAGTTTATCGTCTTTAATTTCTTTAAAATCATTCTTAATACATTCTAAAATGAATAAAAATGTGGACATAGTATTGGTGGCTTATTTCGACCACCTTCATTCTCATTATTTCTTTGCCCTTCCGGAATTCTTCCATTGTCTTTTTCAGATAATTATGCTCGTCGAAGCGATATTTTTTACTTTAGAGTATGGAAAAACCAAAAATTCATGGAAATTTGAGGAGCAAAAAGTGTCCGGAATTGCAAACTAGCCGAAATGTGGCACACTTCCCCTACAAGATTTTTTTTAAAAACAAAAAGAAAACAAAAAAAAATACTTGAAAAAATAAAAGAAAAATAAAATCGTATTTAACAGAATGTGTTGTATTATGGCAAATATGGTGACGTATATTTTAACAGAAAAACTATACCAGAATATGTATAGAAACAAAATGAAAACTTTATCCTATTTTTAACAACATTCTAAATTATTTAATATCCTTATGAATCATTCACAATAGTTAGAAAATTTACAACTGAGCACTAATCAACGCCTATTTGCATCGGGCAGTACTACTTATAAACTTTATTGTGCAGCGCCACCACTACGCGTAAAATGACAGTAGAGGGAAGTGGGACTACTTTGAGCTAGGGCTACACTGAAAACGCTATTATTTATTTTTATATATTTCCAATGAAGTTGAACCGTGATCCACATTTGAATTGTATATCTAAATTACATGTAGTCTGGCTATTTTCACTCACAGTAATGGATTTTAAGTGTGTTGTGGTCCGTTTCCGTTATTTATTGATTAATTTATTTTTTAAGTTATTGACAGTTTGATCCCTCTTAGGTTTTTATTAGACAGGATATCGGTCAAAATAGGCCTAAGCAAAGGGATTTAAGGGAGGGAACAAAAAAAATCTAAATTGCATTACGTTAAAGCTCAGCTTCCTTTAGAAATATGCAGAAAAATATTTTCTGCATATATAATAATATATTATTCTGCAAATAAATTCTGCATATTTCTAAAGGAAGCTGAGCTTTAACGTAATGTAATTTAGATTTTTTTGTTCCCTCCCTTAAATCCCTTTGCTTAGGCCTATTTTGACCGATATCCTGTCCAATAAAAACCTAAAAAGGATCAAACTGTCAATAACTTAAAAAATAAATAATCAATAAATTCTAAATCAACAAAAAAATCAAAAAAAATCTTGTATTATACTTTCGAGACGTTGAACAAATTCAAAAAAATCCATCCGGATACGGAAGCGGACATCTGTCATTTTGTTTCTCAGTCATCCGAATAAAAAAGCGGGCACTGTATCAGTATAGTCTAATCATTTTTAGACAATTCTTAAACACAATTTAAGAATTGTGATCCGAATAAAATAAGATCCGAATTAAAAAGCGGGCACTGTATCAGTATAGTCTAATCTTTTTTAGACAATTCTTAAACACAATTTAAGAATTGTCTAAAAATGATTAGACTATACTGATACAGTGCCCGCTTTTTTATTCGGATGACTGAGAAACAAAATGACAGATGTCCGCTTCGTTATCCGGATGGATTGTTTGAATTTGCTCAACGTCTCGAAAGTATAATACAAGATTTTTTGGATTTTTTTGTAGAATTAGAATAAAAGTTTTAAACAAAATTAAAAAGACATAATTAGGGAATTCTATGCTATTATACTTCATTTATTAAAGACAAATATCACAGGATAATTAATTTTCATTGCTGAACACATATGCATACATACCCTCAAATTATTTTAAATGTAACCATCGCGAACTCGTCCGGATTACATCGAACCAGATTATAGATCGGACACTGTAATTATTTCAGATAACAGGGAGCTATAGAGGGGGTGGGGTAGGTTCGCGCATTTTCAGATAGTTGCTCACGAGAAACTAACAGAACATAGTTTGTTTGAATACGGTTCACGTTTTTATTCGTTTAGTTTAGCTGCGTAAAACTCCTCCACCCTCCCCTATGTTTGTTTTCAACTTATTCAACTCATTTCTGTGCCAATAAAGAAAGTATTTAAGGGAAGATTGAAATAATAGTTTTCGTTATAACCCTGTCATTTTAAATATTGTCGTTTAATGACATTTGAATATCCGACCGAAAGCAAACAAAGTGTAATTTAACAAACCACAATAAAATCAATTTAATAATCAAATTTCTGTGATTTTGTATCCAGTATCCAGCATAATTAATTAAAAGTAAAAGTAAAACATCAAGTTAATTAATAATTTAAAAAAAAATGAAGTTGATAATCAATTAGGAACTGATATTGGTAGCAATAACCCAATTTTCGTTACACAATAGGCAATTTGATAAAATTGAAACATGATACTGATGTTTCTAATTAAAAGATAACCAGCAATTGGACGAGAGGAAATCTCATCTATTTCCATCTAATTTTACATGACACTGGATCTATGTAAATTATTGATTTTTCTCTCTGTTTTTCACCCCTTTCATCATATTTTCCCTATTTTCCATATCCTCACCCAGTGAAAAACCGCAGAAACTCACTCGGTTCTCTCTCTCACTTGTTTTCACACAAAACACACAAATTGATGTTTACATTCAGGAATTGCAGGTAAATTGTAAAGGGAAGTTAAAAAATGCGAAAAGGTGCAAAAATAGAACAGCCTAGTAATCACCTTTTCTCGATAGAAAACACAGCCTCGTTGTAAAAAACTTGAAATTTCTTATCATTGTCTCTCAAGAGTGTCATTATCTCTCACGTTGGTGTTTTGATATCGCGTTTTCCAAAAAAAAATCTCTTTTCATATCACACCTCTTCAATTGTACCCTCCCGCTTTGTTTGATAGAAAAAAAAACCATTGAAGTGATGAGATTTTTTTCTTTATAACTTCTTCATAAACTATGGAATATTGCACGTCATAGCCTTGAATTGCAGCAACATCAATTTGCATTTTGTGCGACATGAATGAGAGATTGAACATGAAGAAAATCTCCTTGAACAATAAAATTCTCTGCATGTACCATCAAAAACTTCTTCATTGAGTATTACCAACGACAATGAAGGTGTTCTGCTTTTTCTCAGATATATAAAAAAAAATGTGTTTTTTCCTCATTCAAGCTCTTTCCCAGATTTTCAGGTGAGATGCTCAACATAAATCCAACAATGAGACATGCTTTTTCTCAAATTGAAGCAAATGAGAGGTAAAATAAAAAGACTTTTAAAAATAGAAAATTGTACATTTTTTTTCTCATTGCAGTAATTTTTTTTCACCTCTCTCTTGTCACAATTTGATGAATCTTCAATGATTCTTCATGGTCTCTCTACTATTGTATCCAATACTCCACACCCTTAAGACTAACCTCTTCCAACCATTTGCAATTCGTATTAATAGCTTTGAGTGCAGGTGTGATCCGTACGATGGAATGCTATCAATCACCTTAGCATTTCATTTAACAATCCGCACCAAAGATGTTTTATCGCTCATAAGTTGAAAAACACTTTTACAGGTTAGAAAAAAAAAACAAACTTGATTCTTGAACAATCATTGTATGCTCCTAAATCATCAACAATCCTATTATTCATTGTACTATATCTTCGGATTATTTGTCGTATACAGTCTTACACAATAACTCATTCATTTCCGCCAGAAGAAAATATTTAAGGTTAAAATTATAATTCCCAATGAGAATATTATGATGCCTGAATCAGAAATTATTCTATCTGTTATTCCAATCTAGATACACATACAATTTGACAATTATTGATTCTAGCGACAAAAATAGTCAAAAACAGTGAATTTAAGAATATTGATAGTTAATTCCCACAGGGGTGATCCCGGAATCCGGAAACAAAGAAAATATTCCTGGAATAAATTATTATGGATATCTATTTGCATTCACGTGCGAAACGTGCTAAAATATTTGTCTGAAATCTCGTGATCTTATGTCATCATCTTATACATCATCTCACAGTGTAACATTTCTCATGCACCTCAAACGTCGTTTGCATCATCCGCTGCCGTTTTTTTTTAATTCACCGAACTCAAAACGAATAAGATCTAATCACTTGAATTTTTATACTTCGTCGTTTATTTATTCACAGCTTAAAGACCAAGCGGTTTGAGATACTGACTTCGGGTTTTCGGATAGACCCAAGAGAATCTGGTGCAATTTGAAAACATTCATTCTAAAGTACATACTGTACTTCAGATACTAAAAAAAACAAATTTCGAAGGAAAACTACATTCAACTTATTGTAAACAATATTTCCGCAGGTATGCATTATTTCTCTTAATTGGGATTTAAATAGGGGATGAGGGATGGGATTGTCTGACTCAAATGCTATGGAATTAAAAGCAGTGAAATTTATTGAAATTCTAATGAATTTCTTCGAATTCTAAATATAATTTCTGTTTAAGTAGAATTCAAACCCGGAACACTTATATAACAACCGTTTAAAGGGGAAATGAGGCAGGCACCTTTGAATTGGGATCGTTTTGAAATTAGATTTTTTTACCTATTTTTAAAACGAATTGTGGCTAATGTAAATTAGCTTCACATTTGGTTTGTGAAGCTAAATTGTATCACTATAGGGGAAGTGTGCCAAATTTCGGCCAGCTTCTAATTTCGGCCACTTTGAGTGTAATTTCGGCCATGCAAATATGTTAATTAAAATTATGTATGTAATCTTCGAATAGTCAATGAATTCATTTTGGTTTTAAATATTTATTCATTTTAGGATGTATTAACACAAAGACCGTTAAATTTTAGGTATAATTTGAATTTAAATTGCGTTGTAAAAACTCAGTGTGGAAAGAGTCTTACAAAAAATGTGACAAATCGATTGTGTTTCTAGCAGTCTTGTGATTTGTGGTGAAGTGCAGAAGGTTTTCCTTCGGTGTTTTTCATAAAAATTGATTAGTTTTCATTAAAGATTGTTTCTGTTTGTGTTAATAATGAATCAATCTTTAAATTTCGTGTAAAATTTCCCAGTTGGATCCTGTAAAAAAGTATATAGGGTAAAGAGATATAATTTGGAATTAGTGGTACAAGTTGGACAGTCAGTGGTACAATTTGGACAGGGCTTTTTTCTTGATAAATAGAGTACAACATTTGTTTTTAAGCACAAGGAACCAAATTATAAAACTAAAGCATTAAAAATATACAAATAAAAATGAAGCACTAAATTTATCGAGACAAAAAGCCCTGTCCAAATTGTACCACTGTCCAACTTGTACCACTTTACCCTACTTTGTGAGCGTCTCTCCGGTGAGGTAGTGTTGCCTATTCCGGCAACATCTTTTGCTTTCCTAAATTTCTTATAAATATTATTTATTTTTTTTTCATTTTTTGAGTTCTACAATATCCAGAGAAAAAAAACCATCGCTTCTATGAAAAAGATGATGTGGAAAAGGCCTTGGAAGAGTTCAGGAAGGGAAAATTGCTACGGGAATCTGCGCGTAAATTTGAGATGCTACTCTGCAGGTCTTCAGGACAAATTACACGGAAGATCTCAGGGCTTGTGGGTCATATAAACTTATTAAACTAAATATTAAACTCGTTCTGTTTGACGTTTTGAAATTTTCTATCCGTTGCATCACAAAAGGTGGCCGGAATTTCACTCAAAGTGGCCGGAATACCACCCAAAGCAATGCCCATATTTTTTATTAATTTTTCAACATTTTAGGAAGAGATTTAAAGAAAACAAAGATGATAAACTAGTTTTCAAGGTTCCACACAACCCTCCCGAAAAGGAAGTAATAAAAAATATCAATATGAATTAAAAATATTGCATTTCAAACTTAGGACTTCGGTGCTTAGATGCAACTATGCCGAAATTTGGCACACTTACCCTAAGGTTCAGTTCCATTCAAAAATAGAACAAAAATGCCCACTTTTGAAGCTGCCCCAATTCAAAGGTGCCCCAATTCCCCCTATCGTTTAACCCATTTCATGCTTCATCATTGCAAAACTCAAAGAAGTTTGAATGACATCAAAAGCTTCATACAACAACACCATCTTGCTCAAGGATCCTTGGTGTAAGGAGCGGTGTTTTAACAGAGAAATAAAGGCTCTGTTTTACTGAATCTTAAGATCCAGCAGAGAATTTATCTGAGATTGTGTCTCTCTATTCTATTCCATGATTATTCCACCTGGTACTCAACCATCAAGTTAGACCCAACTCAACAAACATTCTCTCACTTTGGACCAATGTTGACGAAAAAAATATATTACGGGGGAAAGAACAACATACCAGAGGATGATCGTATTAAAACGTAGGTAGATTACACATTGTGAGATGAGGTACAAAAAAACGTACGAGAGTGAGAATATGGGTGGAGAGAAACACGAAGAGGGAATATTGGAATTTATTTTTAACAACCCACATCCACAAGAAAGGAGAAAAGAAAGACACACAAAAAAATGAAAATACCTAGAGTATTAATCTCTGGAGCAGTAGTTCTTCTTGTCCATCTTTGTATTTTATCGAAAAACCTTCGATGTTCTGTAGATAACTTCATCATGCTAATAGAAATCAGCATTTTAATACTACACTTTCCAAAAACAAACATCATGTGGCAATTGCCACTCCATGTGTTTTAATACTCTAAACAAACAATCCGTAGTTTATTCTTTTTCTTATTGACTACAGTCAAATATATTTGAAAGACTTCTTTCGATTCGGTTCTTTTCTTTTGAGTCACCTTTCTTTCATCTTTGCCTTTCTTTATATCTTCAACACCTTACACACCTCTATGTAGAAATAAGAATAGAACACCTTCTAAAGTCAGTCAAAATACTAAGAAATTCGATTGAATTTCAAAACAACGAAAATAGAATTTATATGCTGAAGAAATAATTCAAATCACAGATGTTTCTATTACCAACCATTTCGAGTCTAGCAAAATGTCGAAGGTAATTGCAGGTAAAATTTTGCCATACATTACCACCTTTATTTACAATTCCACATTATGCCAATGTCAATGACCTTTAGTAAAGAAACCCGGCCAATTGAGCACTTCAATCGTAAATTTTCACTTTATTTATCTTCTTCACCCACAGTCAAGGTGGGAAGTAGGAATGTTAACCTCATATTCCTAATGATCTTACAAATGTGCAAGATTAGATTAGATTTATTAACAATAAGATGCACCAAGCTATTTCAGCCAAATGTGCATAGACTTGTACAAGGAAATTACAATGGTAATTGTCCGATCAATATTTAAGAAATAACATTTTTTTTTTTTAGTAAATCTATAGATCAAATATTAATTTTATAAGTCGCTATTGTACATGATTCAACTAAATTTCATTTTGTAACTTAATCTTATTTAAAAATTTTAAAAGTTTACATTCCTTTGAATAATCTTCCTTTAATATAACTTGTAAAGACTTATCTAGTTGTATTTCATTTCGTTCTTTCTCATATTTTTTGCAATGAATAAGTATATGTTCTATTGTGACCTGTACATGACAAATTTCGCAAATAGGGGGATCTGTTTTATTCATTAAGAAATTATGTGTTATGTTTGTATGTCCTATTTTTAAGCGATTAATAATAATTTCATCTCTTCTGGAATGTTTTTCATTAAAACTATAACCAAATGGGTTGTCTTTAACTCTTCGAAACTTATTTTTATGCTGTGGGATTTCACTCCATTCAAACATTCTAATTTTATTCCATTGATCAGTAATGTGATGTTTTATATCATTGTAACTACATATTTGACTATCATTAAACATTTTTTTAGTTGCTTCTTTCGCAGCTATGTCAGCTTCTTCATTTAGTTTAATCCCACAATGACTAGGACACCAGAAGAGCTTGATATTATTGTTTCTATATAAATTATCTCTTATGTCAACGATTATTGGGTCCTTGTTTTTACAGTTTTGGACAGCTTTGAGAACTGAAAGACTGTCTGTAACAATAAGACGTCTGGAATTCTCTGTGAATGGTAGATTGCAAGCGTCTCGGATAGCACTAGCTTCCGCAAAAAATATTGAACAAAAATCAGGTAGTTTAATGCACTGTGGGTCTTGGTTCTCCATAACAAGACTATACCCTGTACCAAACTCACCCTTGGATCCATCAGTATAGACCTTTTCATATTCACTATATTCTGCCATTTTTAATTGAAAATTGATTTTGTATTCTAAAGGGTGAGTTCCTTCTTTTTTATAATTACTTAATGAAATGTCTATCAAAATCTCATCTGAGGTCCAAAAAGGGTAATTAGCCATGCCAATAATTTTACATTCAAAATTACCAACATTTAGAGCTGTTATTGATTTAAGTCCTCTAGTAGAGAAAGGTTCTGGGAATTTGTTAGATAAGGAAATATTTTGGAGAGATTGAAAATTAGGATTCTCAGGATTGTTTTTAATTTTATAAAATAGAGTTGCGTTTAATAAGTTTCTTCTATCATGGAGTGACGGAAAGCCGGATACAGCTAGTATGCTTATAATAGGAGACGATTTAAAACCTCCAACTGATAATCTGAGAGCAGTGTGGTAAGGAGGGTCTATTGTTTTCAAAATGCTGTTTCTCGCTTGGCCATAGGCTTGTGAACCATAATCAATTCTGCTTAACATCAGGCTTTCTACTATTTTGAGAAGTGGTTTTTGCCTAGCTCCCCATCTAGTGTTACTAAGTGTTTTGATAAGTTTTAGAACATTATTAATTTTAAGTCTCAAATTTTCGAGATGTGGTTTAAAAGAAAGTTTTGAATCGAAAATTACCCCTAATATTTTAGTTTCCTTTACGTGTTTTATAGGTTCATCATATATTTTAACAGATGTTGAGGGACAATTTCTTTTCGTGCAAAAATTCATAGTACAAGTTTTTTCTGAAGAGAATAAAATCCCATTATCATTTGCCCAGTTTTCAATTTTGGATATCGCATTTTGTAAATTTAATGAGACTACTTCTTCGTCTTTATCTGCACTATATATTGTTAGATCATCAGCATAAATTGTGAAGTTAACATTTTGGCACTCTTCTAAAATTTCAGTTATTCCATGAATCGAAATCAAAAAGAGGGGTACACTCAATACCGAACCTGTTACCATACCATTGACCTGCTCGTACCAATCTGAAGATTCATGACCGTAGAGAACTCTGAAAAATCTTTGGGATAAAAATTGTTTTATAAATTCGAAAATTTCTCCACTTAGGTTCCACTTCGCTAACTGGTGCACAGCTAGTATTCTCCATGTCTTCTCATATGCTTTTGTAATGTCAAAGCAAATGATACTAACATGATTTTTCTTCTGTAGATTTGCACTAACAAATTCTTGTAAATGAACTAAATTATCAATGGTAGATCTGTGATTACGGAATCCAGATTGATTTTTAGATAAGAATTTATTCTTTTCTAGCCACCAATTTAGTCTATTTACTACCATTTTTTCAAGAATTTTGCTTAAGCAATTGGTCAGCGAGATCGGCCTATAGTTTTCGGGGTTTGTGGAGTCTTTATTAGGTTTTTGTATTGGTACTATATTTGCTTTCCGCCATTCGTCAGGGAAATTTTTTTCTTTAAAAATTCTATTAAAAAGTCTCAAAAGCTGATTTTTTGCTAAAACATCTAAATTTTTGATCATATTATACGTAATTCTATCTGGACCGGGAGACTTTCCTTTAACAGTACTTATTACTGATTCAAGCTCCTGCATGGAAAATGGCTCGTTTAACTCTTGTGTGGTTTGTGAGGTTGATTCTTCAATTTCTAAGTTTTCAAGAAAAGATTTTCTGTTTTCAAAATTGGGATTGGCAAAAGTGTTGTCACAATTTGTATAAAATTGTTGGGCCAAAGTCTCACAAATTAATTTGGGGTCAGAAACTAATGAAGAATTGTGTTTTATTTGATGAATTTGTTGGGTTTTAAAGGTACCTGAAATCTTTTTAATTTTGTGAAACATCTCTTTAGCAGAGGTTTTATTATCTATTGACTCAACATAGTCACTCCATGTTTTCTTTTTACTCTTTTCTATAGTGTGTTTGTATTTATTTTTAAGATTTCGATAAATCGTGTAATTTTCGTCTGTTGACATACGTTTAAATTTTTTATAAGCTTTATCGCACTCTTTTTTTAAGGAATTTATTTCGGAGTTCCACCATGGTACTGTTCTTGATTTAGGATTCGGCTTTGTTAAAGGAATGGAATCTGAGGCTGCGCCTTGTATTAAAGAAGTAAAAGATTGAACTGCATCATTTACTTCCATATTATCATAATTTTTCAAATTAGAAGATATTTTCTGAGAAAATAAATTCCAATTTGCTAGATCTTCTTTCCACCTAGTTCTTCTTAAAAGATCTGGGGACATGTCAGGTAGAATAATTTCTATGGGAAAGTGATCACTATTATATTGAGATTCATCAACTTGCCACGTCATTTTATGGAAAATTGATGGACTACATATTGCAAGATCAATTGCTGAAAACGTTTTGTGACCTGGGTGTAAATAGGTATTACTACCAGTGTTCAAAATTTGCAAACTATTGTTGTTTACAAAATTTTCTATAGTTCTTCCCCTAGTATTGTTATTACAAGAACCCCATAAAGTATTATGTGCATTAAAATCTCCGATTATTATAAAAGGTTCAGGTAGATTTAAAATTAAATCATTCAAATCATCGAGATTAATGGGAATACTCGGACTTAAATAAATAGAGCAAATTGTTAAATCACCTAAGAGAGTCGTTCTTATTGCTACAGTGTCTAAATTAGTTCTCAAATTTAACTCAGTAAAATTTATACCATCTCGAATCAAAATAGCACATCCCCCATTTGGTTCGGTTTTAGTATTTTTGTTTGATATAACATTAAAATTCCTTAAAGAAAAATTTTTATCTTTAGTCAAATGGGTTTCTTGTAAGCATATGACTAGTGTTGATATTTTTTTAGAAAGCAATTGTAAGTCACTAAAATTTTTTAGTGCTCCATTTATGTTATATTGTATAATAGTCATATTATTTTTTTTTTTTTAATTGTTTTTAACCCAATAACTTACTCTTGAGAGATTTTAGTTTTCAAAGATTTCGGAAACAATGTCGTTGGTGTTCCTGATAAGTTTTCCTGTCGTACTCAATGAAATGTCTTCAATACCGGTGGTATCCATTTTACTGGATTCCCCCAAAAAGATCTCTGCCTCTGATTCCGTTGAAGAAGACTTCTCCGGAAGTGGAATGCTGCCAATACCGGTGATATCCAAATTCCTGGATTCACCCAAAGGGACGTCTGCTGAGAGAGATTGCAGTTCATTTGATCCCGTTGAAGAAGAATTCTTCAGGGGAGTACTGCAATCTTGGCTGTCTGATTTTGGTTTCCTTGCTGTTGGTTTGGGTGTCGATTCAGGTGAAGTTGATTCACCTGTATCAGGAGGTCCTCTGTCCTTGTAAGCCGAGAATGTGAAAAAGATCCCGTTTGGACCATTGTTCAAATTCTGCGACTTGTCATTCTGAATCAGGGGTGGCTGAACTTGTCGTTTGGCTGTTACCTTGGCATACGATTCATCGCGTCTTTGGCTTTCATTATAGCGTCTCTTGGCCTCGAAGTATGAGATCTGAAATTTCGCCTTCAACTGCAAAATAGCGAACTCCTTCTTGAAGAAGAAACACTGTCGACTCCATGCCGGATGTGCCTCTCCACAGTTCGCACATGTCTCAGATCGGGTACAGTCTCCATCATGTTTTTCCAGTCCACACTTTTCACAGATTTTCATCTTGTTCTTGCACTGGTCTTCGTAATGTCCCCATTTTTGGCACCCTTTGCATCTTGTTGGGTTTCTTACGTAAACCCTCACTTTCAGAATCGTATAGTAGGCGTCGATGGTTTCAGGAAGGGTCGGGGAATCGAAAGTAAGTACAAAACTTCCAGTATCCCTCAAAATGCTCCTTCCTTTTTTCTCTTCCCTCCTCTGGATGCGTTTTACATCGATCACGTTGTATTCTGCAAGTTCTGTTTTGAGGTCTTCGTCGGTAAGGTAGGTGAAGTCGAAACACGCAATAACCCCTCTACTTTTATTAAGAGTGGGGTGGTATTCGAACTTCACATTTTGGCCTGCGATCACATTCAGTTGCAAAAGCTTCTCGGCTTGCTTATGGTTTTTTGTGACCACAAGAACACTGCCGTCTTTGAGTGGTTGAAATCTTTCAACCGCCCCACAAAATTGTTTTATCACTTTTTTTACCTTCACAGCAGAAATGCTTCGAAAAGGTTTTTTGGGGTCGGAGCAAGTAGCTACGAGGAATCTCTTCGAGCACTCATCGGCATCTTTCGGGTGAAGAACAAAGTCTTCTCTCTTTTCCACTCGTTGTCTTTTTCCCTTCCGAATAAGAGGGAAAGACTTCTCATAATCCTCAAGGGATTGTAAAACATCAAATCTGTTTTTGCTGCCCAACATTATTATTTTATTGCCTGCAGCACTAACACACACTCAATTGTCTCTTTCCACTGTTGCTTTTGTTCTTTTGCGTGGCACTTTTTCCCTCCCAAAGAGGGTTGAACAAAATTGTGACACGATCGTACAGAGATCGAACTCACTTTTCACTCTGTTTTTCAATAAGTTTTCTCGAATTTCACTATGAAAGCACTTTGGGGAAAATGTTTTAGAGTCTTTTTTCTCTGATACACAGTTTTTACTCACTTATAGGACTGAAAATTTGACTTTTATCTAACACCTTTACGGAGCATAGAAAAAATGCGTCTGACACAGTCGAGAGCACACACAGAACTGCAAATGTGCAAGAAGTTTTCTCAAGAGTGTCTCCACAATATGAAAATTCTATATATTTGACCATCAATTGAATAATTTTCCGGTCATGGTACTTGAAGTTCACCAACCTCAGCTGTAAAATTTTGATTCGCAATTGAAATTGAACAAAATCCCCAAGTGAAGTCACACAGAAAGAATTTCTCTGTTTTTGTACAATGTCAATAAACAGTGTATTTGCCCAACCCAAAAATACTTAATATTTTGCATCAAATTACCAAAAATCGATCCTGTTTTCTGTTAAAATGCACTTTCCTATTATAAAATATCTGCGAATTTTCCAAGTAATTTATTAAAGCTTATTAAAGTAATTTTTTGGAAGAGGCTATTTATAGTTTTCACATAATCGAAATGAATAAAAAGAGTACATTAGGGGAGACTGGGGCAAAAAGTCACAAAACGGATATTTTATTTTTTTACAAAGTAATCGAACGCCCCAGAAAAATCTAATTAGCGCAGTTTTCTAGGAAATTTACCGCTCTACAACTTTATGAAAGTAATTTTCCTCTATGTTGTAAGGAAATACGTTTATCGAGCCGTTTTCTGAAAGGTAATTTTGTGGCAATTCTCAAAAATGCTGGGGCAAATAGTATTAGGCATGGGATATTATCATATTTTGATTCGCTTTGTTACGGGATTCCGTAAATTTAAAAAAAATACCTAGATAACATATTTTCATAGGAAATTTATTCCTCTACACCTTTGTAAAACACATTTTTTTCATAACTGAACGATAAAAACGATTTGCAAGCTATTTTAGAAAAAAAAAAAACACAGAAAAGACTGCAAATCGTTTGACCAATGCTAACAACAAGCCGCGACACATGGCATTGACGTTTTTTTGCCGTGAGACATCATAAATTGTTTCGGTTTTTCTTACTTTTTGCTCCATACTTTTTGTTACTTTTTACCCCAAGTGGTGGTTTTTATTAAAAAGATTTCTTGATAGAAGAATCTTTGTAAAATTCTAAAATAGATAGCGGCTTCGTATTCAAAGAATCCAAGTCATTTAGGAAATAATCATCAGTGCACAAATTTTGAATAATAAGTAGGTAATAATTGATATATTCTTCAAGGAAAATATTTTAAAAATAGGGCTAAAAATTTTGATATTTTTTATTTTCTATATTCCTTGTTCGAATTCAAAGAAAAATACAACATCGAAGAAGGTTTATGGAAGCTATTTGTGGTAAAAATTTTAAGCCGCTATCTTATTTATCTTGGAAGATATTGAATTTTGAAATTTTCGATTTGTGACTTTTTGCCCCAGTCTCTCCTATTATATACAAAAATTGGAAACATTGCTAAAAAATACACTAAATAAGAAGTAATATTAAATTTAGTCTGTTTCTTTTGTTTTAAATTTTAAAAATTTTTACATTATAAAAAAAAAAAACTGTAAAAAAATCTCAGCTAAGTATAGGTAACCTTACGTTAAGAGGAATATTGAACTATAAATATTTATCATATATTATTCAATTCAAAAACTAGGTTATAGGGACTATGGATTTTTAGTGGTCACACTGTGGTGAACACGGATTTTGGCGCTATATTCAAGAAAGGATGATAGATGATAACGGAGCGTAAATGATCTTGCAGAGAAGAAAAGTGGAGCACCTTTGAAATAGGGCTTTTATCTAATATTTTTATGTGAAGCTGAGCTTTATCGTAATCTAATTTGGATTTATTAGTTTAGATTAATTGGTTGTGAAGCTTAATTATAATATGATAAGGCCCCGTTCCATTTGGAAATATGAGAAAAAAAACCCTATTTTAAAAGTGCCCTAATTCAAAGTTGTCATACGTTCCTCTATGAGCGATATTGAGAGGTATCGCTCATATACATTTCAAACTTTACATTACAAGAGCATATACATCTCAAAGTGTACTAATTATCTAATTATTTGTTAAACTAATTATCTGTTTCGCAAAGAGAAGGTGGGTCTATCTTGAAATGTTTCATAAAGTCATGAGTTATGAGTATATCATTATAGAAATCAGTTCTCCTGCAATGTTCTATAATGAGTTACTATTTCAACGGTCATTGTTTGAAAATTGCTATTTACTTCTCTTCTTTAGAACAGGATCGAAAAAGTTAACTCATCACCGAGAAAAATTTGGATGGTATTTTCTACAAATCGTGTCTTTAAATTCTACTGCCTCAAAAGATAGTAGAAAATACCATCCTCCATAGATACTTTCCTTTAGAATCTACCATCTTGACATTTTAAAATTTACTATCCTATGGATAGTAAATTCTAACAGCCGGATGGTAAAATCTACTATCCTCATTTAGATTTTACATTGACCTCTCTTAGATTCTAATATCCGGGAAGTAAATTTTACTGGCCGCATATTTGATGTTAAAATTTAACTGCAAGACAGTAAATTTTAACGGAGGATAGTAATTTGGATTGGAATTACTATCCAAGCCAATAAAATTTGCCATCCTGCTGTTAGAATGTCATTTTGGAATATCGTGGGTGCTGATGCAACGGTTCCCGATATGCTTTGAATACATTATAGCAATTCGTGGCGCAGCTGGAAGATGCTGGACTGTCATCACAAAGGTCGCGTGTTCAAATCTCGGCTGAGTCGTCAATGTTGGAAAAAGATTTTCACGCATCAAAATGGCTTGAAATACAGAGAATGTCATCCAGGAAGGGCCCTAAGCCCTCAAAAAATGGCCAAAATCAATGAAAATAAGGAAAAATAAATTTTTCCGACATTTTTCATTCTAATATCCGGCTAGTAAAATTTACTATCCTGCCAGTAAAATTTACCATCCGGATAGTAAAATCTAATATCCGGGGATATTAGAATTTACCATGCAGCTATTAGAATTTACTATCCATGCAATAGATTCTACAATTTTTGACAGTCCAATTTAATATCGCGTTTGCTGGGTGACTTTTTTACTATCCGGCCATTAGAATTTTGTATGGAGGATGGTAAATTTTACCATCCACATTTTTCTCGGTGATGGATAGAGGAATCAGTCTGGTTGGTTCGATCAAGGAGACGGGAGTATGGAGCTCAGTGTTCTAGGCCCTGAGTTATGGATTATTTTGGTTATCCCGATATAAACGATAAAATTTAAGAACAGGATGCCAACCCAGTCTCTGATACATTGGTAAAAATAAAAGGATGAAATTGATCCAAATTTGATCCTTTTGCAAAGGATGGATCAAATTAACATATTCAGTTATGATAAATGTGCATTCCGAGTTTGAAATGTGATCCATTCTTTTCAAAAGGATCAAATTTGGATCAATTTGATCCTTTAATTTTTACCAGTGATTTCCAGTGGAGAGTTTAGATTATGATAATAATTCACTGGATGTGCGCAACTGGAGAATAGTATCATATAATAGGCTCAAGTCAGGCCAAGACCAGCAGTAGTTCTACTTGAGAGCTAATGTCCTCAAGCAAATACATCTGAAATTTGTATGAAGGTTTGGTTTTCAATCTAAAATGGTTAGAAAAGCTCTGTCTAGAAAGTCTTTGAAGGTAGGCCATGTACTATAAGTCATGAGAAAACCAGCACTTGGTTATAGCAACGCCTCCAGATAAATATGCAAAGTAAAATCAGAAGTGTTGTTTCTGAAATTTCATAGTTCTTAAAATCATTAAAGTTGCGGATAAGTCACTACACTGTGAGAGAAATCCGAAAAAGTTAAAATAACATTCCGGAAATGCTTATTTTACCCTGCAGTATTGATCCGAAATCGGTGTAAATATTATGCTTTTTAAGAGTATTAGGGGTTAAAGTTACCCTTTTTCATGTTAATTTCACCCCTAAAAAGGTGTAAAATTAACATTAAAAAATGTTGATATATTTTTACACCTAAAAAGTATTAAAATTATGAGGAAAAAAAGTTAATCGCACCCCCATTCTCTTCTCAGTGTACGAAAAAAAAGTTTTGTGTATACCATACGGTTACGAAGTATTGCAAAGTTACAAATTCACCTTATTTTAACTATCAACAAAAATACTTTGCTTTAGATAACGTTACAACCAAAAAGAAAACAATTAAGAGAACAATTGATGGAAGCCATTAAAATAATAAATGGTGCTAGATACCACGTTTCAGAGTATTTGGACTAAATTTCTGGAATTAAATTATCAGTGTGTTAGGCTAATCAATAAAAGATTAGCAAGATACTATATATTGGCATTGTATCAAATTTCCAGTGTCGTAACAAACAATGCTTTCTTCACTCCTATTTCAGCAATTTGTTAGATTTTCCTCATGGTGGAAAATGTTATACTTTCCCAAACAGGTGGGCGATTGAAATAAAAAAAAGTCCATAGTTTTTCGCAATAGCGCGAAAATACCATGTGGAATATTTTCCACGCATGAAGAAAAACAAGCACAGGGGGTTCTTGCGGAAAGACATGAAAAGGTGTGTATATGAGGTCATACCTATAACAGTGTTTGCTGCTACTTCTTTAGCTGCTGCAGCCGCTGCTGCGGGACCACAGTGCAAAATATCCGATAGTGAAAGTGACGATGCAATCAATTGACGCTTCTCCTCGAAATTTAGATAATCGAGTGAATTACTCCGCTGTGGTGTTACAATTGCCACGGATTTTTGCATTACAACAATATTATTGGCACCACTATTATTGCCACCACCACCACCAATTCCTGGACCACTACCACCCACATTTGGTGATGGTTGCTGCTGCTGCGGAACCATTTGGCTCCGGATCGACATAATCGTTTTACGCTAAATTTACGATTTTCTTCAATCGAATAACATACACACACTATATCCTTGTGCAATTACCAACAATACTCTCCTCACACACTCTTTGCAATTTTCTCTAATTTGAACACAAAATCGATAATCTATTATATATGATACTCCATTTCTCCACTATTCACTGACCAAAAATAATATCCACCAATTGGTTGTTTATATCAAAATATTGTTCACATTTCATTGGTAAAATCATAACATTGGCACTCAGAATCCCATTTT
The DNA here is from genome assembly GCF_024763615.1 of Phlebotomus papatasi. Taxonomy (NCBI): domain Eukaryota; kingdom Metazoa; phylum Arthropoda; class Insecta; order Diptera; family Psychodidae; genus Phlebotomus; species Phlebotomus papatasi. The sequence goes on from NC_077223.1 coordinate 98,538,151, forward strand.
GGCTCTCACTTGTAATCTGCAACACACCACTGAAATTTATAGTTGCAAATTAATATGACCAATTGGTCCATTAATGTGCCTTTTTCCTCCATAAAACCCTATTTTTGGTCAGATTTATTTCCATCCCGCCTGAAATACGCACAAAGTTGAATAAGTAACTGGTCTCACACGAGCCCGATAATCAACGGAATTTCCCAACAAATATTAACCATATACCATGTTTATTGGCATTTTGCCCAAAAAAAAAATTATTTATTTTTTGCAAAACTCACAGCATTCCATCTATTAACACGGGAAAAACTTCTTAATTGACTGAAGCTTCCATGAATCAAACATTCTACAATGCTGTTTATGATAACAGAAGCAGTCTTTCATTATACTTTTCAAGTTTGTGTATTATTTATGGTAACTGCTTCACCCGTTTTACCTTTAGAAGAACTAAATTTGGAAATCATTGTCTAGAACACAATAATAAAATATAATCTTATATAAAATACGTAGAGTACGGAGTTTTTTTTATGTTATTGTTTTAACTATAAGAAAAAATTGTAGGGGAAACTGGGGCACTACAAAACACGGGGTAGCACCAAACACTAATTTTTATTTCTAAACTACTCGGACTATATTAACCATTTCTTCAGTGGACAAGCGTTCCTAGAATGCCTATAAATTTCTATAAGTCTTGTCTGAAGTTGAATATCTGATTAAAAAATCGCAGTGTTTGGTGCTACCCCTTGTTTGGTGGTGCCCCAGTTTCCCCTATATCATTTTCTTTGTACAAATTCTAATGATGTACAGAAATCATGTGGCTCTAATTACATCGAACAGACTAGGCTTTTGCTCTTTTAATCGATTTTGAAAGAAGCAATGGAGAAGTGAATATGACACCTTCATTGCTTTTGATTAGATCACTCCCTGAGAACAGCGCCATCTAGTGTAAGTAAAATGTCCAAGGCGGGAAATATTTTCAGTTGTTCAAAACAATGTAGTTCACATGATTCACAAGTATTTTATAGTGAACTTTAATTTCACTAAGCCTAGACTCATTTTAAATATATTTCAAAAGTTTTCACAAGAGTTTTATGGGTTTTATGCGTAAAATTTCCTTTGTTTTGATTTTTCATGGCATCAGCTGATTTCGATGGTGGTCGATGAAATTTCGAACAATGAATTTAAATAGACAATGTTAACGGACTATGTGATATGGAACTGTCAAGAAAAGAGCAATTGATCGGGCAATTGCTTTTTAATTTTTGTTCACGGTATTTATATTTGGACAATTTTACTAAAATATCATTTTCTTTTTAAAGAATATTGTATCAGAGAACGGAAAAAACATCAAATTGATGGAAAAATTGGTTTGGTGCCGCATTTTTTGAAATATTTTTTCCATGTGTAAAAAAGCAATGAAGGCGTAAAAAAGCAATGACCATGTAGAAAAGCCAAGTCTGTTCGATGTGAATACGTCACTCTAATTGACCAGGGGAGGAATTCTGTAACCCTGTGAAGTGATCACCTGTCAAAATTGGTGAACGTTTCACTAAAGTGATCGCAAAAGAGATTCTGTAACTTGCGATAGCTTCACGTAAAAGGATCACTTTGAGGTTATGTGTTTCACTTGTCAGTTTTTCGGTGAAGATGATGTTATCACTCGGTGACGCCAGTAAATTTTTTTCCATACTCAGCTTGAAATATAAGACCATATCATTTCTAATACACAATTCTGTTTTCCCTAGTTATTTAGTTCAAATATTTATGAAAATCTTAAATTTAATGAAAATTTCTACATACTTCCCCTCTCTGCTTCACGCAAAGATACAGAATAACTTTTCTAGCAGTCGTGAAGGGAACCTCGTGGACCTTTCACTAGTGAAGCGTTCATCGAGTTACAGAATTCCCTCCCAGGTGGCTAAAACGCTAAAATATCGTAACAGACAGATCGGCTGATCGGCGCCGATAAATCTCCATGATCGGCTGATCTGCACCCACAGTGAATCGTAAGTGGTAGTCCTATTTATCCCTTGTTTGTCACGCTATTTATCAGGATTTTACCAAAAGAATGCTCCTCCATTCAACAATATCATAAAATACAGATAGCAATGTCAAAAAACAACCATATTTGAAGTTAGAAATTTAAGGTAAACTTCGTTATTAATGTCAATTTACCTAATTTTGAATTTCAGATTCTAATTTAAATCATCAACAGCAGTGTTGAATTCCTCTGAAAATCGATAAATTAGGGTCTATCTATAATTTCAGTCTATTATCTAATTGACTATAAATTTTCCGTATAAATAAGAGATAATGGGGAAAAATCTGACATTCCTGACTCATAAATAAACTAATCAGTATTTCAAATTGACCTCCAAAAGTCACTGATCAAGTTTAACTCTTATACATGCTTCTCATGGGTTTCAATCACCTGTGACTCACAAAAATCGAAAGAGACTACCCAATTATTTCTATCCACATCAAAACAGAAATATTTTTCAGGAATTTTTTGGCACAATTTTTGACAGTCTCATCGAATGCTAAATGACCACTATTACATAAAATGTCGCATCGTGTGTTTTCATACATGAAAACTAATATATTTCAATGCTTCGCATATTAAATGAAATATTTGTGAATTACGTGAAGCAATTGGTATGACGCAGAGTCCATTTCTTTGTTCAGTCATATCTTGTTTTTTTTTCGAGGGGGGTACAATAACACCTGCCACCTGCCAGGCCCACGGGAACCCTCCTCAAATACACTCACGACGGACGAATGTACAACTCTATAGGATTGTCTGGCCTTAACTTCCCAGTCTGACTTTTCACCCTTTTCCATCTCATTCGTACTTTCAGCATTCACCCTACTAAGGGTCTCCCTTTTTCTCTTACAACATATCTAACCTTTTGCCAGGTAATTTATATGACATGGAGACTAGTCTTGGATTATAATTTGAAATTGGATAAAATGTGAAAGTGCTTAGAGATATTTATGAATATATGTGCACAACTTGCATATCCAATTAAGATAAAATATATCTAGTCAAAATATGCACTCCATCAAGAAAACAACAACGATTGCATAGGTACAAGAGACTGTCGAAGACAATTTATAGGCAATGATCGAGCAGAATGTTTGCTAGAGAATAAATTTTTGCAATTTATCGTAATTTTCTAACCGCAACGAAAATGCTGTAAATAATCTTTTTATCTTCATTGTACCTTTTCGTCTTTCTTTCTTTTTTTTTTTTTGAAAGTTAAATATCTTAGCTAGTTCATTTCACGAGAAATTCCGTCATTTATCTGAGAAGACGATAAAAAGTTCTTTAATTTTACGTGCTCTTTTTTTAGCTGCCATTCTATCATAATCACAGCTATGGAAAAGCTGTGGTTAGTTTAACTATCTCCGATCGATCTTATATCCACAGGGTAGATGTTTTAAACCGGTGGCAGCCAAAATCCCGAAAAGGCCAAAATCTTGAAATACAAAATCCCGAATGTTAAAAATCCTGAAAGGGATGAAATTATATGGAGGAAAATGTTTAGAAAAATTTCCCAAGACACGGAAGATTTCCCTTTGCCTCCAGAAAGCGCGGGTGCAATCGTGGGAGTAGCTATGACACTTTTAAGTATTCGGGATTTTGGCTTTCGTGATTTTGGCTTTCGGGATTTCGATCGGGACCCGTTTTAAACATCCCTTATTCTGAAATTTACCATTTCACAAAAGTAGGTCCGACCAGTCGAACGTTCGCAATATGCAACACCTTCGGTTTGGAAAATGATAACTCAAAAAGAATAATTAATTTTACAATTGAGCTTTGATATGTTTTAGAGTCACTTGAGTATAGATTGAAGAAATTAAATTAAACCGAGGGATCATTCTTTATTAATTTCCCGACGGAGCCACCAACTCGTTTATTCTAGAACTCGCGGGAGACTTCTCTTTACCCATATTGGAGGGCTAACCCCTGCGCAACCCAAACGCTCTCGGTAACGATTCAGGAAAGACTGAAAGGAATAGACATGCGCACAACCCTCCTCAAGATGTTACACCTAAAGTAACGACTTCTATCCCAGCGAGCATAGCTACGAGGATGACTATAACGTCCTAGACACACTTACGAATAAAGTCCAGAGACGACTAAGCTCGTTCATAGCCAAGTCAGTTCCTGACACACTACAAACGAGGCTTAGCATTCACTGGTATCCACAAAACATAACTTTCGTGGGTTTTCTGCAGATATTTCTACTGAAATGGAGTAGTACTCCTTTGAAAATAAAACTATTTTTTTATTATAAACTTTTTTTCTTTCTTTTTTCTTCTTCTTTTGCCAAACATTGTAAGAGCGGCGAACCCTATTTGTTTGAAAAATTAATAAATAATATTAAATAATAATCTATTTGTAAATTTACTTGACAATTCACTTATAAAAATAAGAATTGTTCACTAGAATCTCGGAAATGGGCTAAAGTTGCGAGTTAGCTTTAAACCTCACAAATAATTCTAATTAACAATAATTATTGCACGTGTACTAAGGCATGAATTTACTAATAATTTTATTTTCAGAGGAGTATTAATGTATTTTAGTAGAAATATCTGCAGAAAACCCACGAAAGTTATGTTTTGTGAGTGCCAGTAAACGTTAAGCCTCGTTTGTAGTGTGTCAGGAACTTACTTGGATATGAACGAGCTTAGTCATCTCTGGACTTTAGTCTTAAGTGTGTCTAGGCCATAATACTACTCTACAGGGAACTATTTTCAAATTCAAATAGAGCCGTTGAGCGCCGTTGAACAAAATTAAAAAGACTGTGCTATAATTTCAAAATCCCTCAAGCCATATTTATAATATCCTACTTTGAAGTTTGTGTTTTGAAAACTTCTTTGGCTGTTTTGATCATTCAACAGACTTCAGAGGACGAGATCTAGTTTAATTCACAGATACTTCAGGGATTCTTGTCCACTGAAGGAATGATCGACCTAAGTCCAAGTAGGTGTAGACATAAAAATCAGTGTTTACAACTACCCCATACTCACTACTACCCCACTTTCCTCTATACATTACGAAATCGGTTATAAACAAGTTTTATTTATTTTTTTCTATAAATTTCTCCCAAGTTGGCATGGTACATAAACCAAATTTGCAATGAAAAAAATCACAGTTTGCATAAGCTTATACAAGCTTATCACAAACTTCTTACTTATGTAAGCTTCTACAAGAATCCCACAGAACAGTCATCACTTTGGTATTTGTATGTAAATTTTTTTGAGCAAAAATTTTTGTGCTATATAGTGACTCTAAAGCGCGCGAGAACAAATATCACTCAAACATATGTCAAGCTTGAGGTATTTTACACATCAAAAACCACACAAAAAGCATAATAACCAATTTTCTTTAGTTTTGCTTCAAATATATTCTTCATGCACTTTTTTTTTAAATTATTTTTCAAAATAGATTGGAATGCATTCTTCACCTTTTATTGATGAGTCTGTCATTTTTTTTCTTTCAAAAGTGTATACACTGCGCGAAAAATGTGCAAATTCCACAAAATGTGCGTCGAATTTGAGATAAAAATAAATCTGGCCAAAATATTATGGAAAATTCATATATGTATCCATATTTATTGGTAAAATATTTTAAACTGAAAAACAGAAACACATTCTCCTTCACGTTGCTCTCTCACTCAATGCATTTTACCTATTTCTTAAGAATATTTGACATTGCCTCCTAAATTACTGTAGTAAATGCACACAGAAAAAAAAGAAGAGCACAATACACACCCATAGAGATAGTGGTGTGAGTTTTGTTTGATGAAAAACACGAATATTTGTCTCTCACTTGCACACTATCTAGCCACTCTTCTGTCTCTCATAAAATGGTCGGCACAAAACGATCTAATTTTACATCCATAGCATTGCATTCGATATGATTATATATTTGTGTGGCACATAATTGAAGGAATTCAGCCATGGAGACACTTTGGTTTGGAATTGGGTTTAATTTTAAACCACCTACTCTCCATCCATAACCTAACCACTAAATTATTGACAAAAATTTGGCAAATTTACGTAGAAAAATGTTGATTTAACACACAGTAAGTGTAATCCACAAGTTATTTTTTTTTTGTAGAATAACAAAAAAAAAATCTACACAACACAATCACGACGGACAACGATATTTTGCTGCCATCTCACCACAAAGAAGTGCTATAAACGACTAAATTGTTCTCTCTTCTCATATCATCATAAAACTCAGCAATACAAATTCCATAATTCTCTCTTTCTTTCCCATCTACCTCTCTCACTCACTCATCCATATTTAGATTATGTTTACACACCACTCACACATTGCCATAATCTCTCAGCAGCCATGAAATTGAGCGAAAGAAAGAGAGAGGGATACCAAGAGAAATACCTACTTGCTATAAAAAGCTCTCTCAGTGTTTGTATACAACACAAATGCACTTTATAATTTTTCTCAGTGTATCTTCTCTCTCTCTCTCTATCTCTCTCTCTTCAGAAGAACACAACTCTCTCAATCTCTCTTACATTTCAATGGCTGAATTGGACAAAATGAGAGAATGAGAGATGGAAACATTGCTTCCATGTGTTTACCGGTTAATTTCTTATTGAATAATTTCCACACTGCGCAATCGCATATTTGATATACTACCGAAAAGCACGACAAACAAAAAGCTCCAGCATCCGATACATCTCTCAGATGATGCTCATCATCCATTCATCATTTTTCCCAAATTCAACACATTTTGCACCCTAACCCTCCAATTCTAAAGACACTATAGTCGAATAATTCACCTTTAAACCTAAGAACGATAATAATTTATTCAGAGAAAATCCGTCAGCACATGGCGAATAATTTTAGCATATTTTTTTTAAACATAAAAATTACCAATGCAAATTATTTCCTTACAAAAAAAAATCCAAAAATTTGAACATATTCCACTTTCACTCTCACACTAAATATCCATATTTGATTGATGAGGATGAACAGATCGTGCAAATAAATCTCAGTTTATCAAACGATATTATACAGTTCTTTAGTATCATAAATCTGCAATCTCTAACCCTTCAACTATTTGCATGATATATCAACCACTTCATTGTCAATAATATCTATAAGCCAGATTACTTTTTCACCTTCGATATCCAATATTAAATCTGTTTCCCAGCAGTGAGTGGGTGAGAAAAATATCAATGTTGTCGCAAAATATGGCAGAGAAGGCAGTAAACTATTCGCGTTGTTCTCGATATGTTTTATATCTTAATATTTGAGGTTAATTGAGACACTCAGAGCACAAGTGGACTGTTTTAATAGGGAAATGCACACAAAGGAGACCGCTTCTGCTCTGTGAGTGTCTCAATTGAAACATTATTGTGACTATCTATAAGATAGAATATCAATAAGAACAGAAAAATACTATAAGTTAATCCAGAGGTGTGCAAGAAACCGTTGAAACCGAATTAACGTCAAAATAAGTGTTATAGTAGCGTTTTGACCATTGACATACATGTTTCATTTGACGTTAATTCGGTTTCAACGGTTTCATGCACACCTCTGAGTTAATCTAATGTCAAATATTTCTCAGTGTTTAAAATTGTGTTATGCCCAACGCACAATAATTTTTGTTTTTGAAATTGTTCATGTGAGTGAGCGAGATGACTAGATCGAGATTTCATTCACTCTTATGCCTAACGCAAAATAACGCAAATTTCAATGCGAGTGAATGAGATGTAGATCTAGTCATCTCGCTCATTCTCATGGGAAATTTTGAAAACATGTATACGAACAAAAGTCGTTGTGCGCTAGTCATTATTGAAATGTCAAAAACATGTTTACAAAACAAAAGTTATTATGCGCTGGACATAATTGATTGAAATATGAATTCATTTTAGAAAACAAAACAATGTGTTTTATCTGAATACAACGTAATATACTAAGCAACGTAGGGGAGACCAGCGTAAATTTAGCCAGTAAGTGAAGATTTTTCTTCGCCCATAATTTGTGAAAAAATGATAAGCATTAGGAAATTGGCTGTATAAAACCGTGTAGTTCAAAGCTCTAAAATCCTTCACTTTTTCTACAACGGAATAAAAAAGTTTGACACATTGGCTACACGTACCTCGGTAGATATAGCCATTTTTGAGGTACTAGTTGCCACCTGTTTTCCAGACGGAATTTTAAATTGGAGATACCAAATATTATTTCACTATTGATACACTGAAACCCACTGATGCTAAATATGTCACTAAAACCTAAAGAAAAATGCTTTAGAAAACTTTTTATGAAATTTCTGCAATTGAGTCCAAATTGATGCAAATATCCTGAAAAAATTCTTTTTCACAAATCGCACATCCAAAAGAAAATATTGCTAAGAATATCAATAGTACTTTTTCATATAACAATTATCCATTAGTAAAAAATCAATGGTAGTTTTAGCCTGACACGGAAGGTTGACAACATCTGCCCAGAGGGCTGTTTCAGTCTTTATCGTATTATATATAAAGGAGATAATTATTATCCAAGTGAAAAATATCTTTTAATTAACTTCATTAAAACAGAAACGAGGTAAAACTATGATATCTTGACTAGAAATTCAGAAAGCCAAATACTGGGGCAAAAACTGCAACATCAAAATTACAATTTTTTACCCATTTTATAAAAATGATTTTAAATTGTAGGATAATAAGATCAGACTTATAAATATTTTAGGGAATATAGGGATGTGTTCCTACTATCTATCATTAAAAAATACTTTGTTTAATGTAACATTTTAAAAGAAACAAAAAAATTAAATGGCTAATTCTACCTCTGGCTAATTGTACCCCGGTCTCCCCTACTCCCGAATCACTCATTATATACTACAGTTCGCACATTACATTACAGTACATTAGTTTACTATAAATAACAACACATATGATTTTTTTCACTTGTATTTTGAAATATATATGAATTACGTTTAAAAAGTGAAAAAAATAATAACTAAAAAAAGATTAAACTGAAATATTTATATGTTGAAATTTTAATAATATCAAAAATAAGAAATTAAAATAAATTACCAATTGATATCAAGATTCTAATTTGTTTATTTTTATACTTTTATAACAAATCAAAACTGTTTTATTTACGTATTTTGCAATAATAGTTATATTTAGTGTTTTTCGTGGGATTGTATTTAATTGCTTTATTTTATGATTTTCATTAGAAATTTATAAATATTGTATGATAAGCAAAATCATTGCTTAAACATTAATTGCTGCTCTTTTTGTATTACTTTTATTATTTTACGTATTTTCTTAAAAACATTTATGAGTTTTACACATTTATTTTAAATTATGTGATTGTAAAATAATTTGAAATAACTTTAAATCTTAAAACTTTTCGAAATTTTTCCACGCGCTCTTTAGATTCAATCATCCATTAGAAAAGTTTTGTGTATATGTATATAAGTCTAAATTTCTATTAAATATATAATTCTTTATTAGCGTCCATTTTGGACCTTGTAACATACATTGTTTAACCTAATTTACTTTAACATTAATACGTATTTTTTGCAGCTTCCAATCTTCTCAAATAATCTGCCCCTCTTCCATCTTCGTTCAGAATAAATAATTTGTTCAGATTAAATAAGAAATGATAAATTTATTAATTGAGTCCCTGTTTGAAAAATAATTGTAACTATTTTCAACAGATACTATACTAAAGTGACTAAATGTGGTGGAAATGGGCAAGACTTTCTTCTATTGAGAGAATAATTGATACACCCCAAACCCAAAAAATTAATCAAGGAAAGTCGGACAAATTTATCCTAAGATTTGATAGATATCAATCATTTTGAAAATGATGCTCTGAATTGATGGGAAATCAATAGCTCAAAATCCCAAAAAGTCAATCAATTATAGTGTGGCTCTTTAGCCACAGTCAACTGCAGAGGTTGTGCAATAAAGCATATCCCAGAGAAATCAATTTTAGTGAGAGAAGAATGTTTCCATATGGTTCACAATGTGCCAATACATCAGAAATATCTATATATGTGCTAAATATATGGCTTCGAGAATGAAAGGAGATTCAAATGAAATTCTAGTGACACAAATATATTACTTCCTGTTGTAATGATAATCCGATTAATTCATTAAATATTAATTTGATTGAACAACGACCCCATAGACGTGTTTCTCTGCAAATTTTCCATCTTTCTTTCACCCATTTCTCTTTATAGATTTCAACAAACCATAGAAGATAGAGGCAATGCATGAGGATGGCAAGAACTAGATGATGAGTTCATCTTTTGAAGGATATATAGCACAAATGATTGACAGAAACAACAACAACACATGGCAAAGAGATTTGCTTCATTTCCTTTTCCACCCAAATAAATAACAAGACAACTGATGAAGAAACAGCTTTTCCCTCCTCCGAAAAGACTATTAATACCATGAATATCCTTTGTGATGATTGAAGCAATAAATTTAGCGTCTTTGCCATTTGAATTTTTATCATTTGTCTGGTTTTTCTCATGTTCACCACATTATCCTTCACTTTATCATTTCATCCTTTTCTTCTTTTCTCTTCTGTCAGCATAGAAAAAAAAACTGCAACATTTTACTATCAAGTTTGTGATAGATGGGCAAAACTAAAAGAATTTCCCTCATTTTCCCTCTCATCGCCACAATTTTCTGCCATCGCGGAATTTGGGTCTTGCTTTAAACTTTGAGAATGAAACTATCTTATAATACCATCAACACCTGTTATCACTCTAAAATATGTTAGAGGGGTACAGTTAAGTTTCTTTAGGAATTCAGTCAAACTTTTGACTTAATTCAAGTTGAAAATTAAACAAAATATAGAAGGAATGTCTTTATAATAATGTTACCAAGTTAGAGATAAGTTCCTAATATCCGTTATAGACCAGTGTGTGACTGCACAACAACAAAGTTTTAACACAATGTGCATTTAAACTAGAAAACCAAATGCAACTTTAGCCAAAGGTATTACCCCAAAATATATTTAATCTTCTATCTATTGCTATGATGTACACTTTTCTTAAGGAAAGTATTATGTTCAGATCAATTAACAATCGATTTTTTACTTCTATTAATATCATTTGATACTCTCAAGGGGAGAATGAACAAATTTGGAAATTTTAGTGAAAAAGATTTTCACTGTCTAAACTGTGTTATCACACATGCACATTAAAATTTTAATATGATTCACATTAATTGTTGCTGGTGAGAGTCCAAATGTGTAATTTGTGTGTTTGAATCATTTTATAATCAAAATTTGATCTATTTGTTGATAAAAAGGTAGACTTGGCCCGCAAAATTTGATATAAACTGATTTATAGCATTAATGCGAAAAATTAATGCGATTTTCTCTTTAATTTTTTAATGTGAAAAATATTTATGCTTTAGGTAAATTTAAACTTATTTTTGCGGGCCAAGTCCACTTCTTTATCAATAAATAGAAAAACCCCAAATATTAAGTGACTCAAAGACACAAATAACATATTTGGACGCTCACAAGCGATAATTAATGTGAATCACATTAAAATTTTAATGTGCAAGTGTGATAACGCCATAAGTCTTTGGATCTGCTAGTCACTTTTCAATTGTCTTCTGTTATAAGTTATTTTCGGAATCTCATTTTAAACAACAACAAAAAAAAAACAATTTGGATTTGTAAGAAATTAACTACAGCTAAGATATTTCCTCTGCAAAAAATTTAAATTTAATGTATTTAAATTATTTTTATTTCTTTTATATAAAAAAAAAATAAAGATAACAATATAGAACTGAAATCAATTCTCTTTACATTTTATTTGAGAAGTCTATCGCCTTATTCAGCTGAATTCTCAAACAACCAGAAGAGAAAATAAGAAAATCATTAGATCCGAACCGAATTACCACCCCATTGATTTATCAATTTTATTATGGATAAACATGACTTTGTTTTATCTCTCCCGTTTATTAGGTGAGATTCTTAACAATCTCACCTACTATAATCCTAACAAAATTTCATGTCGTCCGATCGACCTCAAACTTGGCCAAAATGTGTTTCAGCACTTCCTGATCACGAATATATATGTGGCTATTTTACGTTCCCGGCCGGCCGGCTGGCCGGCCGGCCGGCCGGCCGGCCGGCCGCTCTTTGGAGCTTAATAGCTCCTAAACTAAAAAAGATATCGACTTGCGGTTTTCGGCAAAGGTTATATATCGGGTGAAAATTGCAACTTGGTGCATTGACCCCCCACCCCCCACCCCTCCTTCCGCCATTTTGAAGACCCCCCTTTTTTTGTTTTCTCAATAGCTCAGCCCCTATGGCATCGAGCGGGCTCAAATTTTAGTATGTTATAGCTGGGCCTTAGGGCTTTCCATCAATACCAAACTTAAGGCCCCCCGACCTCCCTGACCCGAGCTATAAGGGTCCAAAAAAAATTTCTTAAAATGGCCATAACTCCTGTTCTAATTGTCAAAATTTAAAAAATGAGGGCTTTTTGGAAAGCTCTCGTGAAATGCCACTTCCCCTTCTAACATCGCAAGTTCATAAAACCACCGCTAGGGGCACTATTATTAAAAAGAAAATTTTTAAATCTTATAAGTTAAATAACTCAAAAATTCCATTGTGCATCGGGCTGAAATTTTAGTATGTTGTAGCCGTTGATTATACCTATCAAACAAAAAAAAACTTAAGTCGATCCATAACCCCTGACCCGAGCTATAAGGGGTCAAAGTTCGAACATTGACCGGCCTCTATCTCCGGTTCTACCTAACATATCGACATAAATTTTACCTTTTTGGTTTCGTCTCGATGAGTACTTTCAGATGGAAGTTCAAAAAGTCACCACAGGTGGCGCTGTGATAGCGTCAAAATTCATCGAAATTCAAAGTCACTTTTCTCAAAAACGGCATTGTGCAAGTTAATGAAATTTTAGTATGTTGTAGTCCAGTCTAGGACGTTTCCAAAATGGTGCGTAAGTGCGCTGTGGTTAAAACAGAACCGGAGATATGAGGGGTCAAAGTTCACGAAATTCAAAAAATCATATCTCCGGTTCTATGTGACCGATTTTGATGAATGAGGGCTTAAACGAAAGATCTCACCAAGTGCTACAACTTTCTAAAATATTTGAACTTCATGGGACCAACACCAGGGGCGCCACAGTCGAAAAACCAATTTCAATATCACATAACCTCAATTATCTCGACTGTCGCTAAACCGATTTTGATGATTACTTCGACATAATTGTAGAGCACATTTGTCTCTACATTTCGGCCATACATCATTTTCCACTCAGACTACGCTATCACTCCGATTTTGCCGTTTAAGTGTGAAAAAATTGATTTTTCCCATAATAACGCTTTGAAATCACTCAGATGCCAATTTGAATTCCTCTACTCCACCAAGACACTTAAAATAGGGTTTTAAATGAAGAGTCTCACAAAATACAACAATTCTTTGATATAGTTGAAGTTCAACAAATGACTACTTGGGGCACTCTGGATGAAAAAACAAGTTAAGAAACAAAAAACCTCGATTATCTTGGCTTCTGAGTAATCGATGAGTTCAAGTTCTACGGCAAAATTATAGAGAACATTCTGGTCTACATTTCACCCATATATCACTTTTGTGCCAGTTCATCCCAATCCTTGATATTTTGGTTTAAATACAAAATTTGTATAATTTCACGAATTTGATTCAAGATAACTGAATGGCGACTCACAATTTCAGTTCTAAATCGAATTTGCATGCACTCCCAGTTAGCTCACGTTAAGAATCTCACCTACATAAGCCGGTTAGGATTATCTGTCCCTTTGAAGTTGCCGAAGATACTTTATATAATAATACAGGATACATATTCCAGATGAGGCTATATATACAGGGAAATTATTTATATATCGATTTCAAATAAAATTCCTATATGAAGGGAACCAAAATGTTTAAGTACTCTCAACAAGAGTATCAAGGGAAAAAGCCTGAAATAATGAATTCACCATCCCAATTCCGCATATCACCCAATACAATACACCCTAAAAACCCTTCACTCGCAGCATCAAAAAAAATCGCTGCATATCATACAATATTTGATGATTCATATGGATTAAAAAGAGGAAACTCCTACATAATAATATAGAATTGAAAAATTATACTGTTGCCGATGGCAATTAGCAATTAATATTACTAATAATAACAATTTTTTGGGTGTGGTGAGACCTCTGTGATATTGCAGAATATTGCGTTGGAATAGTCAAAATTATTATTTAGGACAAAAAGGCAAGTTAATTCTTCGTAGCCTTTCGTAGCGCATATTAAAAGAAATATTGTTCCAATTATAGCTTTTATCTGTGCATTTTTCTTTTTTATTATCGATTTTGCATTAACATAAGCATCAGATGACGAATTTCATCAAATTAAGATATTTTAATTTTCATTGATACTTTTTTTTTAAATTTTTCATTAATTTTTAATCTGAATTCACCGAAAGAATTGTCTAATTAAGTTAATTAGACAATTAATTAATAACAATCAATTGGCCTTGAAAATTTCATGCATTCCCAGCATTTGCAAATAATCTTCTGTATCAATACAATCTGCCCTGGTAAATGCATTCTAAAGTAAATTTCCATTTTTAGCGAGAGTATGAAAAGTTCATCTGGCGAAAAGAAATGAGAAAGTTCTCAGAAAAATAAATTTGCATTATTCAGCTGTTTCTTTAATCTTCTTTTTCATGTCTAGAGATATGCGCTCAAAAAAAAATCCCACTGTAGATTGCATTTGGACAGTTTTCCTCGTTTTTCTCCATTCACAAAACATGAAAATTCCGTCATGACTAGTAGAAAGGATAATAATTTCAAATGAATTCTGTAAATCAAGTACGAGATAATTTGTTTTTTAAAGTAGATTGTAAGTTTATTTAAATTTATAATTGAATAATTTTTTTTAAATATTTTATCGCAGATCTAATATTTGATATATCACTTTATTTTTTTATTGTGTATTGTGTATTAAAGTGCAATAAATAAAGTGAAATGTTCTGTAGATTTAAACTTTATAGATTCATACTTTATAGATTAATAAAAAGATACTTTTATTTGAAAAATATATACAGGGGGAGGGGGTAGTTTCACGCAACTGAAGATTTTTTCAGGACACATTTGTTAAACAAATAGGTATGAACCATATTCAAACTGATTGTTACGTCGTTAGTTTCTCTTGGGTATTCGCTCTTTGAAAATACGCAGCACAATTCCTAAGTTAATCGTTTTTCGTCCTAAAAATCTTTATTTTTGAAAGTGATGCATGCGCTAAACTACCCCACCTAATTTAAAATAATCAAACTATTTTCCAAATTTGAATACTTTCTTAAGATTACCACCCTCTTTCATACAGTTTATATTTTGACAAAGACCCCTAGAGAAGATCTGTTACTGTTTTCTCATCATTAACGATCATAGAACTCATATGGTTAAAAGAAACAATTTTAGGGATAATTATTTTCGTGATGTTAACGACCTATTTTTTGTGCTCATCCCTACTTCGAGGTATCTTGAATGACGTTTATGTTCTTCATACTGATTACAATATCGATGAAATTGCAACCAGCTACAAGAGCATGTTGATAAAGAATGCAAGAAAATATTTTAGGACGAGATTCTATCTAAAACATATCGAGTATTTTCCAGCTATATTTACAATTGAATATCACCAAAACTTAATTTCAACAGGAAACTTTTTCACACGTCACAGATAAAACACTTGACAGAAGAAATGGTAGAACAATGTAAAAACTATATAGTATATTCTTTTCTTTCTATTTGAGTAGTCATCTATATATCAGTGTCTTGTCTCACACAATGAATGACTCAGAGTTAGAAATTGTTTTCATTTTTTTCTCCCTTTCTTCTGCAACATATCATCAGGAGAATTTTCATTAAGTATAACATACCAACATTACTATGTTAACACGAAAATTTAATTTTCCCATTTATCACCATAGCACAAAATACACTATATCTCGCGAAAATGTGAGTGGTTTCTCTTTTGTGTTATAAGTTGCAAAGTCACAAAGGTGAAAATTCACCAGTAAAATACCAAGTACCTCACCAGCAGCATGTTGAGAAATTAAAAGACAAAACTTAAGGCAGAAGCCAGAAGATATAGAAACTTCTAAAGACCACGAAGACTCTTCCTAGATTAATTCTTCAAGCTCAAGTAGCAGGACAGTATTTTATTTAAAATAAAGTGAAATAATTAGTCAAAGTGTTCCAAATTTTCATTCACACAACTTCCTTTTATATTTGAAGGACTCTTGAAAAACATTTCTTTTTTCTTAACAAATTTCTTTACAAAATGAACCCCCAAATATCGTCTTTGTTTCCCAAGCTTTTCACCCCAAAATAAAATTCAAAGCAAAGACAGAGAGCATTTTCCAGAGTCTCATTTGTATGTGTGAATAAAATTAGCATAAAACATTGTCTTTCTTGTAAAATGGTTCTTTCTTATGGCTGTTTTTCAGGTGAATATAAAATTCTGTATATAAGGGGAGTATCTCACTGACATTTCACCAAGACTTTTGAAATCACAAAAAAGCAATATTCAGCTAAATAACCATGAAGAAAGCCATTTAAATTCTATATTATGTGACGGAAATTTTGAGGAAGAACTCAAACTAAGGACAAAAACCTATATCAATTTTCAAGGACTTTTGGGAAAGTGTTTGAAGGAAACAGAGGAAAATATTTAGATTAAAAAAAAGAATGCTCAAGAAATGACTCCTTCTTCTAATTTAGAGTTATGACTTTGTTTAGGGAAGGATTGGGTGGTGTTAAGCATAATTTTTAAATTTTTATTTGAGTTTGTTTTAGAAAAATACGATGAATAGATTTACGTAAAATTTTCTATACACTGTAAGTCCTGTAAGGTAGGGGGAAGTGGGGCACCTTTGAATGTGGGGCTGCTTTGAAATTTGGATTTTTACTAAAATTACATTATGATATGGCTCAGTTCCATTTAAAAATACGAGAAAAATTCTAATTTCAAAGCTACCGCACATTCAAAAGTTCCCTACTATCCCCTATAGTTGATAGATTTATAAAAACATTAACAAAACCTTTGTAATATTCTCTTTTTTTTTTAGAAATTAGTATATTAAACCATTAGAGAAATTAGCAGAAAAAAGTTAAATTTGGTTATGAATTTTAAAAGTAAAATTATCCATATAAATTTTGGCAAAGAGATAATAAAGATTTCGTGTTTTTACTGGCCAAAATTTAATATTTTAATACTGATTAATAATTTTTTCTACTGAGTGTTTGTTTTTGAAATGAAAACCATGATAATATGAATAATATTACAATTTTTAGAGGGAAGAAAAAATCGATTTTTTTCACTTTTTGGGTATTTCTTGATGCCCTCTACCTCCCCTGTGAATTTTATACCAGAAAATTAATTATTTTCAAAGATACAGGGCTTTCAAATCTCAAAAATCCTATACAGTGTAAAATTTCAACTTAAAATCGCTCTCCTGTAAAGTTGGCCATTCGCGACTTATTTGTTTTATATTCTGAGCCGGCGAAATTTTATGACAGTTGCTTTAAAAAGCGTGGATGTGTCTTTGTATTACTGTATTTTGAACTTTCTAATAAAGAATCTGAGTTATTAGATATTGGATACATTTGATATTGCACACAAAATACGGCCTTTAAGTACACTTTCCGAAATTAAAGGGAATTTTTAGAAGTAATTCCTATAGGGGAAACTGGGGCACCACCAAACACGGGGTAGTACCAAACACTAATTTTCATTGTTAAACTATTTGGAATATCTCAACCATTTTTTCAATGGACAAGCATCTTTATAGGTCTTGCTTCAGAAGTGGAATATCTGATTAAAAAATCGCAGTGTTTGGTGGCTATCCCATGTTTGGTGGTGCCTCAGTCTCTCCTAAAGTAGTATAAAAAAAATTGGATTACATACTTCGCCGTCTTATCGAATACTGCTTTAGTATATAAAAGTTCTAGTCCATATCTTTTAAAATTGCCCCTTCTTGAACTGCTCTGCCTTCTACTTCTTTTCCTTTCTCTAATTTAGAGTTTATGACATTGAATATTCCAAAAAAAATATCAACGAAAACAAATTTTAATGATGCCTATTAGTGAAAATTGTACAGTCAGATTTGGAACAAATTCTCCATTGGTTAAACAATATCTAACTACAACATAATTATAGCTACAAACGTGTCAAGTTGAGAGTACAATTTAACAGATTACGCAAGAATTGCAAAATAAAATGACATCCCATAATTAAATTTCATACGGATAACCTATATAGTGAATAAAATTAATGAATAACACGTATTTACAATATCCAATTGGAAATTTCATCTATAGTGCAGGTGTGATACTAAACTTTTAATTGTTTCTAAACCAATATTCAAACTTTAGAATCACTGTGAAAGCCAATATTCCAAATCACTGCCATGTTTATGGACTTTTACTTTAAAATGTGCACACATAACACCGAAATCCTTTTCCCTGATGCGCTTTCGAACTAATAAAATCCCTTTATCCTTCAGCATAAATATATAGGAATAATATTGTAAAAGTCAACAGTTGCACCCATAAAACAATGCGATTTAATTTAATTTCATACACTGGTAAAAATGAAAGGTTCACTGGGGATCCTTTCAATAGAATCATGGCCTAAAAGGTTCATTTTTATCAAAATGCTAGTATGAAAATGATCTTTCTTTAAAGAATCACTAAAGTGATCCAAATAAAGGATCAAACAAAGTGACCCATTAAAAGGTTCATCAAATCGATCATTTTAAAAAGATCCCTGTTCCTCAAGAATAATTAACAAAATTAAAGAAGATAAATAGTCAAAAATGCGCGTAAACTATTTACTCCGATGATAAAATAATGTTTCAAATTGAAAAAATGTATATTTTAAATTATTTACATAATATATTTGCAAAAAAATATCAAAGCGAACGAAGCGAACCTTTTGAAAGGATCACTAAATTTTGCCAGTGCGCATGCGCACAATCGACGCTGTCAAAAAAGATCACGCCACCTTTCAACTCGGCCAGTGCCGAGTGTGACGCGAGCGAGAGAGGAAAGGTGACATCGCGACCCGTGACGTGTCAAGTCATGTTCCCAAATCAGTGCGTTTTTTGTCTTTTATCTTTCTTAAGATATTCATCTAAAGTTAAGTGACATTGTTCTAGTGCATATGTGCGTAGAATTTTAGTGAAAATTGTCAAAGAATACGCAGTGGAGTGCAATGTGTCAATTGTGCGATATCCAAAATGAAATGGCGTCATGGCCATCATGGCCGTCATGGTGTTGTGAAAAAATTGAAGTAGTTTATTCTTGGAAAAATCATCGTTTTTACCAATTTATCTCGAAGATATCGTAGATTGATACGAAATATTTGATATTGGTTGATAAAAACGATGAAATAAATCACATGTGCAAAATAAAAATTCCCAAAAAATGTTTTTTGTATCAGCCGGACGCCAAACAAAATATTTATGGGGGCTTTTTTGCCCTATTTTTCTTTCTTTTTTAGATTCTTCCGGATCTCTCTGAAAGTGTGTGATTGTTTTTTCGGAGTCAGTGTGAAGAAAAATGAGACACTGATTGTTGGACGTTTTGGAGATGAGGTGGACAGTATCCTGTCCGTCACTGTGGAGTGGGAAGAGTGGGAAGTACTGGAAAACCCAGAAAACTCTGATTTGTGTCTTCACTGAATTCTCCCATCAAACCGCCTAATTCTCGCCATCCCATCAGTCTTCAACAGTAGAATCTCAGGGTAAGATTTTTATTTGTTTTTTTTTTTTTTTTTTTGATTTTAGGGCAGAATCACATTACATTGACAGTAAATGCTCACCGTATTTCGTTAATTTACAAAATTTTATTGACATTCTTACACAAATTTTCAATTACCGTATTACATTATCACATAATCGGTGGCACTAGGTGAAAATAATATCAGAAAATTAAAAAAAAAATAAAACGAAAATACCAAAAACGGTGAGCAAAAAAACTGTAGGACTTTTTTTTTGCTACAGATTTTCCTACAGTTCTTTTGCTCACCGTTTATCGCATTTTCGTTTTATTCCTTCAATTTTCTTATATTATTTTTACTTAGTGCCACCGAATATGAGATAAGGTAATACGTTAATTCAGAATTTGCGTATGAATTGCAATGAAAATGCGTAAATTGACGAAATACGGTGAGGCTTTGGCGGTGACGGTGAGCATTTTACTGTCAATGTGATTCTGCCCTTAAAATTTAGCTGTGAACGCTAATTTAAATAGAAATCCTCAGTTCTTTCCAAATAAAGAATCATATACCATAAGTTGATACAAATTAACACCGGATTTCTCTTCTGTATTTGCCTATTTATTCAAAGAAAAGTACATTTTTCAGACCTCGTAAAATAATTCGAATTACAGTACTGTTTCCAATTTAAAAATTCTAAATTTAGTTATGATAAAATTTCCTCTTGGCTTGGAATATTTATCAAATGAAAAGGGCATTATTTCATTGATATTTAGGAGACCTAATACATTTTTGTCTTCTATTTTGTACGCGTGTTCTCTATCAAAAAACTTAGTTGACCAATATTTAACACCAAAGTAAATGACATCGTCAAAAGAAAATATATCAGTACTTTCACAAAAAAATGGGAAATCATCGTTGTATTACATACATTTAGCTTTACATACAAATGATCCCAATTTATATTCCAGCATCACAGGAAGCGTCACTATCAGACAATTTTGGTCGACTATTAGGGAGGTGTTAAAATTAATGCCAGAGCTGGTAATGATAATTTTGCTTTTTTGTAGTACTTCTTTTCATTTTATATAACTAATTTCAGCTACTCTTTGATTTTGAGTCACAATATGGTCCAAAAAATGTTCGTGTTAAACTGACGTCACTTCTTCAGAAAATTGACAAGGAATACCCTTTGTTACCCGATGCTAGACAGAAAAGGAACAACGAAATCATTGATGGTAAAGATATTTATAAATGAAGTCGATATTTTTCTTATGTATATTTTTTTAGAGTGGACGACATCGGTCCAGGGATTTTTGAAAGTCCTTTCCTTTTTCCCACCTGTGAACACTGATGCGAAGAAGCAAAAAGCAACTGTTAAGGACTCCTTGTCGTCTTTTATAATATTCTTTCCACTGGGCACTCCACCTTCGGGAATAATGGACGATATTAATAAAAGAGGTGAAGGAATACAATTTGTCGCGGATGGTTCCAACAAAAAGGCCCTTTCAAACTTCTACTTGAAGGTGGACGACCTCATCTGGAAGATCAAAGCTACAGATTTTATTGATGCATTTGATTTCATTTTTAAAGTTCATTTCGCTCTCAATATTGATTTTAAAAAATGTCATTCCCATTTCTATAAGTTTATTCAGCATTAAATTTATGGAATTTCTCTCCAAAAGATACTAGTTTCTTTAAAATCTGTAGCAGCCCGTTGTAATCTAAACTGAAAAAACCAATTGATAATGCAATAAAGTAACTAAAAATTTTAACCCTCTAAGTTCGATTAAGTCACCCTAAAACTTCTCGTTCTTAACTCTTTAAGGACGAGAAATTTTTTACGGACCGAAAATCGTCAATAAAAATGAAACCGGTAAACGTCTTACCTCTAACCTTGGAAAGTCCAATAGAGCCTTATTTGGTGTATTTTTCACCTCTATGAACAATAGGGATAAAAATAGTCAAAAAATTTAAGTAATTTTTCTGGCGATACCAATGATAGATCAATTGTCGCTCTAATGAAAAATATTACGTTTGAGTATTGTAGTTTTTATTCCCGAAATAGTTTTGCTTAAAAATAATTGGAAATATAAAAAATAATTAAAATCAATTTTCAATATGAGAATTTACAAATCGTCATTTTTGAGCTTAAATATTTATTATATAGCAAATAGCTAAAGATTTACAAAAAATATTCTAGATTCCTTCAACCTTTTACTTTATAATTATGTGCAAACATAAGAAAAAAAAAACTTTAGGTAGTCAGGAAAAATTACTTTCTTTATAGGACACCGGTGTTCCAATCGACCTTAAAGGGTTAAAAGATTAATTCGACTGAGCAATGTATGAAAATTAAATTGTCTTTGTAATAAAGTAGAATTTAAAAAGGCTTTAATTTGTTTTTACTGTATTTGATCGATTGTATGGGACGAGTAAAATTCAAAAACGGATATATTGGAAGGTTGACAGTGAACCATTTCAAAGGTTCACTGAGAACCATTTCAAAGGTTCATCCGATGATCCATTAAAAAGTTCCTCAAAATGAACCTTTCGAAGGATTAAAATTTGATACTTTCAGGAAGGATCAAAGTGATTTTTTAACGAAGGTTCGAAATGAACCTTTTGAAAAGATGGATCATATTTGATCCCCCAAAAGGATCGCGAAAGGATCAAAATGAACCTTTTATTTTTACCAGTGTAAGGATTATGCTACTCTTGGTTTAAAACATACAAGGGTGGAAATTACCTCAATTTCCCCAAATTTTATAGTGCGAAAAAAAACCGTCACAAGCACAATTGGCTGCTATTTCACTTTGATGATTGGCCATTGAATAAAAATAGAATTTTAAACCCCATCTCGCTTTTCCTCTCGTTCAAACGAGAATAATTTCCAAATGTTTAAATTCATCCCCCCAGAGAGAATGTCAATTTTTGGACACATTCAAAAAGTGCTTTTGGCAAACACCCACATATTAGCAACTCTACACCCTCCTCCGCATAAAATACTACCCCTCTGTGCCATAATCTAAACCCCAGTGTTTGCCACCATTGAGCCCGCTCCGGAATAATACACAACACAAATTACAAATCCTCTGTACATGAATTAATTTCATATGCATGGATTGTTTCATTGAAGCATATAACACTAAACAAACATGGTAGAGAATGAGACTCCAAATTATAGTCTCTAAATTGTTTCCTTTATTTTATCACTGAAAAAAACTTTTCATTCCTTTCACAATACAAAGTTACGGAAAGCAGAACAAACAGTGATTAAAATTCTAAGTGAAAATCCATTTAGAAAACTTTGTCAAGGTAACAGTTGATATTTGATATTATACCTTCATAGGTGAGCTCACAATCCTTGCAAATAAGTTTTAAAAACTTTAATATGCTAGGAACGACATAGAATGATATGGAATGAAGCTGTCGTGTAATGTCCGTCTATGAAAGCTCCAAAACATATCCAAAAATAAAATAAAAAGTCGTACAATGCATTTTCGACCAATCCTCCAAAAAATAGTACATGATTTTGGTGGAGAAGTTTGCATACATTGTTTCAATAAATAAATTGTTTGGAATGGAAAATCAATCTTATTTAAGAGTTTAAATTTAAAACGAAAAATTTTAGTAGGGGAAACTGGGGCACCACCAAACACGGGGTAGCACCAAACACTAATTTTTATTTGTTAACTACTTGGACTATCTCAACCATTTCTTCAGTAGACAAGCATCCCAATAGTGCATGTAAATTCCTATAGGTCTTGTCCTTAGAAGTCGAATATCTGATTAAAAACTCGCAGTGTTTGGTGCTACCCCGTGTTTGGTGGTGCCCCAGTTTCTCCTAATTCATATTAACCCTTTAAGGACGATTGGAACACCGGTCTTCCATAAAGAAAATAATTTTTCCTGACCACCTAAACTTATTTTTTTCTTATGTCTGTACATAATTGCAAAGTAGAAGGTTGAAGGAATCTAGAATATTTTTTGCAAGTCTCTAGCTATTTACTATGTAGTAAATATTTAAATTCAAAAATGGCGAATTTTTAAATTCTCAAATTTCTGATTGATTTTATTTATTTTTTATACTTCTAATTTTTTTTAAGCAAAACCCTTTTGGCAATACAAACTACAATACTCATACGTAATATTTTTCATTAAAGTGAAGAATATTATTCATTGGTATTGTCAGAAAAATTACTTTAATTTTTGGGCCATTTTTGTCCCTATCGTTCATAGAAGCACAAAAGTCACCGAATCAGATTCTGTTGGACTTTCCATTTCCAAGGTTAGATGTAAGACTTATCATTCATTATGTTTCCCAGTTTAATTTTTATTGTTGATTTTCAGTCCGTAAAAAGTGTCTCGTCGTTAAAGGGGTCACACAAAAACTCAAAGTCTCTATCTCTAACCGTTTGGTCTGTTGTAAATCCCAAACGGAAGGATGTAAAAACAACAAGGCATTCCATTTTTTAATCTGCGTCAAAAAAGATTTGCCAGTACTTTTTCTTTAGTTTAGATAGTAGAATTCGCTTTTATCAAAAGGCAGTAAAATTTGACATCAATATTTTGTTAATAAATGCAATTTTGCAATCTAAACTACTTAAATAATAATAATGATAAAGCTGGCTCAACATTCCATAAAAGAACAAGGCCTTCCCGCAGGGGGATTTCAAGACAGGTATTTTTTTTCTTATATGGGATGAGATTGTCAGTCCCATGCCCCGTAGAATCAAGTGCAGTGAAGCCCACTGGACGCAATCCGAATACCTTTAAAGCTGTTTACACATTATGAGAAAAAGGGATCTCAGTGGCGCAACATTCAAGACCATTGGATCTTGGGCGGTGAGATCTCTGGCTCGACCCTCACAGTTGTGAGTTCGAATCCCGCCCGGTGCAAGCAACAGAGTGTGAGAAGAAGACATTTCCACTATGATAAATCCTAATAAAATGCACAGCCTCTGCTCAAAAAAATTCAAGAGAACGGAAGAAACATTCACCACGGCGAAGGCGTTCCTGGGCTGATCTACGATCAGCAGATTCTTCCAATACGAGCACATTGTAATGATTATTATTAATCATATTGGGACATATTGTTACAAAGTAATTATTATTAATCGTATCGAGATATTGTATTACAAGGTAATCATTTTTACAATGTCCATATCCCGTGTTGGAAGAATCTGCTAAGTCCGTTTCTAGACCGCCTAGAAGTGCCTTCCCGGGAGTGTGGATGCTTCTTCCGTGCTTCCGGAGTTGTTGGGCAGAGGCAGTGCATTGTTATTACGTTTTATTCCGTGTGAAGGATAATCAGTGCAGTGGCGCAATAGGCAAGAACGTTGGCTCTTGGGCGGATGGATTCCCCGGCTCGATTTACTGTTATGAGTTCGAGTCCCGCCCGGTGCAAAGATCTGAATGTCTAATTTAGACAATTTTAATATGTTAATAACGTTATTTAATGCACCGCCTACGTCCAACAACTCTGGGAGCATGGAAGAGGCATCCACACTCCGGGGAAGGTACTTCTAGGCAGTCTAGAAACGGACTTAGCAGATTCTTCCATCACGGGATATGGACATTGTAAAAATAATTACCTTGTAATACAATATCATCGATACGATTAATAATAATAATAATTCCGTGTGAAAATGTCTTTTCCTGACATTCAGTTGCTTGTACCGGACGGTACTCGAACTCGCAACTGTGAGAGTCGAGTCAGAAATCTCATCCGCTCATGAACAACGATCTTGCCTATTGCGCCACTGAGATCCCCATTGTAATGATAACATTATAATACAAAAATATAAAGTGCCTTGACACGATTAATAATAAATTATGAGAAATTTCTATCAAAAGAGAACTTCAAGAAATGTGCTTAAAAAAATACACTTTAACGCCAAAAAACTTCCTGGTGACCTAAAGGGGATTCGAACCCGAGACACTTTAATCATGGAGCGAGAACTCTATCTCTCCATTGAGTACCTAATTGAGTACCCTTAAATTATTTTAATACACTTAAATTTACTAATAATGCGATATATCTATAATTGCAAATATTTGTAAATTCACTTTAGTTATCATATCACTTCAGTTCAATAACTATCTATAATGTGATTGATTACCTAATTAAGTATTATAAATTAATTAGATTTACCCATTATATTGATTGAAAATCTACAGAAATATTCATATTGGGTGTAATAGAGTGTAAATGTTGAAGAGAATATGTGAAACATCCTTTGCAGACTCATTTGAGAAATGATTAGATACCACTTGAATTGTCTGAGCTCTGAATTTTCTGTTAATATCCCACTTATCTCTCATTTTTGTATATAAATTCATGGTAATGTTGTATAAGAGACATAGACAGCATTCAACAGAAGCCCTCAGGAACTATTCATGTGGTGGAAAACCCTTGAATTCCGTGATGTAGATTTTGGATTTCCTCATTTTCAGCCACAGAGACATTTTGCAATTTAGTTTTCCGGATGTTAATATTCACATGTTTTTCCCTACCATTCCTTTTATTTAATGAATTTCCACAAACCTCCTTCGTCCACAGTCAGTCCTCCCTCACTCTATTCTTCAGCCAATTCGTATAGAACCTCTTGAAACATTCGTTCGTTATGTGTGAAGTATAATATCGCCATCAACATTAAATACAACAGCATCCCTCAGACAAAGGCAAGTGAGAGCACTACTTCGAGGGAAATTGCAAACTCTTCCATCGAGCACGTTCCATGGGAAAATCTTTCCTTCAAAATGGGAAAATGAGAATGAGAGAAAAGAGCGTGGAAAATGGCATTGAGAGAATTTATGCGAGAGGATATCGATCGAGAAAACTATAACCAATGAAATTTTCATCATATAGAAAATCCTTTTATACCATTATTGTTGAGCTTCTGGGAGAAAAGACTTAAAAAACATCCCCATATATTATGATGTATTGTACAAAAGTGGTTAACAAACTACCCAATATATAGTTTTCCTATATACCTTCCCTCAACATCCATATACACATCAAAGGTTAGTGACAAAGTTGAGAGTATTATTTTGCTTCTTGACTACATAAAAGGACTAAAGAAAAAAAAAGGAAAGTTTATCACATGTGTTCGACACTTTTAGATGCCTCTCAACAGCATCAATTTAGGGCTCGTTTAGCACTCCCAAACCCAAAAGCTCCTTCACCATTGGAAGATTTCCACATCCTCATTCAATCGCTCCTTCAAAGTTCGAAAGGGGAAAAAATTAATAAATCCCATGTGATTTCACTCCATCATCCCTTTCACAAAATCATCTGCCCTACCCCATATCCAGCACACTATATAAGATCAACACTTCTTCACGACTTCTTCACTTTTCCGTGTCAGTTCGCCACTTTTTTTTCCTCTCTTCCGGAAAATCTTTACAACCTTCCCCCTTTCCAGCCCAAACCAAAAGGAGTCATACAGAAGAGCATGGCAAATGCTTCGCAAGGTAGTAAAAGTCCCAAGTG
This sequence comes from Phlebotomus papatasi, assembly GCF_024763615.1. Taxonomy (NCBI): domain Eukaryota; kingdom Metazoa; phylum Arthropoda; class Insecta; order Diptera; family Psychodidae; genus Phlebotomus; species Phlebotomus papatasi. The sequence continues at coordinate 98,565,441 of NC_077223.1, forward strand.
TCCACTTCAATTTACTCACTGTTCATTTCCCCGAAAGAATCACAAAGTTGTACATTTTTTTCTGCCTTTTCCCTCTTTTCCCATATACAAACCTAAACTTTCACTTAGAAATTATATAGTAAATTTACTCATCTTTCTTATTTATCTCTATATTCATTGTGTCGTCCCCATAGAAAGACCTATAACATCATCCCCATAGATTTTCCTTAAGAAAGATAAAACATCAAGTTTCGAGTAAATAAATTCATTGGACAAAGTAACAAAAGAATATTAAATTGCTCAACAATGTGAAAGTTACCCCCATTACCACAGATATATACAAGAATATACATTGTACCCTGAAATTTTGTCAATTTGTTTTCCTGTATCCTCTCGTCTCCTTTAGCAACATAATCCTCCTTTTCTATCCTTATACCGTGGACATACTAGGGTTTGCGAAAATACTGATAAGTTGGTATATTTTGCTTGACCATTTGGTTTTAAGGGATTATTGTGGTGAGAGATATTCAGTATTATATTTGGAATTAGGTCTCCCATATATTTGATCTAGTTGAATCAAATTTAAATTAGGATATAATGGGGCAATTTTGAACAAATGAAATTTTGAATTTTCAAATTTCCTGTTTCAGATGGATAAACGAAAAAGACCACGAGGAAGTGCTCTTGTTTTTCCCTTTACCAGAAATATCCTTTATTATAAAACTGGTAAAAAGAAAATAATCAAATTGATCCAAATTTTATCCTTTGGCAAAGGATGGATCGAATTTCGAACTTTGAATGCGCATTTATCATAATAGACCATGTTATTTATCCATTCCTTTGCAAAAGGATCAAATTTGGATCAATTTGAGCCTTTTATTTTTACCAGTGAATTTTAGTCATCAATTTAACAATTTAATTAAATGATCAGTATTGTAGATTGTTATATATGGCCAAAACTGAAAAAATATTCTTGCGGAAAAAGGGGTATAAAAAAATTATGAATAATATTGCAATTTTTGGTCCGATTTAAAAAGATCGATGACAACTTTTTATGTTTTTACCTCTTTTACTGATGGAAATAATTTTTTCCTGACTGGAATTGAATTTTATACTGACCATATTGATTTTTTTACTGATCCGAAAATATTTATTCAATTTAGTGTGCTTATTCAGGTACCTTTCTAAAAATTTGAGGTTAGAAATTTGCTAGGTTGGTCATCTGATCGTTTTCAATAAAATCATCTTCTATCTTTTATTAGTTTTAAATTAAAGGAAGGGGATCTCAGTGGTGCAATAGGTAAGACCGTTGGTTCTTGAGCGGAGAGATCAACGGCTTGACTAACAGTTTTGTGAGTTCGAGTCCCGCCCGGTGCAAAATTCTGAATGTCTTGAGAAAAGATATTTTCACTGTGATTAGATTAGATTACAGTGGGGGCGGTTCCCCGCGGAACCACTACACACAGGCCTCCTTTTGGGCCCATTATGCATTTTCTAGTTTTCATATAGCTAGTTTTCACTGTCATATAACGTAATAAAAAATGAACCGCCTTTACCAAAAAAAAAACTCTGGGAGCATGGAAGAAGAATCCACATTGCGGGGAAGGCGCTCTTGGGCGATCTATGATCAGCAGATTCTTCCACCACGGGATATATGACAAAATGATTGAATTGTAATAAATATATCACGAAATAATAATTAAAGGAATTGAATTGTTTACATTATTGTCAGTATTCGGCAAATTATTTTTAAAAATCGATTTATCAGAATTAAGTCGAACAACGCGATTTTTTTACAAAAATCGTTTTATTCGCTTTTTGAATACTTCTTTATACCATCTACCTTCTCTGTTGAAAAAAAAATTTTTTTTTCAAAATTATACAGATTTTAAATCTCAAAAATCTTATACTGTGCGTGCAGGCTTTGTATGTAAAATCTCAGCTTCAAATCGCTCTCCTGTAAATTTTGCCTACTGCGAGTTATTCCTTTCTTATTCTGACTGAGCGGTCGAAATTATGTACAGCTTGAATTTCCGTTTCAGTATTGAATAAAGAAAATGAAGTTAACAATTTTTCCATAATTTATTACACGCTCATAGTTTTCAAGTTTTTAAGACACATTTTCCAGTTTCTTTTAGTTAACTATAAGTTAATTCTGAATTATGAATCTTTCTAGTACATGTATATTCATATGGAAAAAGAAATAATTGAATAATCATAGCTACATTGAATGAAAGTTTATTTCGTAGACCTTTCTTGTGCATGGGAAAAGACCATTTTCTTATAGATGATGACTGACCCGATCAGCGTTGAAAAGTTTATTTATTCTCTAATAATCATTTAGGGTAAAGTTTATAATTTGGAATTAGTGTTACAAGTTGGACAATTCGCCGGTACAAGTTGGACATGGTTTTTTTCTTGATAAATACAGTACAAAATTTGTTTTTAAGCACAAGGAACCAAATTATAAAACTAAAGCATTAAAGATATACACATAAAAATGAAGTACTAAATTTATCAAGACAAAAAGCCCTGTCCAAATTGTACCATTGTCCAACTTGTACCACTTTACCCTAGCTATTTTTTCTTATATTTTTCGCTTTACAAATGATTTGAACTGATATATAAAATCAATTTAAAGAATTCCCAAAGCAAGAAATTACTAATTCATAGCCACTTGTAAGAAAATCAAGCTTATCAGGGACACCAAAGACTTTTCTCAACATCTTTTTCTAATATCATTTAACTTTTGACCTTGAAAAAATTATATTATTTTTTTCAAGGGCATTAAGCGAAAAAAATCGGCCTAGAAAGAAGGTAAAAATATATACAACTCTCTCTGTGGAGTTCTTGCAGTAAAATTGAAAGGTATAGGTAACAGTTGCGAGAAAAATTAAGTTGTTCTAAATGAAATGACTTACGGAGGTACCCTTCCCTTAAACACTTAAAGTTACTTTTGGAAATCATTTGATTCGCAAAATTATGTCAAAAATACAGATTCAAGCGAGTTTGGAGTGCAAGGTGGAAATTTCTAAGGGTCATAAAGCAAGTTATTTTATATATTGATCTACATGGTGATATGATGATAAAATACTGCATTTTCTTCATATTCAACATAAGAAATTGTGGATTTAAAAACGAAAAACACAATGGGATTCGGTAATTTTATAAACTTCTTAGAAAAAAAAGCTTTTACAATATCGTACACAGCGAACACTTGAACCCTTCTTCTAAATTCTCTCACTCAGTGAAATATTAGTTGACATAGCTTGTGTACATACACACCGTTTCAAGAGATATTTATAGGACAAGAGGAAAAAAATGCCTGGAATTTATCAGTAAAATTCCCTAGAGACGAATTTTCAGTCTTTTAGAGGCCCTATACCTTCAAAAAAAAACCCAAGCACGGCTATTGAGAAAAAAAGGATAACGTGGGATGTAAGTCGATTATATATCTCTATCTTTGCCTTTACTCGTTAAGGTCGAAAGGAAGTATCATAAAATACACAATAAATGTTTGAATTTCCGGTTCAATTTGTTATATGAGCTAGGGACACAAAGCATTTCCATTTAATTCACATGTGATGTATGTTTGTACAAAACATTTCAAGCTTTTGAGCTTTTATCCAAAAGCGAAAAAAAAGACTCCGCCTGTGATATTATTAATAGAGATGTATCAGAGTTAAAAATAAAATTTGCAAACTCTGTGGAATATTAAAAAATTGGCGGCGGATGACGTCAGATTTTCCATCAAACACAATGAACATCTTTACCTTTGCTTCCTCTTCTGGATGATAATCTCAATGGAGAATTGCGTCGAAAAGAACTGAACATGGCTATATACGTTGGAGATATGGGAAAAACAAGGCCCAAAAGGCTCCCATTAGTTTAACACTGACCAAACTTTCAACACAAGATTGAGCTTTTATCTTCCCGCACTTGAATTCTTTATGACCAAGACAGAAGATTTTGTATAGGAAAAAGAAAATTGGGATAAAATCCAATTTGAGAAACTTTTCTTTTTCAACACTCTTCCTCACACCGAAAATCACTTCGTCCACTGAATGTTACGTTCAATCGCGATATAGCATTTATTGGGTGAGATTCCTACACACCTCAAACATTCATCCCTCTTATCTTATCATAACACCAATTCCATATATCGCAACGTAGCTTAATCATTCATTTCACACATACTATTTCAAACCATGCGATAACATCCTAAACATATTGGCAACAGACACTGCGTCAAATTATACGTGAGCTTGGGCTCAACTTTTCAATTAAATTTGAATGAAAGCCCACAGGGAGTTCAATAACAATCTCAATCACATACACAATTTCACCTCTAGCCCATAGATCTCTCAAGGGTTATCCAATCAACTATTCATCAAAAAGGGTTGAGCGATGCTTCCAAGGTCTCTCGTAAAGACATTGTGTAGTTGAAGACATCTAAATGTTTACAAAAAGATGTAGCAAAGCGTACAAGCTTTGCGAAATGTTCGAACTTTTGATTTTGATGCTATGCCCTAAAAATTGGCGGTGCATTAAATATTTCGATATTCAATTCGTGGGAAAGTCATACTTAACCCATTCCTTACCATTGTATTATACATCATACGCAAATTGAGTGATTTTAGATAATTCATTCCTGGGCAACTGATACTCAAATTACTGTCGGGTATGACCTTTTAGTTGCTTTAGTCCTTCAGTTACTTGGAAAAAATAGCCTGACAGAGATTGAAATACATTTTGTTGTTCTTTTCTCGCTTCCCGGAAAGTCATGCAACGTTTTTGCTCAAAATGGCAGATGAAAAATACGACATCCTTTCGAATTTGTTAAAATTGGCCTTTTTCCTCTTTCCTGATTTGAATTCTTGTTGTCAATTTGTTTTTTTTGGATATTTACTCTATCTAAATCAACAGAGTTTGTAATAATTTAATGTACAGAATTTAAATTCAGTGACCGTTAATACGTGTGTCACAACATTCTATCTCAAGTATTTCTAGTGGGTTAAAGTGGGTATTCTGAATGGTTTAAAGGTTCGACTTGTTTACAAACTCATTTTTTCTACTTAGTATTTTTTTTATATTTGTCGATATCTTATTAAAAAAAATATTATTGATTATGTCCTGTCCCTAATCGTTTGAAACCGGTTCTAAGTTAACCTGAAATTCATGAACTATTCAAAAAAATAAAGAATCAATATTTGGTCTAATGGCCTCAACACTTTGGGAGCAATTTTCGTCAAAAATTGCTTTTTTGAAGGAAATTTCCTGCAGCGCTATAGCTTATTATTAAACGTGTCAAGCCATAAAATTTACACATGTCTTGCCCAATAACAGGCCACGCCAAGGTAGCCCCACTGTTCAAAGTAGCCCCATCTCCTCCTACCAAGAAATGGATGCCGTAGAAGGTTTCTGAAGGAATACAAAATCGAGGAATTATATTTATTGCAATCTCTGTGGGTAAAAGTTCAACCAATAAAATCATTAAAACACAAGAAAGTTGGTACATTTTATACAATGAACCAACAATATCTCTCAAAATTGCAATTTTCGCATATTCAACATTTGATGGTATATAAAACATTTCAAAGTATTTGAGAATGTTGAATAGAAATTCTGCAATGAAACATCTCAAAGGATGTAAACACAATTAATGGTGAGATGGGATGAAATTTAATGAGCAATCAAATATCTTGGGAAGAACCCTTTCATGTGACCCTTTCTGTAGAAGACAAACAAGGCCATAAACTTCTCTTCACACACTCTGTCTAAATGTTCAATCCCATTAAATGCCATGGTATATTATTTCAATTAATTGTTTGTTTTCCATAAATTTCACCGCTTGCGAATGGCATCATAGAGTGATAACAATAATATAGGAAAAGTTCTTGGTATCACTTTCTAAGTATAACTCGTGATGCTTTCACAAATGAGTTTTGATTTATGAAATGGCATATATAGTTGGAAAATATTCCAATCTCAATTTGTTTGCAAACAATTTTGTTTTGTTATGATATTCCATCCATTACCGTGGTATCACACTAGAGAATTTCACATTAAAATTTTAATGTGATTCACATTAATTGTGGCTGATGTGCAATTTTCGTCAAGAACTTTTAGAAATCGAATCATTTAGTGACAAAAAAGTGGACTCGAGTCACAAAAATTGGTTTAAATAAATTAAAATAACATAAATACGATTGATAATTAATGAGCAAATTAATGAGAATTGAGCAAATTTATGAGCAAAATTTGCTCATTAAATTTTCATCAGATCAGACCCCCCAAAGTTGGCATCAAAAAAATTTTTTTAGGCATATTTTGTATGCAAATCTTTAAACGCGAATATCTCCTAAACTAGAAGAGATAGACCTCCAAAGTTGGCATCAAAAAAATTTTTTTAGGCATATTTTGTATGCAAATCTTTAAACGCGAATATCTCCTAAACTAGAAGAGATAGACCCCCCAAAGTTGGCATAAAAAAAAACTTTTTTAGGCATATTTTGTATGCAAATCTTTAAACGCGAATATCTCCTAAACTAGAAGAGATAGACCCCCAAAGTTGGCATCAAAAAAAATTTTTTAGCCATATTTTGTATGCAAATCTTTAAACGCGAATATCTCCTAAACTAGAAGAGATAGACCCCCCAAAGTTGGCATCAAAAAAAAATTTTTTTAGGCATATTTTGTATGCAAATCTTTAAACGCGAATATCTCCTAAACTAGAAGAGATAGACCCCCCAAAGTTGGCATCAAAAAAAATTTTTTTAGGCATATTTTGTATGCAAATCTTTAAACGCGAATATCTCCTAAACTAGAAGAGATAGACCCCCCAAAGTTGGCATCAAAAAAAAAATTTTTTAGGCATATTTTGTATGCAAATCTTTAAACGCGAATATCTCCTAAACTAGAAGAGATAGACCCCCCAAAGTTGGCATCAAAAAAAATTTTTTTAGGCATATTTTGTATGCAAATCTTTAAACGCGAATATCTCCTAAACTAGAAGAGATAGACCCCCCAAAGTTGGCATCAAAAAAAAATTTTTTAGGCATATTTTGTATGCAAATCTTTAAACGCGAATATCTCCTAAACTAGAAGAGATAGACCCCCCAAAGTTGGCATCAAAAAAAAATTTTTTTAGGCATATTTTGTATGCAAATCTTTAAACGCGAATATCTCCTAAACTAGAAGAGATAGACCCCCCAAAGTTGGCATCAAAAAAAAATTTTTTAGGCATATTTTGTATGCAAATCTTTAAACGCGAATATCTCCTAAACTAGAAGAGATAGACCCCCCAAAGTTGGCATCAAAAAAAATTTTTTTAGGCATATTTTGTATGCAAATCTTTAAACGCGAATATCTCCTAAACTAGAAGAGATAGACCCCCCAAAGTTGGCATCAAAAAAAATTTTTTTTAGGCATATTTTGTATGCAAATCTTTAAACGCGAATATCTCCTAAACTAGAAGAGATAGACCCCCCAAAGTTGACATCAAAAAAAAATTTTTTAGGCATATTTTGTATGCAAATCTTTAAACGCGAATATCTCCTAAACTAGAAGAGATAGACCCCCCAAAGTTAACATCAAAAAAAAATTTTTTAGCCATATTTTGTATGGAAATCTTTAAACGCGAATATCTCCTAAACTAGAAGAGATAGACCCCCCAAAGTTGGCATCAAAAAAATTTTTTTTAGGCATATTTTTTATGCAAATCTTTAAACGCGAATATCTCCTAAACTAGAAGAGATAGACCCCCAAAGTTGGCATCAAAAAAAATTTTTTTAGGCATATTTTGTATGCAAATCTTTAAACGCGAATATCTCCTAAACTAGAAGAGATAGACCCCCCAAAGTTGACATCAAAAAAAAAATTTTTAGCCATATTTTGTATGGAAATCTTTAAACGCGAATATCTCCTAAACTAGAAGAGATAGACCCCCCAAAGTTGGCATCAAAAAAAAATTTTTTAGGCATATTTTTTATGCAAATCTTTAAACGCGAATATCTCCTAAACTAGAAGAGATAGACCCCCTAAAGTTGGCATCAAAAAAAAATTTTTTAGGCATATTTTGTATGCAAATCTTTAAACGCGAATATCTCCTAAACTAGAAGAGATAGACCCCCCAAAGTTGGCATGAAAAAAAATTTTTTTAGGCATATTTTGTATGCAAATCTTTAAACGCGAATATCTCCTAAACTAGAAGAGATAGACCCCCCAAAGTTGGCATCAAAAAAAATTTTTTTAGGCATATTTTGTATGCAAATCTTTAAACGCGAATATCTCCTAAACTAGAAGAGATAGACCCCCCAAAGTTGACATCAAAAAAAAATTTTTTTAGCCATATTTTGTATGCAAATCTTTAAACGCGAATATCTCCTAAACTAGAAGAGATAGACCCCCCAAAGTTGGCATCAAAAAAAATTTCTTTAGGCATATTTTGTATGCAAATCTTTAAACGCGAATATCTCCTAAACTAGAAGAGATAGACCCCCCAAAGTTGACATCAAAAAAAAATTTTTTTAGCCATATTTTGTATGGAAATCTTGAAACGCGAATATCTCCTAAACTAGAAGAGATAGACCCCCCAAAGTTGGCATCAAAAGAAAATTTTTTTAGGTATATTTTGTATGCAAATCTTTAAACGCGAATATCTCCTAAACTAGAAGAGATAGACCCCCCAAAGTTGGCATCAAAAAAAATTTTTTTAGGCATATTTTGTATGCAAATCTTTAAACGCGAATATCTCCTAAACTAGAAGAGATAGACCCCCCAAAGTTGGCATCAAAACAAATTTTTTTAGGCATATTTTGTATGCAAATCTTTAAACGCGAATATCTCCTAAACTAGAAGAGATAGACCCCCCAAAGTTGACATAAAAAAAAAAATTTTTAGCCATATTTTGTATGCAAATCTTTAAACGCGAATATCTCCTAAACTAGAAGAGATAGACCCCCCAAAGTTGGCATCAAAAAAAATTTCTTTAGGCATATTTTGTATGCAAATCTTTAAACGCGAATATCTCCTAAACTAGAAGAGATAGACCCCCCAAAGTTGACATCAAAAAAAATTTTTTTAGCCATATTTTGTATGGAAATCTTGAAACGCGAATATCTCCTAAACTAGAAGAGATAGACCCCCCAAAGTTGGCATCAAAAAAAATTTTTTTAGGTATATTTTGTATGCAAATCTTTAAACGCGAATATCTCCTAAACTAGAAGAGATAGACCCCCCAAAGTTGGCATCAAAAAAAATTTTTTTAGGCATATTTTGTATGCAAATCTTTAAACGCGAATATCTCCTAAACTAGAAGAGATAGACCCCCCAAAGTTGGCATCAAAAAAAAATTTTTTAGGCATATTTTGTATGCAAATCTTTAAACGCGAATATCTCCTAAACTAGGAGAGATAGACCCCCCAAAGTTGACATCAAAAAAAAATTTTTTAGGCATATTTTGTATGCAAATCTTTAAACGCGAATATCTCCTAAATTAGAAGAGATAGACCCCCCAAAGTTGGCATCAAAAAAAAATTTTTTTAGGCATATTTTGCATGCAAATCTTTAAACGCGAATATCTCCTAAACTAGAAGAGATAGACCCCCCAAAGTTGGCATCAAAAAAAATTTTTTTAGGCATATTTTGTATGCAAATCTTTAAACGCGAATATCTCCTAAACTAGAAGAGATAGACCCCCCAAAGTTGACATCAAAAAAAAATTTTTTAGCCATATTTTGTATGGAAATCTTTAAACGCGAATATCTCCTAAACTAGAAGAGATAGACCCCCCAAAGTTGGCATCAAAAAAAATTTTTTTAGGCATATTTTTTATGCAAATCTTTAAACGCGAATATCTCCTAAACTAGAAGAGATAGACCCCCGAAAGTTGGCATCAAAAAAAAATTTTTAGGCATATTTTGTATGCAAATCTTTAAACGCGAATATCTCCTAAACTAGAAGAGATAGACCCCCCAAAGTTGGCATCAAAAAAAATTTTTTTAGGCATATTTTTTATGCAAATCTTTAAACGCGAATATCTCCTAAACTAGAAGAGATAGACCCCCCAAAGTTGACATCAAAAAAAATTTTTTTTAGCCATATTTTGTATGCAAATCTTTAAACGCGAATATCTCCTAAACTAGAAGAGATAGACCCCCCAAAGTTCACATCAAAAAAAAAATTTTTTTTAGCCAAATTTTGTATGCAAATCTTTAAACGCGAATATCTCTTAAACTAGAAGAGATAGACCCCCCAAAGTTGGCATCAAAAAAATATTTTTTTAGGCATATTTTGTATGCAAATCTTTAAACGCGAATATCTCCTAAACTAGAAGAGATAGACCCCCCAAAGTTGACATCAAAAAAAAATTTTTTAGCCATATTTTGTATGGAAATCTTTAAACGCGAATATCTCCTAAACTAGAAGAGATAGACCCCCCAAAGTTGGCATCAAAAAAAATTTTTTTAGGCATATTTTGTATGCAAATCTTTAAACGCGAATATCTCCTAAACTAGAAGAGATAGACCCCCCAAAGTTGGCATCAAAAAAAATTTTTTTTAGGCATATTTTGTATGCAAATCTTTAAACGCGAATATCTCCTAAACTAGAAGAGATAGACCCCCCAAAGTTGGCATCAAAAAAAATTTTTTTAGGCATATTTTTTATGCAAATCTTTAAACGCGAATATCTCCTAAACTAGAAGAGATAGACCCCCCAAAGTTGACATCAAAAAAAATTTTTTTTAGCCATATTTTGTATGCAAATCTTTAAACGCGAATATCTCCTAAACTAGAAGAGATAGACCCCCCAAAGTTCACATCAAAAAAAAATTTTTTTTAGCCAAATTTTGTATGCAAATCTTTAAACGCGAATATCTCCTAAACTAGAAGAGATAGACCCCCCAAAGTTGGCATCAAAAAAATATTTTTTTAGGCATATTTTGTATGCAAATCTTTAAACGCGAATATCTCCTAAACTAGAAGAGATAGACCCCCAAAGTTGGCATCAAAAAAAATTTTTTTAGGCATATTTTGTATGTAAATCTTTAAACGTGAATATCTCCTAAACTAGAAGAGATAGACCCCCCAAAGTTGGCATCAAAAAAAATTTTTTTAGGGATATTTTGTATGCAAATCTTTAAACGCGAATATCTCCTAAACTAGAAGAGATAGACCCCCCAAAGTTGACATCAAAAAAAAATTTTTTTAGCCATATTTTGTATGGAAATCTTGAAACGCGAATATCTCCTAAACTAGAAGAGATAGACCCCCCAAAGTTGGCATCAAAAGAAAATTTTTTTAGGTATATTTTGTATGCAAATCTTTAAACGCGAATATCTCCTAAACTAGAAGAGATAGACCCCCCAAAGTTGGCATCAAAAAAAATTTTTTTAGGCATATTTTGTATGCAAATCTTTAAACGCGAATATCTCCTAAACTAGAAGAGATAGACCCCCCAAAGTTGGCATCAAAACAAATTTTTTTAGGCATATTTTGTATGCAAATCTTTAAACGCGAATATCTCCTAAACTAGAAGAGATAGACCCCCCAAAGTTGGCATCAAAAAAAATTTTTTTTAGGCATATTTTGTATGCAAATCTTTAAACGCGAATATCTCCTAAACTAGAAGAGATAGACCCCCCAAAGTTGGCATCAAAAAAAATTTTTTTAGGCATATTTTGTATGCAAATCTTTAAACGCGAATATCTCCTAAACTAGAAGAGATAGACCCCCCAAAGTTGGCATCAAAAAAAAATTTTTTAGGCATATTTTGTATGCAAATCTTTAAACGCGAATATCTCCTAAACTAGAAGAGATAGACCCCCCAAAGTTGGCATCAAAAAAAAATTTTTTAGGCATATTTTGTATGCAAATCTTTAAACGCGAATATCTCCTAAACTAGAAGAGATAGACCCCCCAAAGTTGGCATAAAAAAAAAATTTTTTAGGCATATTTTGTATGCAAATCTTTAAACGCGAATATCTCCTAAACTAGAAGAGATAGACCCCCCAAAGTTGGCATCAAAAAAAATTTTTTTAGGCATATTTTGTATGCAAATCTTTAAACGCGAATATCTCCTAAACTAGAAGAGATAGACCCCCCAAAGTTGGCATCAAAAAAAATTTTTTTAGGCATATTTTGTATGCAAATCTTTAAACGCGAATATCTCCTAAACTAGAAGAGATAGACCCCCCAAAGTTGGCATCAAAAAAAATTTTTTTAGGCATATTTTGTATGCAAATCTTTAAACGCGAATATCTCCTAAACTAGAAGAGATAGACCCCCCAAAGTTGGCATCAAAAAAAATTTTTTTAGGCATATTTTGTATGCAAATCTTTAAACGCGAATATCTCCTAAACTAGAAGAGATAGACCCCCCAAAGTTGGCATCAAAAAAAATTTTTTAGGCATATTTTGTATGCAAATCTTTAAACGCGAATATCTCCTAAACTAGAAGAGATAGACCCCCCAAAGTTGGCATCAAAAAAAATTTTTTTAGGCATATTTTGTATGCAAATCTTTAAACGCGAATATCTCCTAAACTAGAAGAGATAGACCCCCCAAAGTTGGCATCAAAAAAAATTTTTTAGGCATATTTTGTATGCAAATCTTTAAACGCGAATATCTCCTAAACTAGAAGAGATAGACCCCCCAAAGTTGGCATCAAAAAAAAATTTTTTTAGGCATATTTTGTATGCAAATCTTTAAACGCGAATATCTCCTAAACTAGAAGAGATAGACCCCCCAAAGTTGGCATCAAAAAAAAATTTTTTTAGGCATATTTTGTATGCAAATCTTTAAACGCGAATATCTCCTAAACTAGAAGAGATAGACCCCCCAAAGTTGGCATCAAAAAAAATTTTTTTAGGCATATTTTGTATGCAAATCTTTAAACGCGAATATCTTCTAAACTAGAAGAGATAGACCCCCCAAAGTTGGCATCAAAAAAAATTTTTTTAGGCATATTTTGTATGCAAATCTTTAAACGCGAATATCTCCTAAACTAGAAGAGATAGACCCCCCAAAGTTGGCATCAAAAAAAAATTTTTTTAGGCATATTTTGTATGCAAATCTTTAAACGCGAATATCTCCTAAACTAGAAGAGATAGACCCCCCAAAGTTGGCATCAAAAAAAAATTTTTTTAGGCATATTTTGTATGCAAATCTTTAAACGCGAATATCTCCTAAACTAGAAGAGATAGACCCCCCAAAGTTGGCATCAAAAAAAATTTTTTTAGGCATATTTTGTATGCAAATCTTTAAACGCGAATATCTTCTAAACTAGAAGAGATAGACCCCCCAAAGTTGGCATCAAAAAAAATTTTTTTAGGCATATTTTGTATGCAAATCTTTAAACGCGAATATCTCCTAAACTAGAAGAGATAGACCCCCCAAAGTTGGCATCAAAAAAAATTTTTTTAGGCATATTTTGTATGCAAATCTTTAAACGCGAATATCTCCTAAACTAGAAGAGATAGACCCCCCAAAGTTGGCATCAAAAAAAATTTTTTTAGGCATATTTTGTATGCAAATCTTTAAACGCGAATATCTCCTAAACTAGAAGAGATAGACCCCCCAAAGTTGGCATCAAAAAAAATTTTTTTTAGGCATATTTTGTATGCAAATCTTTAAACGCGAATATCTCCTAAACTAGAAGAGATAGACCCCCAAAGTTGGCATCAAAAAAAAATTTTTTAGGCATATTTTGTATGTAAATCTTTAAACGTGAATATCTCCTAAACTAGAAGAGATAGACCCCCCAAAGTTGGCATCAAAAAAATTTTTTAGGCATATTTTGTATGCAAATCTTTAAACGCGAATATCTCCTAAACTAGAAGAGATAGACCCCCCAAAGTTGGCATCAAAAAAAATTTTTTTAGGCATATTTTGTATGCAAATCTTTAAACGCGAATATCTCCTAAACTAGAAGAGATAGACCCCCCAAAGTTGGCATCAAAAAAAATTTTTTAGGCATATTTTGTATGCAAATCTTTAAACGCGAATATCTCCTAAACTAGAAGAGATAGACCCCCCAAAGTTGGCATCAAAAAAAATTTTTTTTAGGCATATTTTGTATGCAAATCTTTAAACGCGAATATCTCCTAAACTAGAAGAGATAGACCCCCCAAAGTTGGCATCAAAAAAAATTTTTTTAGGCATATTTTGTATGCAAATCTTTAAACGCGAATATCTTCTAAACTAGAAGAGATAGACCCCCCAAAGTTGGCATCAAAAAAAATTTTTTTAGGCATATTTTGTATGCAAATCTTTAAACGCGAATATCTCCTAAACTAGAAGAGATAGACCCCCCAAAGTTGGCATCAAAAAAAATTTTTTTAGGCATATTTTGTATGCAAATCTTTAAACGCGAATATCTCCTAAACTAGAAGAGATAGACCCCCCAAAGTTGGCATCAAAAAAAATTTTTTTAGGCATATTTTGTATGCAAATCTTTAAACGCGAATATCTCCTAAACTAGAAGAGATAGACCCCCCAAAGTTGGCATCAAAAAAAATTTTTTAGGCATATTTTGTATGCAAATCTTTAAACGCGAATATCTCCTAAACTAGAAGAGATAGACCCCCCAAAGTTGGCATCAAAAAAAATTTTTTTAGGCATATTTTGTATGCAAATCTTTAAACGCGAATATCTCCTAAACTAGAAGAGATAGACCCCCCAAAGTTGGCATCAAAAAAAAATTTTTTTAGGCATATTTTGTATGCAAATCTTTAAACGCGAATATCTTCTAAACTAGAAGAGATAGACCCCCCAAAGTTGGCATCAAAAAAAATTTTTTTAGGCATATTTTGTATGCAAATCTTTAAACGCGAATATCTCCTAAACTAGAAGAGATAGACCCCCCAAAGTTGGCATCAAAAAAAATTTTTTTAGGCATATTTTGTATGCAAATCTTTAAACGCGAATATCTCCTAAACTAGAAGAGATAGACCCCCCAAAGTTGGCATCAAAAAAAATTTTTTTAGGCATATTTTGTATGCAAATCTTTAAACGCGAATATCTCCTAAACTAGAAGAGATAGACCCCCCAAAGTTGGCATCAAAAAAAATTTTTTTTAGGCATATTTTGTATGCAAATCTTTAAACGCGAATATCTTCTAAACTAGAAGAGATAGACCCCCCAAAGTTGGCATCAAAAAAATTTTTTTAGGCATATTTTGTATGCAAATCTTTAAACGCGAATATCTCCTAAACTAGAAGAGATAGACCCCCCAAAGTTGGCATCAAAAAAAATTTTTTTAGGCATATTTTGTATGCAAATCTTTAAACGCGAATATCTCCTAAACTAGAAGAGATAGACCCCCCAAAGTTGGCATCAAAAAAAATTTTTTTTAGGCATATTTTGTATGCAAATCTTTAAACGCGAATATCTCCTAAACTAGAAGAGATAGACCCCCCAAAGTTGGCATCAAAAAAAATTTTTTAGGCATATTTTGTATGTAAATCTTTAAACGTGAATATCTCCTAAACTAGAAGAGATAGACCCCCCAAAGTTGGCATCAAAAAAAATTTTTTAGGCATATTTTGTATGCAAATCTTTAAACGCGAATATCTCCTAAACTAGAAGAGATAGACCCCCCAAAGTTGGCATCAAAAAAATTTTTTTTAGGCATATTTTGTATGCAAATCTTTAAACGCGAATATCTCCTAAACTAGAAGAGATAGACCCCCCAAAGTTGGCATCAAAAAAATTTTTTTAGGCATATTTTGTATGCAAATCTTTAAACGCGAATATCTCCTAAACTAGAAGAGATAGACCCCCCAAAGTTGGCATCAAAAAAAAATTTTTTAGGCATATTTTGTATGCAAATCTTTAAACGCGAATATCTTCTAAACTAGAAGAGATAGACCCCCCAAAGTTGGCATCAAAAAAATTTTTTTAGGCATATTTTGTATGCAAATCTTTAAACGCGAATATCTCCTAAACTAGAAGAGATAGACCCCCCAAAGTTGGCATCAAAAAAAATTTTTTTAGGCATATTTTGTGTGCAAATCTTTAAACGCGAATATCTCCTAAACTAGAAGAGATAGACCCCCCAAAGTTGGCATCAAAAAAAAATTTTTTTAGGCATATTTTGTATGCAAATCTTTAAACGCGAATATCTCCTAAACTAGAAGAGATAGACCCCCCAAAGTTGGCATCAAAAAAAAATTTTTTTAGGCATATTTTGTATGCAAATCTTTAAACGCGAATATCTCCTAAACTAGAAGAGATAGACCCCCCAAAGTTGGCATCAAAAAAAATTTTTTTTAGGCATATTTTGTATGCAAATCTTTAAACGCGAATATCTCCTAAACTAGAAGAGATAGACCCCCCAAAGTTGGCATCAAAAAAAATTTTTTTAGGCATATTTTGTATGCAAATCTTTAAACGCGAATATCTCCTAAACTAGAAGAGATAGACCCCCCAAAGTTGGCATCAAAAAAAATTTTTTTAGGCATATTTTGTATGCAAATCTTTAAACGCGAATATCTCCTAAACTAGAAGAGATAGACCCCCCAAAGTTGGCATCAAAAAAAATTTTTTTAGGCATATTTTGTATGCAAATCTTTAAACGCGAATATCTCCTAAACTAGAAGAGATAGACCCCCCAAAGTTGGCATCAAAAAAAATTTTTTTAGGCATATTTTGTATGCAAATCTTTAAACGCGAATATCTCCTAAACTAGAAGAGATAGACCCCCCAAAGTTGGCATCAAAAAAAATTTTTTTAGGCATATTTTGTATGCAAATCTTTAAACGCGAATATCTCCTAAACTAGAAGAGATAGACCCCCCAAAGTTGGCATCAAAAAAAATTTTTTTAGGCATATTTTGTATGCAAATCTTTAAACGCGAATATCTCCTAAACTAGAAGAGATAGACCCCCCAAAGTTGGCATCAAAAAAAATTTTTTTAGGCATATTTTGTATGCAAATCTTTAAACGCGAATATCTCCTAAACTAGAAGAGATAGACCCCCCAAAGTTGGCATCAAAAAAAATTTTTTTAGGCATATTTTGTATGCAAATCTTTAAACGCGAATATCTCCTAAACTAGAAGAGATAGACCCCCCAAAGTTGGCATCAAAAAAAATTTTTTTAAGCATATTTTGTATGCAAATCTTTAAACGCGAATATCTCCTAAACTAGAAGAGATAGACCCCCCAAAGTTGGCATCAAAAAAAATTTTTTTAGGCATATTTTTTATGCAAATCTTTAAACGCGAATATCTCCTAAACTAGAAGAGATAGACCCCCCAAAGTTGGCATCAAAAAAAATTTTTTTAGGCATATTTTGTATGCAAATCTTTAAACGCGAATATCTCCTAAACTAGAAGAGATAGACCCCCCAAAGTTGACATCAAAAAAAATTTTTTAGGTATATTTTGTATGCAAATCTTTAAACGCGAATATCTCCTAAACTAGAAGAGATAGACCCCCCAAAGTTGGCATCAAAAAAAAAATTTTCTAGGCATATTTCGTATGCAAATCTTTAAACGCGAATATCTCCTAAACTAGAAGAGATAGACCCCCCAAAGTTGGCATAAAAAAAATTTTTTTTAGGCATATTTTGTATGCAAATCTTTAAACGCGAATATCTCCTAAACTAGAAAAGAGATACTACTTTATTGCAGTCATTCGGGTAATTGCTGTGCCACAATTTTCTCACAAATTTATTCGTGATTAAATTGTGATAAAAAGTAGTGCTAATACCTACTATTTATCGCGCACGAGATGAAGAAAGGACAAAAGACATTGAAAAAGATCGGTGAAGAGGAAGAAAAAAGCTAAACAAAAATGTATTCGATCTACATTTTATATTCCTTCATAAACTTGTAGGATTTCGTGGTCAAATGAGGTCAAACTTCCTCTTCTTCACTAAAATCACACATTTTCGGTCAAACGACTGAAATGCTTCAAAAACAAACACAAATGTGAATTTCTTTTACTTTCCCTAAAAGACTTACACATAATTATCAAATAATTATCAATAATTGATAATGAGCTAACTAATATTTAATAGAAATATGGAAGTCTCTTAGGAAAAATAAAAGAAAATTCACATTATTCGAAGGCATGAACGTTCGAAGGGAGAGTACTTTCCCCTACCTTCATTAGAATAAAAACCTAAGACAAATATTTTTTGTGTTACACTTTTTTTTTTTTAATATTTTAACAATTTATTGAGGAACTTGGCCAAAACGTACTTCATTATTTTCATGTAATTATCTTTAAAACAAAAAATTCAAAATATTTTTTGGAAAATTTCCAAATTGGCGCCAAAAAATGTCTTTCATAAACTAATGTGTCTCTGTATCTTATACGAAAGATATTCTCTGTATACCTAATTTGAGAATTCGTGCAATTTTTTTTGGTTCTGGAAATGTGCTTAGTTCAGAAAGACAAGTAGTATGCATTTTTTCCAGAAAACTTTACAGATATATTTTTAAAGAATTACACACTTTTGTATAATTAAATAGACCAGTATATGTCGTGAAAATTAACACAAATCAATTTAAACCGTACTTGAGATGTCAAGATAAACCATATTTCATTTGCCAAGAAATTTTAGAATTTCTTTCATGAATTGAAGAACTATTTTTTTTTGATAATGTTTACTAAAATATTTCCCTATCTACTGCAGTACAATAGTTTCTATATACATATATTCCAATTTCTTAATTAAATTACATTAGTTTCTGAATTTTCCCATAAGCCTGATGAAGAAATGAAAATTCTTAACTTCGACGCCAAACTGGCGTCTGACCTCGATGGATTAAACGAAAAAATGTACTGAAAGGCAAGACGGAACTCTTATGACTAAACCACCCTCCCCAGCATCAGCTCACAAAGATATTTTCACATCTTTACGCCCTAACATTTCGCCTTGAAAATTTATTCAATAACTCGCGCGTGCCAAAATTGTTTTTTCTAACCACATACAAGTATTTTCATTTCTTGTGTTTCAATACCCAACAATCCCTGATGAAAATTAATGGTAAATAGGGAAAATGAGAAGAATGATTGAAGGAAAAAATCCTTCTCAATTGCTCTTTTGACCATAGCTCTTTTATATACCATTTAATATGATGGGTAAATGTGGCGGAAATCACCCTCGAGGGGTAAATCGATAAAAAAAATACCACCCACTGGGTATTAATTGAATGAATGGGCTTTTGAGGGTGAGTAGAAGCTTTCATCACAGTACATGTTAAAATGATTTACCTTTTCGATACAGCACAAATTGTCCATCACTGTGACTATGGCTCAACATTGGACTCCTACAGCGCGATGATGGCGCCGAAAGTACCAAGGGAGCTCCCCACGGACCACAAGAAGGATCCACTTTGATTGCAAATTTGCCCCTTCGTCTACGAACACCCCCTCCTTCCGGAGGCTGAATTGCTTTTGCCACTTTTTCTACACAATATTTTCTTTTTGCCTATTTCAAATCACATTTCCTTCTCACACACAAAATAATACCAAATGTTATTCTTTCGTTGTATCACTTACATTACTCTAATACACCAATAAAGAGCTATACAAGACCTTTTCCTTCTCTATAGAAATTCCGGAAAATATATCTAATTTTGCACACCAAAAACTATATCCACTTCACACTGTTACAGTTACCAATTTCTATGTTAATTCAATTAACCACAAAACAATTTAATTTAATTCCCCATATTGCGAATCCTTGATTTCAAGATCAACACAAAAATAGATATAAGGGGTATGAAAGAAATATGAAAGAAAATTTAAAATATGTCTTACACGTCCCTCACTATCGAAGAGATAATAAAATTTGTAACAGTAGAATTCCCATTTACGTAGATACCCTCTTGTTGATGTTTATAGAAAAAAATCATTCTGATGTTCTCACCATTTACTACCTTTTAAATGGCCTCAACATTTTATTTATACTGCACTTCGTTGACCCACTTTAAACTTATCTCCCTCACTACTATCCTGACTTGGACAAACTTAAGATACAAGATCTCAATAGGTACTAAATTCTCTTTCAAAAAGGGATACTAAAACAACAAGTTTTGAAATTAAGTAGCCAAATCAGAGAAGTTTAAATTGGAAAAAAGTATACTAGTTATGATATTATCTACCAGCATATAATGCAATTTCCAGCATGTCTCGGAAGAGAATATAACAGATTTTTTTTTAATTCTTAAAATATTTCAATGCCAAGTTCCTGCACAATGGTATCCAATTATTATAATTCATCAGTAAAGTACTTTCTGTCTGTAAACAAATTGTGAAGCAAAATCATAATTTTAGAATACTCAGTTCCTTTTAAAAATAGGAGACCTACTTTAAAGGTACCCTATTTCAAAATTACCCCACTCCCCGTATTAAGTGTTTGATATTTTGAATCTTAATTTATTTAAATAAATTCGAACACTGAGAAAAAAAGAGGGTGCGATTAACTTTGTTTCCTCACAACTTTAACACTTTTTAGGTGTAAAAATATATCAACATTTTTTAATGTTAATTTTACACCTTTTTAAGGGTAAAATTAACATGAAAAGGGGTAACTTTAACCCCTAATACACCTAAAAAGAGTATTATTTACACCGATTTAGGATCAATACTGCCTGGTTAAATAAACATTTCCGGAATGTTATTTTAACTTTTTCGGATTTCTCTCAGTGAATGAACCAAATCGAATATCCGATTCATATATCAGCTACTAAAAGCTTTATAAGAATAGAGCCCTTTGTAATATCCATCCAATGATCACTGGGCTATAGGTTTTTGCTCCCGAATTTTACTTTGAAAATTTGTCATATGACATTCTCATGTTAACTGGTGAAAATAGAATGTTTTACTAACTGCAATATTTTACTGACCATATTTTCTTTTCGAAATTCATACTGCTGCTTTTCTTACGAAACTAGTATTCTAACTTAAAAAAAATAATATCAGAAAAACTGTGAGCAATTTAAACTCAATTAAAAAAAGTTATGGTAAATGTAAATTTTATTATACCTCCCTTAAGATAGTGTTACCCTTTAGAGGGCTAAAACGAAAAATTTTATAAACGTTTTGTGGCAGTTCGAATAAGAACAAATATGGAAAAATTATTAAACGAGTATTTATTTAGTACAGTCAACTTCCCGGTATCCGGATGACAGCTGTCAAACATATCGACTTAATTCAAATCCTCCTTTATATTTATCTCATCCTTGACTGTCAAGATATCTTTGATGAGTTGAGTGTAGTTCTTTTAGAGTTAAGTGTGTAAAGAAGAATGACAACTTTACAATACTATCGGATTAGTGATATCGATAAATCTGTTAGATTAAGTGAATGTGGATTGCTACGCATTATTGGGCTATTTAATATGGCATTCCTAAAAGATTATGACTGTTAAAATATATCTGTATGAGCTACAAAAGCTATTGCTTAAATATACAGAATCGACAGTCTATACTATCGAAAATATGTTATAATGTCACCTCTGGACTTGTCGATTGAAAAGAGATTTTATGAGTAAAAAAATTACATTTAATCAATATTCTATTTAGAATTTTATATCTAAATTAGTAGTTAAATCATCAATTATTGGTAAAGGATAAACAAAATAAAAAAAAATAGTTTTACGTTTTCCCTGATTAGTCATTTAGGATTTTATTTATTTTGTAAAGTTGAGTTTTTTCCTGACAAAAATTTTAAATTTTACTGATGGCCAAATGATTATTATTTGCAACTATCACTAGTAAGCTAAAAATACAGTCGAGTTCCTCAAATTTAAACTCCTCAAAATATGAGGTTATGTAAAAGAAATTTTGCGTGGAGTCTGAATTAGAACAAGGGGAAACTGGGGTACCACCAAACACTTTTGAAAGATGCGCTTTTGACTAAATTTCCTAAGAAATCTGTGAATTTTAGAAAAATGTTGCGTACCCTATGTTATAGCCTTGGGTATAGGCTAATTATTAATTAATATATGGATGATGTAAAACAATGCAATTTTCCAGAAAAAAGAAAATTGTGTCACCATGCATTTTTAGATTTTTTCCAACCACCCAGGGTACCACCAAACACTTTCTGGGGCACTAGTAAACACCTCTTTTTCTCATCCATTGAAGTTATTTTGGGCATTTACCACAGTTCTTAATTATAAAGAAGATATTAACAATCTGAGGTGTTATACCTATTTAAAAAATCGCAGTGTTTGGTGGTAACCCTATTTGGTGGTGCCCCAGTTTTCCCTATTTTTCTCTGGTGTTTCCTCAATATTGTCGTATTATATTAATTTCCTCTACAAATTCTATCTATTTAACAACAAATTATATTGATAAATTCTCTTGGGAAAGTCAATTTTACATGAATTCCGTTACGTTTTTGAAAAGAGTGTTCAAATTTGAGGAGTGGTGAGAAATGTCATCTATACCTCTCAAATATTCAAATTTGAGGAACTCTACTGTACACAGACTTGAAATTTATGCGCTGCTTCTTGCATTCTCCGTTTCGTATGGCTATTTTAATAAGACAATACATATAGAAGATTTATTAGAGAAATTTATAACATTCGTAGTTTTTATTATTCTACAGCTTCATGGTATCATAAATTTCTCAGAACTCCAGCAATTAGTCTCGGAGTCTCGGTTGTATTTAAAATTTTTCAAAAAAAAATTTGACAACTCTCAAACTCAAATGCTACATATCCGTACTATCTATGTAATCTTTCTTTCAACTCTGTTATATCATCATCCCCATGGGAAAATCTCATTGGATAGAAATATGGTCCAATTCTTCCCTATTATGTAAAACCCCATTTCCTACGGTTCAATTATCGGAAAATGATGAAATTTAAAATTTCTCTGGCACTTTTTACCTTATCTTCCTCCACTCGCGAACTTTAACACCCATCATTATTCAAAATTAATCCTTCTGTGAATTCCACCCTCTATAAATTCGGTAGAGTATTCACACTTTAACCGCGATTTACCAAGACTATGTGACATTGGTTTACCATATCCGAAGAGCCAGTTCACCAAGCGATAGATTATAAGTATTTGGAAATGAAAATAAATTTGAGAATTAAAAATTTACTGACATTCTCTCTTCCGAAATGAAAGAAAATCCACTAAAATCTCTTTCATTTACAATATAAAATCCCTATCCTTCAACGCAATTGAGTGGCTGACATTGGAGGACGCGCCTTCTTTAAGATTCACAAGAGCCAGTTTCGAGAATTTTTTTCTCCATTTGAAAACCAACCCCATAAATCAGGGTGCGAGAAGAAAAAAAAAAGAAATAAGAACAAGAATAAAAATGTTTTAGTAGAGGGTAGAAAAAAAAACCAGAACAAGCCGCAATATATTTTTCAAAAAGAAATGATGATGATGGGGCGGATTACGTAATCCGCTTAGAATATTATAAAACTTCATTCCCATGTCCGTCAGAAATATATGTTAGACTACTTTTCCCCGTAATCATAAGAGACACGTTTGTTACGTGAAAAATATCTTCAAAAGAATCCTTCTTTTTCCTCAACATTTACTCCATTATTCCCTTTCATCCCCGGTCTTTTTTTTATATATCTTTCTCTCTGTGAATCTTTCATCCATACCGCAATACATGGAGAATCATAAAAAAAAGTCTCATAAAGAAAAATCACATCATTTTCCCACCAATACTTTAACTGAGGTTTTCCAATCCCTCTAAGAAAAAATATCCTTCAGCAATTTCTTGTATCACAGGAAATTAACAATTTCACACATCGAGGGAGGTACATATTATATTTTAATTCACTTTCAATCAAAAGGATTCACTGCCACACAAAAAATTTGCCAACACTCTCCGCACGAAAAGAGTGGCTCGCCAAAGAGGAAATTGATGTTGGCGTATAGCAGAGATCTGAACAGGAAGAATGTCAAGATAGAACTGCGTAGCGAGACCAAAAAGGATAAGGTCGCTGGTGGAATTTGTTCCAAAATATCCCCCCAAAACGAGAGACTTTTGCCAAAGTCCACAAAAAGAGCATGAGAGAGGAAATTGTGAGAGAAAATTTGGGGAGCCTTCTGGGGATCTCCATGGACCGGCAAAAGTTTCAGCTGCAAGGCAAAATTCATCAACAGTGGCGAATTTTTAGATTTCAGGAGGGAAAATTCCATCTTTTCAAAAGTTTTCATGTGAGAGAGTAAATGTTTGCCAAAGCTCAAAAAGCTCTTTCTCTAGAAAAGGGTCAGGTAATATAAATTTTATTAAAGAATGTTTTCCTGAAGAGTTAGGGTAAGTGTGCCAAATTTCGGCATAGTTGCATGCAAGCGTAAAAGTCTCAAGTTTGAAATGTTATATTTTAAATTAAAATTGATTTTTTTATTCTTTCTTCTGAAAGAGTGTTGCTTGGAACCTTGTAAAGAGTTTACCGTCTTGATTTACTCTAAAATCATTCTTAATACATTTTAAAATGAATAAAAATATAGACTTGGTGCCCTATTTCGGCCACCTTCATTCTCATAGTTCCTTGCCCTTCGGGAATTCTTCCAATATCTTTTTCACGTCATCTCGTTTGACGAAGCTATATTTTTTGTTATTCTTTTGCATTGTATAATCTCTAGAGTACGTAAAATCTAAAAGTTCGTGGAAATTCGAGGAACAAAAAAGGTGGCCGAAATTGCAAGCTGGCCAAAATTGGCTACACTTGCCCTATTTCGTAAGACAATATTTCGAAAGAATTTCTTAAAGCTATGTGAAAATATGTTTAAGATAAGCTTAATCTTTACATTTACACAAGTTTTTTTTTATTGCTAAAACAGGCAATAGAAAATTGTAAGAGAATTGCTGTATTTCTTACCCGATTAATATCATTTTAAACATTTTTGAGTTAATTATAAAGAAAAAAAGGGGTGGCAAAACGTTTTGTGCTTTATGAAATAAAGTACTTTCAAAAGTACTTTCGCAACATTTATCGTTTACCGATTCATAACCGATTTAAACCATTTCATAAATTTACTCAAAAGATCGCCCAAAATAGCTTTGGATGGAGTAATACAATTAAATTATCTATTGAAAATTACTTATTGGTTATAAGTCGATTCATTACCGATTAATAACCGATCTCACTGGGGATCTCAGTTGCGCAATAGGCAAAACCGTTGGGTCTTGGGCGGATGAGACCTTTGACTTGACTCTCACAGTCGTGAGTTCTAGTTCGGCCCGGTGCAAGCAACTGAATGCCAGGAAAAGACATTTTCAAAGTGATAATGTAATATAAATGCACTGCCTCTGCCTATAAAACTCTGGGTGCATAGAAAAAGCATCCACACTACGGGGAAGTCACTCCTGGGCAGTCTATACATGGACTCAGCAGATTCTTCCACCACGGAACTCAACAGCAATATAACATGATTACATTGTAACAAAGTATTCCGATACTATTAATAATAATAACCGATTGAAACCGGTTCAGTTTTGTCGGAAATTCCAAAACCTTTCCAACGAGCTCAAACATGAAGGAATACATACGGATCTAGAGCCTTTTTACCATTTGACCTTAAAAACTGATATTAGGAATGATTCAACAGTATTTTAGTATTAGAACGAAATGTCCATCTGGATAATTTCTAAATCTAAAACATAATCCAAAAATGAAAAAAATCGCACGGTGCGTTTTCTTTTTCGAGTAATCCAAAAAAAAAAACATGGTTTCGGAGGGAGGGGAGCGATGAGATGTATGTTAACCTTGGAACAACGTATGAAGGGGCGAAGGTTCCTAGTCCCAAGCGGGATCTTCAGTGGGAATCCTGTCTGCTGACACGGTAAGATGTTACTTGGTCAGAAAGACTAAAAAACAATAAATTTTCTCTATTGTCTGTTAGTCATTGTCTTTGGATCTAAAGACAATGCTTTTAGTATAATAAACTTCTTTTAACTCTAGTTTTTTTTGACTTCAGATGAAACTACCTTGAATAATCTTGGCCACTGAAAAGTTTTTTTTTTTCAAAAATGTTCCCGAAGATCAGTAGTCAAATTCTGTACAGTAGAGTCTCCTAAATTCGAACGGTCGGGGGGTATTTTTGACATTTCTTACCTCCCAAATTCCAACGATTTTTTCAAAACTAACGAAATTTGTGTAAGATTAAATTGTACTTTGAATCAAATTCCCGTACTTTCTCACAAGTCTTAGTAGTAACATACTTCTATTTCATTTTATACGATCATAATGTATGTAAACATTCAGGAAGAAGCGCATAAATATGATTTTCATTCACCTAGAATACGTACTTTCTAACATAACCTCACAATTGACATTTTGAATCCAAACGGCGTTCGAATTTGAGAGATTCAGATTTGAGAGACTCTACTGTAATAGTATGACCTGCATGACAATGTCATATGACAAATCCATATTGGCTCCGTTCAGTAATAATCTTTCGAAGAGACAAAAACATATTCGAAAATCTACCGGAAGTCTAATGTGCCAGGTTCATATATCCACCGCTTTAGCGCTGACTGTTCTGCTATTTCGAATTTTAATACAGTAGACTCTAGCTAATTCGGCTCTTTCAAGATCGGGCTACTTTTTAATTCGGGCGGCAGTTAAATTCGAAAAAAGTTTGTTGACATTTTTTCAAGTTAGATTATTATTATTATTATCAAATGAAGCAAATATCGTTAAATTTGCCGTGGTATATTTTAGTTATGATGTGATTTTGCATTATTAAGAGGTTTTCATGAAATTTACAATAAATATGTGCATGTAAACTTAATATGTGTATGCAGATGAACAAAAAATCGTTGCATTTCAAAAAGTTTGTCGCCCGAATTTCTTTCTAATTCGGATGACATCTCGGTCCCAAATGCCCGAATTTGAGAGAGTCTACTGTATATTTTAACACACAATCGTCAACAATGTCAACAACAGTGTCCATGTTTGCTGCAAAAAGTGAATTTTTGTGTAATTTTGTGGAATTTCAGGATGGCAGAACGTTTGAATTGCAATTTTATTAAGATAGTCCTTTTCATGAACTTGCTCACTTTTGTGTAACTCGTCGGCTTAAATGTTCGAACTTCCAACGGGTTTTTAGGAAAGTTCTCTCTGGATATACCTTCGAATCGGTAAAGAAAAAACCTCAACCGGAGAAAGTACTCAAAACGGGAAGGTTATTACTCAACGAGAGGATTATAGTTATTGAGAGCTTTTTTATAGAGTTCCCTGAAGTGGCTATTTGATGTTCACTGAGCTATAACGTTATTCTGCTTCCGAATTGACTACGAAAATTTGTCATCATGACCTTGTCATATTGTTACAAAAATCAATTTCAAGTCCCAACCCCAACTCCCTACGGCTGAAAATTTAATTTTTTTAAACGAAAATTTCAGAAAATATAATTTAAATGAAGTACTTTTACATTACTGGAAAGCTTGAATTAATTTTACTGTTCGAACTCCACAGAGTTCCTCTCTCGATTTTGAGTTATATATATTTCGACTCTTTTTCGAAAGAATTTTGGAAATCTGAAGTTTCGAGTTTTTTGACGTCACACTGTTTGTCCGTCTGTGCGTCCAGCCAAATGGTTAGAGAGAACGAAGGACCCGCCCCGCCCCATCAAACGATCCTGGGACCATTAACATGCCCTGATTTTCCCCCCACCTTGCCACCTTGTTCTGCAAATCTGTTCTCCTATTCTAATTTAACACTTGGAAGGACCCTAGTGGCAGCCGCTGCCAATTTAGTTTTCAATGTTATTTTTTTTATTGAAGAATATATTATTTCGCCTGGAGACCCGATTGAATGCGTGCAGAATTTATCTGGCTATTTTTTCGTTATAAAATTTTTAATAAAAATTAAATATTAGTGTAAATATATTGCAAAAACAAAAAACTGCACTCGGAAGGACCAAGTGGCAGTTGCTGCCATATGCATTTTATATGGGACTTTGACGTTCTGCAGATGTAATTTTCTTGACTGTTAGTGTATAAAAGCCTTAAAAGAACAAATTGAAAGTGTTTTTGCAAATTATTGAGAAGATTTATGGTGAAATATTGAATTGGGAAATATGTATGAAATATGAATAATTATGGGAATTACTCAATTTTTCTCTTATTTACCAAAGCTCAAAATCCATTTTTTTAAGCGAAGTTAATAGAAAATAGTTAATAGTATTACCTATTGTTCATATGTAGAATTTCTGCTTTGAAAAATAAGAGAAAAATTGAAATATTCAAAGGCTGCCGTATTAAAAGGCACACCACTTTCCCTGACGCCATGATTCTGATAAAAATGAAAACATCGAATGGTTAAAAATCTTTATACAGTACCCAAGGAGGTGAAATTTCTGATTCAGACACCAGAAAAGAACTGACTGAGGCTCCGAATGTTAAAATATATGTAAAAATATTAAAATATTATGTAAAATCCGATAAGTGGCAGCGGCTGCCACTTGGTCCTTCCGTGACACTTTTAGTTAGGGTTCTTCGAAGTGTTAAGGAAACACCGTTGATTAATTCTTAATAACGGTTTTTCAAGGTCAAAGCTTAAAAAGGCTCTCGAGAGCGGATTTATCAATCGAATGGGGTCATGTTTGAGCTTGTTGGAAAGGTCTTGAAATTTCCGATAAAACTAAACAAAGTTCCAATCGGGTCTGAATCGGTAATTAACCGGTTCGTAACCCATAATTAATTTTTTTCCGAAATTCAATTATATTTCTTCTGAGGTGTATTTCTTGCAACATTTTGAGTCATTTATAAATCTTTTCAAACCGTTTGAGAACCGATAAAAGGTAAATCATGCAAAAATATTTGTGATGTTAGCATCTAAGTCACGAGTTCGAAAATTTCGCAAAGCCTGGGACGCTTTGCCACACCTTTTTTCTTTTGCTAAAACACAAGTTTAAAATTGTGAAAACTGCTCTCTCTTGGAGTTTCGAACACTAAAATATGCTGTTTTTTTAGTCTAAGTGGCTTACATAACCCCTTAAGCCATTCAGTCAATGTATTAAAAATACTGGATATAACCACATTTTATAATTAGCTTTGCCACTGAGAAAAAAGGGGTGCGATTAACTTTTTTTTCTCGTAACTTTAACACTTTTTAGGTGTAAAAATATATCAACATTTTTAAATGTTAATTTTACACCTTTTTAAGAGTAAAATTAACATGAAAAAGGGTAAATTTAACCCCTTATGTACCTAAAAAGCATAATATTTACACCAATTTCGGATCAATACTACAGGGTAAAATTAACATTTCCGTAATGTTATTTTAACTTTTTCGGATTTCTCTCAGTGTTAGGAAAAAGAAGCAATATTAAAAATTATCCCCCAATTCTACCCCTAATTATGTGACTGAGAAAACTCGTGAAAAGCTTTTGTGTGATGCTGAATTGACCATATTAAACGTATCTGCAGAAAATATCTCTCTCGTCCTCAGAGACGACCCCGACATTCCTTCCAATTTGCAGAGAACTTTTGGCTAGCCCCAACCCAAAAGCTCTCTAAGCGGTTGCTGGAAGTACGTGACCTTGACTGTCTTAACCACCCTCCTCTTATGTAAAGGCTCCACATATGACCGAGAAATGGGAAATTATTTAAAATCATAAGAGAAGCAATGGATTGTGAAATTTTGGGAGGAATTTCTCGGGGACATTTTGGGTCAGATCAAGGTGATTGTTTAACAATGATGAATCTCTTAAGATACTTTGTCTCATCCTATAAAATTGTTGACGCTACAATGGTATTCTCAGATTTTAGCAAGGTGACAATTCTGAGAAATCCTGAAGAGATTTCCAAGAAACGAGATTAAACTTCTAAAAAGTCCAATTATTCTCACTTTTAAAATCAAAATCATCTTACCTTCATCATCTTCCGAATTTTCACCTTTGTCACTCAAATTCCCCTCGTTGGGACCTTTCTGATTGTCAGCAGAAAAAGACGTGGAATCTGGAAAAGAGCAGGAGAGACAAACTCGAAGTGAAAAGGTATCCGGAAATTGTATTTGTCCAAATTTTCTTTTTTTTTAAATAAATAAATTAAAAGTAAAAAAAAATCATTAAATTTTTGCTGAGTTCATGATATCTGAAAATGTCTCAATCTGTTGCATGCTTCTGCAAGACTCTTCTGCGAATTCTTGGGCAGAAGCCGGAAGATTAGCTCCAACACAATCTCCGGCATTCCACTAAGAGATGGATATGGAGCAAGAGTTGCAATATTCTGCATGAAAATATCCCGTGCTGGAAGGATGAGTTTGTTCTTTGCTATCAGAGAAAGCTCTGGAAGATTTCGGAAGCTCCTGAGGATACTCTTTCGATTGATCAGAGGAATGTAGCGAGAGATTGGCAAGCAAATGCTGAAGCCTGAAAGTGATTTTGGCGTAAATGTCGCAAGGAGAGAATCTGACAGTCGATACGTGACCAAAGTGAAGTCCTTGTTGAAGCTGAGGAGGCAAAATGTATATTCCTGGAAACTCCTTGAGACCCTAAGCGACTCAATGGGAATACTAGAAGCTGCCTTTCTAACACCTGAGCAACTATAGAAGCCCACAAATGGGTCTCTAGACTCCTCAGGAAGATCACTCTGATGTACGAAGCCACACTCTAAGATGAGAAGATAGAGGAGTCCTACAAGAAGATTTTCCTGTGTCAGGTATTCCCCAGAGAAGCGTTCAAATAGGATTCTCATATGTTCCGGCACGGTACACAGTGTTGCCTCTTCCACCAAATACACTCCACATCCTCCTCTACACCCTCCTAGTTCCGCTGTAAAATAATACAGGCATCCTTTTATGTCCCGCAATTTGGAGGACACACACAGAAATTCAGGTGAGCACTTGACAGCCAATTGTGAGGTTAGATCACACTCCATCCCCTTTTCACGTGCAAAAACCACCCTCCACCATGGAAATTTTCTTACCTGGACCAGCAGTGGTGTCTCCAGAAGCTTCCCCCGCAGTCTTTGAGTCAGTTATTTCCTGGCCAGAATTGTCTCTCACAGTTGACGCCATAAGACAAAAGCCTCCCACTCGGCACACTCAACTTTCACACTAAATAACACGAAATTTTACAGCGACACAAACACCATTTACACGTGGAATGCTTCTTCCACTCGCTAAAGATCACCTGCACTATCAAAAATACCAATTATCACAAGAATAACACGGATTTTGGGCCCAGAAATTCAGTTCATTTTTGACCGCAGAAAACACATTCAACAAGTCATCTGTCAGAGCCTCTAGCGGGAAATCACTGAAGCTGGTGCTAGATTAAGCCTTTCTCGAAAAATAAATTAGGATTCTTAAAATAACCATGGGCTTATTTTCTATGCATAGAATAATCCATATCGCTCCTTGGAAATTACAAGGGGCCAACTCACTTTTTGGCGATTTTGAGGTTTTAATGCACTCGGACAGAGAATTTAATAAAATTTCAGATGATATGAGTCAATAAATTTCGTTATTAGAAAAGTTTTTCAAAATTTTACTCTTTATGATTGCTTGCACGGTTTTGTTTGACGTCAAGAGGCACAAAATAGATTTATCGGTCAATTTTTTGTGAAACAAGGGACTAACTCAAGCAAGTTGATCCAGTGTCATTCTAATTTCATGAAAATTTGCGCATCATTTAGAATTACAAAGAGCTAACTCATAAAAAAACATATTTTGAAAGGTAAAAATATGTATGTTTCAATGTTTATAATAATGCTAATACAATTCATTCATTCATTCATTCGTTCTGAAAGACTTATTTGCCTCTCTACGGGAGAGCCCACTTACTGGCCCACGGATAAAAGGAAGGTGCCAGATTTACTGGATTTTGCAATTGCCAAGGGCATCAACAGATCTCTGATCCACACAGAGTCGTGCTATGATCTCTCATCTGACCATTCGCCGGTGATTGTCTCACTTGAAACTACTGCTCTGACTGTCAGTCCTCCCCGTTCACTCACGAATCCCAGAACGAACTGGCCACTTTTTCGTGAAGAGTTTGAGATGTTGTGCCCATCTTTTGTGCGACTGAAAACTGAAGCTGATGTCGAGGATGCGGTGAGTACGCTATCAAATACTATATATGTGGCTGCAGAGAGAGTTACACCCCCTATGAAACGCAATAAAACCAACATTACTTTGAATAACTCTATACGTGAACTTATCAATAGAAAGCGCTCTTTGAGACGCGATTTTATGCGAACTCGTTCCCCATTTATTAAAAAACAACTGAATAAAGTTACGAAGTCTCTTAAGTTGGCTCTTGCTGTCGAAAGGGATAAGGGAATCGGAAGATACCTATCAAAACTATCGCCAAATGCTACAAATGAGAGATCTCTATGGAAAGCTACACGGAAATGTACCCGGCCTATAAGCCATCAGCCTCCTTTGAGATCAGCAGATGGAAAGTGGGCCCGCAATGACGCAGAAAAAGCTTGTGCTTTTGCCTCTCATCTTAAAAAAGTTTTCAGCCCCCATAACTCCATTGATGGTGAAGATTTAGTAAATGATGCTACTAAAATTTCCAATCCTGTACTTAAATTCACTTACAAAGAAGTAAACGAATATATAAGTGGGCTGAATCCCAAGAAAGCTCCTGGGCATGACAGAATCACAGGAAAAATCTTAAAGGAATTACCATTAAAAGGAGTGCGATTAATTACGTTTATCTTTAATGCAATTTCACGTATAGGTTACTTCCCAAGGTCCTGGAAGACTGCCGTGGTGACAATGATTTTGAAACCCGGAAAGGAGCCCACTTTACCTTCCTCTTATCGACCTATAAGCGTTCTCCCAGTTCTAAGTAAATTGTTTGAAAAAGTGTTTTTGCGGAAAATCTCTCCATATCTTTATGAAGATCACTTGATACCCCAGCACCAATTTGGCTGTAGAACGCAACACTCTACAGTTGAGCAGGTTCACCGTGTAGTAAAGGAGGCGCAAAAATCTATGGATAATGGAAAATTTTGCACGGCAGTGTTCATAGATCTAGCCCAGGCCTTTGATAAAGTTTGGCATCCGGGTTTAATCTTCAAAATCAAAGCATACCTTCCTCAACAATTCCACCAAATTTTGATCTCTTACTTGGAGGACAGAAAGTTTTATGTGAAATATGTGACTGCTTGCTCGGAGACATACACTATAGGTGCCGGGGTGCCCCAAGGCAGTGTCTTGGGACCAATGCTGTTCCAGTTATACACATCGGACATGCCCACATCCCAGGACATCACAACTGCAACTTATGTGGACGACACAGCACTCTTGTCAGTACACTCTAACCCAAACACGGCCTCAAGAGAGCTTCAGGATCATCTTGACTGCCTTGAGGTGTGGTTTAAGAAATGGCGATTCCGCATAAATGAGTTAAAGTCACAGCAGATTACATTCACGACTAAGAGAAGGTCTTGCCCAAGGGTCAAAATTAACGGAGTTTATATCCCGGCTGTAAACGAAGTTAAATATCTAGGGGTTCATCTGGACAGAAGACTGTGCTGGAAGGATCACATCAACTGTAAGGTGAAACAAGCCAAAATAACAACATCCAAAATGTACTGGCTGACTGGTAGGAATTCCGCTCTATCGCCCGGCCAACACAGTGTTAACAACTAGCTGCTAGTTGTTAACAGAAATAGTAACAGAGCTGTTAATTTGCCGAACAAACATCACCAACTTTAACATGAAAATGTCATAGGAGCAGCACTCATGGTGGATGATAGATGAACTACCTAACAGAATTCTAACAGCGTTGTTACCATTCTGTTAATTTTTTTACATTTTTTATTGGCGGTTTTTTTTTTAATTTTAAAATAAAAAGACGTGAATTATGATCTCAAAAAATTTATTAATAAATGTTTATTAAATTTCTTTTAACATTTTAACATCATTAATCAGAAAAATACGAAGAAAATAAATAACTTCGACAATTTACTTCAACATTTTTTAAAAATAGTTTAACGTCAAAAATTTTGTAAATTTTTGAACTTAATAAATTGAAAAGCTTATAAATAGAAAAATATGAAGAAATTAATTTCTAAAATTAACTTGAAGATTTTTCAAAAATAATTTAAAGTCAACAATTTAATAAGTCAACAATTTTATAAGTAGAAAAACTAACTGAAATTTATGGACTTTATAAATTGAGAATTTTATGAACAAAAAAAAAATAGGAGAAAATTAATGATATTTGGGAATTAAAAATCTGGTAAACTAAAAAAATAAAAAATTACATTAAAAATATTTTAACGTTATTAATTTAATAAAATTAATATTTAAACTCCCTCATTACTTGACTGTTGAATTTTCACAGGGAATTTATGATTATGGGCAGATGTAATCTCCAAACACCTCCTCTTTATTGAAGTCTGCTCGCAGCTACAATACATATTTTAAATTTTAAATTAGAAACCAAGATTATTTTGAAATTACTTACTTTTCCATAATATTGCACAAATTCGTGTTTGGATAAATCCCTTTTTCCATAATTTCCTGTACAGTTGTACCGCAGCATCAGGTTATCGGACATAAGATCCTTCAGGATAGCATTGCGTGAAATCTTTGCCTGTCGATTTAAAAACAATATTTGAAAATTAAAAGAAACGGTCTCTAATTTACTCGGTTAACTTTGATGAATATGAAAAAAAAAAAAATAATCAGAATGCTTACAAATTCGTCTTTCCAAGATTGTTGTTTTAAGTTGTTCTCGAATTCTGGAAGTCCTTGAATTCTGGAGCTTTTTGGATACCATATCTGTTACAAATAAAATAAAAAAGATTATTGAAATAGAGCAAGATGTGAATAAAAGGAACATGAGATCTTCCCTAAGGCGGCTTTCAAAAATCCTAATTCAAAATTTTCCAAAAAAAAAAATGGAATGATAAAGAATTAGATAAGTTAAACCGGTTAACCATGTGGCTAAACCGGCTAAATCTCAGGTCAGAAGCCCGTATAATACATACTCTCTATATAGCAAACAAAAAGTTCTAATTCGCGAGACTCTAAAGATTTTTTTCACCCCTGTAAAATTTTTACATAAATTTCTGATCAATAAATTGTCAAAAACAAGAAAGAAATGTTGCATCGCAGGGATTCCACAGATTTTTTCAATTTTTTGAGATTGCAGTCCAAATTTCCGGAACAAACTGATTCAGGTGCAATTCTGAGGAGTATAAATAAGGCATGAAGCCTATTTTGTTGACTATCTGGCCAGGATTTTGGCAGTCAAATGAATCTTAGAAGCCTCCTCATTTTCAGCAAATAAAAGTGTCCTTCGTCCACTCCCAGTGGTGTTCAGTTCTGACTAACAAATTCTCAAAAACAAGAAAACAACTGTTGCATCGCCAGGATTCGACGGATTTTCTCAATTTTTTGAGACTTCAGTCCAAACTTTCCTGACAAAAGTTAGTGGAAGGGTAGGAAGTATCGAAGACAAGAATGATTCAGATTAAAATCCAATCCCGGTGATTTTCTGGCCTGTAATTTGTCAAAAACACAAGGAAGACTTTGAGTCACGGAAGTTCACAGATTTTCCCCAATTTTCTGAGGTTTCAGTCCAAATTTCTCTGACAAACGTTACTGAATGATGAGGAGCTATTGCAGACAGGGATAATTGAGACTAATATCCACTCCCGGTGGTGTTCTGACCAAGAAGTTGTCAAAAACAAGAAAGAAATTTTGCGTTTCCGGGATTCGATGGATTTTCTCAATTATTTTGAGATTTTAGTCCAAATTTTCCTGACAAATGTTAGTGGAAGAGTAGGAAGTATTGAAGACAGGGATGATTCAGTTCAAAATCCACTCCCGGTGATCTTTTGTCCAGGAATTTGTCAAAAACAAAAGGAAGACTTTGATCCGCGGAAGTTCACAGATTTTCCCCAATTTTCTGAGGTTTCAGTCCAAATTTCCCAGACAAACTGGTCCAGGTGTAATTCTGAGGTGTATAAATAAGACATAACACCTGTTCTGTAGACCCTCTGGCCAGGATTTTGGCAGTCAAATGACTCTTAGAAGTTTCCTCATTTTCAGCAAATATAAGTGTACTTCAATGTAACCTTACACTTTTCCTAGTTTTCTAACACAATTACCTATTTCTTGGGTACTCACCTCATTATTTATTTTGCAGAAAATTAAGATCTGGACACAAGTTTTACACTTTTTCACAAGTTTCACAATCACCGCATATCAGTCAAATGTCAAAAGCAAAGTATTTGCGATCGACCGCTTGGAGCGCTAAAATACCTGAAAAACCTAACAGCACTGGCATGAATTTCATGCCAACCGTCACCTACTTTCCATTTGCATGAAATTGGTAACAGCGGCTGTTAACATTCTGTTACTTTTCGCTGTTGGTTGTTAGAAATTCCTAGCCGGGCGGTTGACAACAAGTTGCTTATCTACAAGTTGATTATAAAACCCATATGGATGTATGCAGCACCCTTATGGGGGTCCGCCTCAAACTCACGGATTGACCAGATCCAGAGACTCCAATCAAAGTGGCTGAGGAGAGTGGTTGGTGCGCCGTGGTACGTAACAAATGACTGTATTCATCGCGACCTTGGTATGGATACTGTTCGTGAGTCTATAATGAAAGCCTCAAAGAGGTACAATGAGAGAATTAGTGTGCATCCAAATAGCCTAGCTGCGGAGGTTTACAAAAATAGTGAATTTATAAGACTCAAAAGGAGAAATCAGTGTAATATTCACCAGAGGTGGCAATGAAGTCAATGTTTTTTTTTTCTTTTCTGGACTTCTTCGTGTTTATTTGTTCAATTTATCACTACCATATTGATGGTGGTTTTAAATAGTGTTGTTTCTGTTAAGAAAGGGTTGGTTTTTTTTTTTTTCTTAAATTGAATTTATGATTTCAAGTACTTATTGTCCATACCTGGATAGATTGTACAATAATGTGGAAATACAGTGTTACAAAAAAAAAAAAAAAATTCATTCATTCATTTTCAACCGCTTATCCCTATTGGGGTCGCGGGCCCATGACACCAAGGTTAACAACCCACGCCTGTCGGTCCTCCGTCACTTCAGGAAGATGTTCGAGTTCGATCCCAAGGCGCTCCCATGCAAGATCCTGAATTTGATTCAGCCACCTTGTCCTAGGCCTGCCTCGAGGTCGAGGTCCCTTCACAATGGCTTGCATAGCTTTTCTGGGGAATCTTATGCTCATACAAATAGAAAATAATTAAATTGTTTTTATTAACATACTTAATTGAGATAATTATTTATATAAAGTTGAATCATTCATGCTGTCTCCTGAAAAATGGCTCAGATTGAGTTGGGCCCTTGTAATTTCCAAGGAGCGATATGCACGAAAAATCGATTTTTATATTATTTACAAGGAAGAAGTACAATATCTCATAAAATTGTTCTGTGAAAGAATTTTTTTTCATACTTCCATGAGCAAAATCAATTTTAGAGGAAATGGGGCACTTTAATTTTTGTTATAATTTTAAATGGAACTAGACCTTATCATAATTTAGCTTCATAAAATAATTGTCAAGCTAATTTGCATTATGATAAAGCCGATAAGGCTCAGATCCATTTAAAAATAAGAGATAAAGCCTGCTTTTAATGGCGCTCCAATTCAAAGATACCCCACTTCCCCTGAAAACGCTGTTTTTGTACTTTGAAAAACAATCTTTTGCTACTCGCCCTTCCTTTAATTCAAATCTCTCAAATTAATCTCAGAAAAATCTAATCCAACTACAAATCTTCTCAAGATTACTGAAATGAATCCTCGATTTAAACTTTTAGTTGAGTTTTCGAAATTCTCTCTGTGAAAAAATTATAATTCCAATATCATGCAAATCAATGTGGTAAAACTTTCAATCGTATAGTTACTGTTAGGGAATTAAATTTAAATCTAATTTTATTCGTGAAACCAGGAGAGATTTAGTCAGCAAGAAAATCTGCGTACAATGTCTGGAAAAACTGTTTGAATCAGATTACAATAAATACTTCAATGAATGAATAGGGTAAAATTAGGTAATTTGGAACCATTTATAATTTGGGACACTTGAGATTTTCTCATTGTTTCAGATGAGCAAAGAGAAAACAAAGACCGCAAAATTAGAAGAAAAAGGCGATTCATAAGAAAAGGTGTTGTGATATTTCATTATTGAGGCGTTTTTGAAAAATTTACAATGGTTGTGTGAGTAGGGTAGAGTAATTACCTTTGGCCACTTTTAGATTTCACGCTCTTGTAACTACAGTAATATTTGTCCAACTTAAACGATATTTTGCATAGAGGTACTTTGACTCACTGTCTCTTTGTATATTCAATAAATTTTCCAGAAATTTTTGGTTATCTTATTGAAAATACATATTTTTCTCAACTATGCATGTTTCAGTATTTTTGGCCACTTGTATAACACTTTTGGCCATTTATTTCAGTACTTTTGGCCACTTTCTCTAAAGTGAATTTTTATTAAATATGTGGTAAAATAATTTTAAAAAAACATTAAATATAAACAAAAAATGCTGTTCATACATTTAATAAAAATATTTAGCAATCATTTGTACATTTTCAATGTTATTTTACATATTCCATTCTATTAAATTTCCTATATTGAGAGTGACAAAACTCTTTTAAATTATCTTTCTTACCTCATAAATATAAATAGAAATTCAAGGTTTAATTAGAATTCATGTTTAATTGGAGATATAAGAAATACAAATTAATAAATTTCAAAGTCAAAAAATGAGATTGTAAAGAAGTTTACATCATCTAATTGGGACATTATTTTTTTTGTTTTCTAGCCATTGCGACTGTCTTAGGTTTTTCTTCTCTGATCCTCTTTCTCTCAGCTTTAGCCATCTCCTTTTTCTGCTTTTCTGTCTGCTTTTCCTGATGAATATCAACCCATTTTTGTGATGTAGTGACAAACAGCCTTTCCGTTTCATTCTTTTCCTTGCGGTTGCTTTTCGTTGGACCTGGCCAAATCATAGGCAAAGCCAGTGGATCCTTCTCTTGGGAATGTGGTTCTGAGGTATTGCCATTAAGTTCCAACGGTTCCAAAATTGACTCATCTAGAACTTCTTCAAACAATATGTCTGACGAAACAAAGCTCTCAGTTAAGAAAGGGGGCAAATTTGGGTGATATGTTTCAAATACCATATCCCTATAGAAATAAAAAAAAGATGTATCAGCTACATCTCCTGACCATGGACCTCCTTCTATCATGGTAGCTCTGAAATCTTCCAACTTTTGAGGATAAATTTTGCTCTCTACATGCATCAAGTGGGTCAAGTTCATATTCTGAGCCTCATTTTGCATGTTTTCGAGGAGTTGTGCCGGTGGTGGTGATCTTTGGATAATTTTCCTGTAATCCACAGCATTTTCATTGAATGGGAAGATACCCGTGGCTCTAAAACCCGAAACTACGTTATTAGGCATCTGATCCTCCTGGATAATTTTATTAAGGATCGATGGTAAGTCAAACTTATTCACCTCATTCCCATCGTGTTCAATTCGCCACTGACGCTTATACGTTTTCCAGCGGGACTTTATTGCCTTAAACACAGCCACGTCAAGTGGCTGGAGTATGTGCGTGGCATTCGGGTAAAGAGCAACCAGGATGATGCCATTATCTCGGCACATCTCACTCAATTGCAGAGAGAGATGCGACTTATGCCCGTCGAGGAAGACAATAATCGGTCTTTGAATTTTTTGTTCATTTAGGAATGGCAGGAATACATTTCCTATGTACTCATAGAAAGATGCAGCTGTCATCCAACCGCTTTCGGTTTTCCCGAGCGCCCAATGTGCGGGCGCAGAAAGGGCAGCCACTGCTGGCAATCTTGCATATTTGTATAATGTGAGCGGCGGTCCGAAACATCCACTCGCGTTCACACAAAATAACGTTGTTATATTCTCCTTGTCTGAGTTTCTTGATTCTATGTATACGTGACGACCAGCTGGTGCAAGCACAAGCTCTCCCGTCGGTGCCAGGTTAAACCCAGACTCATCCATATTCCATACGCGCTGAGGATGAGCGAGTATCGCAACGTCATCTCCTAGCTGTTGAAGCACATCCCTAAACCATTTCCTGATCTTCTCTTCAGTCACACTTCCTCGAGCTTTATTTACATATTCAGCCTGCTTTCGCCGTATTTCCGGGTGCCTTCTGAGAAAGGCATAATACCAAACTTTTGATGGTTTGATACGGATCTTGAAATTATTCGTCACTGAATGATCCTTATTTAGCTCTTGCACACTCATCAGCAAACCATCCTTTGTGACGGGAAACCCACGATTGGCTGCGTCTGAGATCCACTTTACAAGATGTTCTTCTATTTCTCGTCCCAGAACGCTATAATAACCTCTCTTGCCATAAGTTTCCATTGGGGATTTTCCACTAATTTTATTTCTCAGAGTAGTGCGGGGAACATGGAATTGCTTAGCTGCTCTTCCCACTGGGGTTCCATTTTTAATTGACATCAACGCCTGGTGAAGGTTTTCTTGTGAATATGAGGTTCCTTTTTTCTTGGGCGACATTGCACATTTCCCGGAAGCTGAGTAAATAACGTAACAGACAAAATTACCCGTTTGTAGGAATTCTAATTGTAGTCAAAATCTTACCTTTATTGATAACTGAGAAGCCTTGAATCCCCTAGATACACAAATTTTAGAATTCTATTGCATTAACCAAGATCACAATCAACATAAACAATGAAAATGTCACAAGTGTTTCTAATGATATCCGTGAGGCGCGCCACAAGTAAAACGAATGGCCAAAAGTATTTACACAGTAAATAAAAATAAACCCTTTTCGCCATATGCTAATTTCCAGGAAATCTCGTAAAAAATCCTTCGAAATTGACATCATTGCGTAATTCAGCTAATTGAAGATGGGTTTTCAGTGAAAATTATTAAATACAGTACATCGATTATATAAAATAATTTAAAATTATTTCTCTTAACCCTTAACAAATTTCTTAAGAATGGCGCAATTTTTCTATGGCTGGTTCACCTTGTTGAGCATTATTCTAATTTCTTGGAATTAATTGAGTCAACAATGTATCCAATTAGATATTTCGTTTCCTTATAATATAAGACATGAAATATTATTCGTTTCATAATTCTGTGAACTCATCATTTATCTCAAAATGGCAATTTTATTGTAAGTGGCCAAAAGTGCTTACATGGCCAAAAGGGATGACCCTACCCTAAACGTATCTGCAGAAAATATCTCTCTCGTCCTCAGAGACGACCCCGACATTCCTTCCAATTTGCAGAGAACTTTTGGCTAGCCCCAAACCAAAAGCTCTCTAAGCGGTTGCTGGAAGTACGTGACCTTGACTGTCTTAACCACCCTCCTCTTATGTAAAGGCGCCACATATGACCGAGAAATGGGAAATTATTTAAAATCATAAGAGAAGCAATGGATTGTGAAATTTTGGGAGGAATTTCTCGGGGACATTTGGGTCAGATCAAGGTGATTGTTTAACAATGATGAATCTCTTAAGACACTTTGTCTCATCCTATAAAATTGTTGACGCTACAATGGTATTCTCAGATTTTAGCAAGGTGGCAATTCTGAGAAACCCTTAAGAGATTTCCAAGAAACGAGATTAAACTTCTAAAAAGTCCAATTATTCTCACTTTTAAAATCAAAATCATCTTACCTTCATCATCTTCCGAATTTTCACCTTTGTCACTCAAATTCCCCTCGTTGGGACCTTTCTGATTGTCAGCAGAAAAAGACGTGGAATCTGGAAAAGAGCAGGAGAGACAAACTCGAAGTGAAAAGATATCCGGAAATTGTATTTGTCCAAATTTTCATTGTTTTTTTAAATAAATAAATTAAAAGTAAAAAAAAATCATTAAATTTCTGCTGAGTTCATGATATCTGAAAATGTCTCAATCTGTTGCATGCTTCTGCGAGATTCTTCTGCGAATTCTTGGGCAGAAGCCGGAAGATTAGCTCCAAGACAATCTCCGGCATTCCACTAAGAGATGGATATGGAGCAAGAGTTGCAATATTCTGCATGAAAATATCCCGAGCTGGAAGGATGAGTTTGTTCTTTGTTAGCAGAGAAAGCTCTGGAAGATTTCGGAAGCTCCTGAGGATACTCTTTCGATTGATCAGAGGAATGTAGCGAGAGATTGGCAAGCAAATGCTGAAGCCTGAAAGTGATTTTGGCGTAAATGTCGCAAGGAGAGAATCTGACAGTCGATACGTGACCAAAGTGAAGTCCTTGCTGAAGCTTAGGAGGCAAAATGTATGTTCCTGGAAACTCCTTGAGACCCTAAGCGACTCAATGGGAATACTAGAAGCTGCCTTTCTAACCCCTGAGCAACTGTAGAAGCCCACAAATGGGTCTCTAGACTCCTCAGGAAGATCACTCTGATGTACGAAGCCACACTCTAAGATGAGAAGATAGAGGAGTCCTACAAGAAGATTTTCCTGTGTCAGGTATTCCCCAGAGAAGCGTTCAAATAGGATTCTCATATGTTCCGGCACGGTAGACAGTGTTGCCTCTTCCACCAAATACACTCCACATCCTCCTCTACACCCTCCTAGATCCGCTGTAAAATAATACAGGCATCCTTTTATGTCCCGCAATTTGGAGGACACACACAGAAATTCAGGTGAGCACTTGACAGCCAATTTGTGAGGTTAGATCACACTCCATTCCCTTTTCACGTGCAAAAACCACCCTCCACCATGGGAATTTTCTTACCTGGACCAGCAGTGGTGTCTCCAGAAGCTTCCGCCGCAGTCTTTGAGTCAGTTTCCTGGCCAGAATTGTCTCTCACAGTTGACGCCATAAGACAAAAGCCTCCCACTCGGCACACTCAACTTTCACACTGAATAACACAAAATTTTACAGCGACACAAACACCATTTACACGTGGAATGCTTCTTCCACTCGCTAAAGATCACCTGCACTATCAAAAATACCAATTATCACAAGAATAACACGGATTTTGGGCCCAGAAATTCAGTTCATTTTTGACCGCAGAAAACACATTCAACAAGTCATCTGTCAGAGCCTCTGGCGGAAAATTACAGAAGCTGGTGCTAGATTAAGCCATTTTCGAAAAATAAATTAGGATTCTTAAAATAACCACGGGCTTTTTTCTAATGCATCTTAACTCTTAACTCTTCACGTCATTAGGGTCATGCAGTAGAGTTCCTCAAATTTGAACATTTGGGGGGTATAGATGACATTTCTCACCTCACTCCTCAAATTTGAACAATGTTTTCAAAAACGTACGGAATTCATGTAAAATTCACTTTTCCTAAATTAAGAAAAATAACTTTAGTGAATTTTATCAATTGATTTTTTTGTTAAATAGGTGGAATTTGTTGAGGAAATTAATATAATTCGACAATATTGGGGAAACACCAGAGAAAAATACAGTAAACTCTCTCAAATTCGGGCATATGGGACCGAAATGTCAGCCGAATTAG
Organism: Phlebotomus papatasi; assembly: GCF_024763615.1. Lineage (NCBI taxonomy): Eukaryota > Metazoa > Arthropoda > Insecta > Diptera > Psychodidae > Phlebotomus > Phlebotomus papatasi. The sequence goes on from NC_077223.1 coordinate 98,608,787, forward strand.
ACAGAAATTCGGGCGACATGTGCATATAGATATTGAGTTTACACACTGATATATATCGTAAATTGCATGAAAATCCCTTAATAATGCAAAATCACATCAAAACTAAGACAAACCATGCTAAATATGAGCATATTTGATTCATTTGATAATCATAATCGAACTTGAAAAATGACAACAAACTTTTTTCAAATGTAACCGCTGCCCGAATTAAAAAGTAGGCCGATCTTAAAGGAGCCGAATTTGCGAGAGTCTGTAGTTCCAATTCAGAATTCATGCAAAATTTCTTTTACATAACCTCATATTTTACATTTTGAATGCAACCGTCGTTCAAATTTGAGGAGTTCAAATTTGAGGAACTCGACTGTATATGACCAGGGGAAAAGTTTTTTTTTGACTATTTACATGATTTACATTAATTGAAATCTATCGGTTTGTGCACGACATCATAATAGAAAGATGTAAGATTCTTGGCTAATTTTCTCAAGACTTCAGATATTCAGGAAAAGAAAATATTTGAGATCAAAAATCACGAATTTCGAACTTTGTGAAATGACTTTTCTTTTTCATTTTTTTTATGTTCATTTACTTTTTCTTTTAGCAAAAAGTTCTTTAGACACAAAATAGAATATGGAAAGATTGTATATTGCATATTTTGATATAATAAACTACTCTCAATTTTCCAGAAAAGCGCGCAGAATTTTCCGGGTCATATATGACCCTATTGTCGGCAAAGGAAAAGTTTATGAAAGTGTTTTCGTGCCAACAATGCAGTTGGGACAGTTGGAACATTGTTTTTCTTTGTGAAATCCAGGAGGAAAATATCTTGCTCTTGGACATTTCATCTTATATCTGATGAATTGTAACATATTTTGCAATATTTTAGAGTATTCTGCAAGCGTTTCATATTGTGCAATTGTATTGTGTGTGAATAAATATGTAGATATGTTTATTTTTGCCAAGTACCACTCAAAATATTGTGACAGTGATTGTTCAAGGGATTACCAGGAAGATTCCTTGAACACCAGGAGTACAGTGTTCATAAAAACAATCCAGTTTGCCATGGTTTTGGCCAAATTAATAACTTCAAGCACAAAAACTTTTAGAAAGCCCGTGATATAGATTTTGAAAATGGTATGTACATTTACCTTGAGGACAATAGGGTCATATATGACCCGGAGTTTTTCCGAGTTTTCACGCAATGGACATTTTTTTCCTCTCAGAACTATTATATTTGATCATAAAGCATTAGGAAAACTCAATTTTACATGAATTCACTTGCTGAATAAAAGTGTGACACAAAAGAGTTAAAGAATAATCCATATGCACGAAAAATCGATTTTTTGTTATTTACAAGGGAGAAGTACAATATCTTATAAAATTGTTCTGTAAAAGAAATTTTCTTTTCATACTTCCATAAGAAAAATCAATTTTAGAGGAAATGAGGCACTTTAATTTTGGTTATATTTTTAAATGGAACTAGACCTTATCAGAATTTAGCTTCATAAAATAATTGTCAAGCTAAATTACATTATGATAAAGCCGATAAGGCTCAGATCCATTTAAAAATAGGAGATAAAGCCTTTTTTTCAATCAGACTACAATAAAGTTTTCAATGAATGAATAGGGCAAAATGAGGTAATTTGGAACCATTTACAATTTGGTACACTTGAGATTTTCTCATTTTTTCAGATGACCAAAGAGAAAACAAAGATCGCGAAATTAGAAGAAAAAGACGATTAAGAAGAAAAGGAACAGATTTTTTCCATTTGAATCTCTAAAACAGTGAGAAAATCTCAAATGTCCCAAATTGTAAATGGTTAAAATTACCTCATTTTACCCTAGTTGTGTTTACTCTAATAATTAATTTTTTTTAAAGCAAATATGTTCAAATTTGCCACGATTTTTCTTAGTTATGTTGTAATTTTTCATTATTGAGGCATTTTTGAAGAATTTACAATGATTGTGTGAGTATGCAAAAGGAGTATTTATGTCGGAGAACAAAAATCGTTGCATTTAAAACAGTCGAACGCCAGAATTTCTCGCCAGAATTTGAGAGTCTGCTGTACGAAAGCCTTGCAGTACTGCAGGACATAATATGAAGTAGGATAAATAAGGAATGATTGCCTTGCTGTAGGTCGATCCTACATTCGATTTACACTTTAACATGCGTATTTCGTTTGAATACAATTTTTACAGTAAATCTAGACTCAAAACAGCTACAGGTAAAATTGAAAACAAAAAAAGAATTAATCCCTAGGGTAAATTAAGCTAATTCAAAACCTGCTCCAAATGGAAACTTTTCGCTACTCCAAATGGAAACGTCATTTTTCCATAATAAATACAGTACTAAATTATTATTATATAATTTTCAATAACCACAGTTTCATTATTTAGTTAATTTTGCTCCAAATAAAGCAAAAATCCACTCATATTCACAAATTTTAATTTGTTAATTTCTCAGAAAAATTAATAGTGTACCTTTTCACTTTCGAATTTTTCATCGATTGATCATGTTTTCCAATGAAAAACGCAATAAGGTGACTGTTGTTTATTCGTTTTGTTTAATATTTCATGTCACATTTTAGTTAAATTAAGTACTAATCTTTATTGTTAACCGTACGTGAAGTTTTCAAATGAAATAATTACTTATTTCGTGAACAATAAGAGTTTTTCTGAAGTGTCTGCAAATACTTCAATAGGAAACCCTAGAAATATGATTTTTTGGAGAGATTTTCCCATTGTTTTAGATGGGAAATGAGAAAAGACCAGGAATAAGAACAAATCCTGCACTCAGGAGTAACTCAACAAGGTTTTGGAAGCCTTTCGTCGCGGTTTCACTTACACTGTTTGTCTCCAATTAGAAACTTTCCCTTGTCTCCATTTGGATTAATATGTTTCCAATAGAAGAATTTTACACTCGCGTATTTTTATTGTATTTAAGAAGTTTTCAAATTATATCTAAAGAATTTTCACTAAACAGTAACATTCTAGAAGAGTCAAGGAGTAAATTTATGTAATTCTCTTCAGAAAAAAAAATGAAATTAATGTGTTGAATATTCTGTCAAAGTTAAAGCGTCTGGAAATTGTTTTGAATTAGGACATTTACCCTTGTATCCTTTAAAATTCAATAGAAATAAAAAATAAAAGTAAATTAAATTTTTTAAAGTACAATCATAAAAAAATAAAGTACAAAAAAAGTTTAAAGTAGAATAAATGTGAAAAATGTACAAAAAATGTAAATGCAGAATTATTACTTACCTTATTGAGGAATTTCAATGTATTTCCTGTTTTTGAACTGAACTCAATAGCTGTGAAAAATTTGCAGGGTCTCAAAGCAATTCGTATTTTAAATGATCTTCAACGATTTTTCACTGGAAATTTCAGGATTTTATTATCAAAAGATTCCTCAGATTATAAAAGATACAATACAACAATCAAATAAGCACGAAAGATAAGACAAATAAATGTGGGCAAGTACAAAAATTAAGTGTGTGCTGTAAAAATAAAAATAGGTCCGGGAAGCAAATAACTCAAACCGCAATACTCTTGACTCTCTTGAGAGATCCGGAAGAGGAAGTTGTGGGTGATGAAGTGGTACTGGAAATTGTGGTTAGAGTATCCAGAGAACCCGTTAGGCTATCCCCAAAGGCTTTAGCTCCATCTACGAGCACAATCTTCTGCTCATCTGTCTCATTTTCCGTCACTAGTACATAAACACCCAATTTTCCTGCACTGTTGAGTATCTTGGGCCTTGGGAGTGGTAGAAAAATTCTCATCGCCCCTTCACCATCCTGACCTGCATTTAGAGAATTTCTCGAGGACATCCTTCGGATTCTCATGACCTGAACGGTATTGAAGTGAGTTATGAAGAGAATGCCATTCCGGAAGTAGAATCCCGTTGGAGTATATGTCCAGGAGATATTTTCCTGACGACTGCGACATCCGTATTCATCCGTAAACACTCCAAATTCAGCAAAACAGAGCAAGAATTCGCAATCGGTGATCTGAAAGGCGGCCAAAGGTTGCCAAGAACGCGTTGATGCAAGACTCGAATCGGACAAATCGACAAATTCCTCTGCGGCCAGGGAATTCAAATCAATCTCAAAGAATTTGTCTGAGCTCACAATTGCCGTGTAACGTGTGAAAAGTACACCAGTTACAGGAGTTGCAGTATCCAGAGCTCGTGTCGGTCTGAATTTCCCAATTTCCGTGTCAAAGCGCATTATGACGATCCGGGAAGTTGTAGCTGCGATCACCATGGCCTGATCCAGGCATTCATTGTCCCCATGAATCCGAGCAAAGTGCCAGCGTTCGTTACTCTGACGATTGGCAAAAGGAAGATCCAACATTGAAACTTCCAACTTTTCCGGTGGCTGCTGCACTCCTGGAAGCCGCCTTCCTCTGGCCAATAAATGCCTCAGATCGCACTGATAGAGGTATTCTCCACCATTTCCCACAAGAATCACCTTGGCCAGTGTAGGCGTAATCGCAATATAATTAACACACTCCAGGCCACCAATCGGAATCAATTGACGAGATTCCCGGAGATGCAGAGAATACAGTCCCGTTTCGCATCCCAGCAAAATGGTATCGTCATTCACTTCGTAAATGCAGTGGACCAAAACTGGTGGAGACAAATCTGTCGGCTTGAACAGCAACTCACCTCGATACGAATCCCCCGTCAAACTCTCACAAACTTCCCTCTCGGAACGAACAGCATCAACTTCATCAATCGCTTCCAGAGGCGGCAGAAGAGATTCACCATCGCAAGACGAAGTCACCTTGCCACGACACTTCCTGTGCACTGTACACTGACAGACACGGCAGCGCCAGAAAGTGTTGCTGGTCATAATGGGATCCTGGCACACGAGACAGTTAACATTGGGCTCATCTTCTCCTTCCATTGTCATCTCCAGATGATGCATCCTGTAACTCCGTTTCCCACTGGAATGTCGAGATAACTTCTCTTCATCGCGCTTCTGGAAGTCCTTTCGCTGTTCCTGTTCAACTTCCACATCACTGGCCTGCTTCACTTCATCCCAAACTGGCGCTGAAGGTTCTGCATAATTTACCCAAAATACAATTTAAAAAATGAAAGCATTATTGGTGTTATGGTGCTATTCCAGTGCTTCTAAATGAAGGAGCATAATCTCTATGAACGAGATGTAGTTAGAAAAGCCTTAAAAGGATCCCGGAAAGGCCAAGGAATGCGCCAATCCGAACATATTCGAAATACCGAAGTCAACGCACTTTAATGAATGATATGGTTCCAAGTGCTTCTACATAATCGACTTTTCTTTTGTGTTGGTTCTTGTCATGACTGTTTTGTGGTTTTGGAACACGACGAGGATTTTGTAAACAGTTGAGACAGAAACCAATACAAAGAAAAGTAGGCAATGCAGAGGCACTTGAGAACCTTGAGAACAGTAAAGTGCTAAAAAAAAATGTTTTTAAGTACATGACGGTCATGTACTAAAAACAATGTTCAGACGAAAGATTTCCCCGTTCAATTTTTCATTGAATAATTTTTAGTTTCATGGTGTCATTTCAATAAAAAATAACATGTTTTTCGAGCAATTTACTGTTCTCGTATGTTTCTGCATAATCGACTTTTCTTTTTAATGGTAGTTGTCTCTTTTCCCCAGTTTTCGTCAAGTTTCGAAATCACCAAACAGTCGTGACAGAAACCAGAACAAGAAAAAAGCAATTATATGCAGTAGAGCATGAAAACAGTAAAATTATACAAAAAAAACCTGTCAATTTTTATTGAAATATCACCATTATTCCAATGAAAATTGAACATGTTTTCGTTATAAATCTTCGTTATGTTCCGAAATCACTAAACAGTCGTGACAGAAATCAAAACAAGAAAAGTCGATTATGCAGAAAAGCACGAGAGCAGTAAAGTGTTAAAAAATCATGTTAATTTTTATTGGAATAGCACCATTATTCCTATAGAAACTGAACATGTTTTTTAGCACATGACTGTTATAAAGTGGTTCTGCATTATCGACTTTTCTTTGTGCTGATTCCTCTCTCGACTGCCTTCCCAAATCTTCACTGGATTCTAAAACCATTAAACAGTCGTGACAAGGACCAACACAAAGAAAAGTTGATTTTAGAGAAGCACATGAGAACAGTCATGTACTAACAAATGAGCTTTGAGGGAATCTCTCAAACTACTCACATCTGCCTAAATAAAATCGATCTAGAATTGAATTTTCAGTGAATTTTCAGAAAAAGTAACATGGTGATTTTTTAGTCTTGAAAAAACCATTTCCAAGAAAAAGTCTTTTTGATATCCTTAGTAAACTTTTAGCTAGCGAAATCCACCAGTTTAATCAAGATTAGGATTAACTTGTAATTTCCCCAAATTTAATTCTTATTTTAATTACATTAAAATAATTTAGGGTAAGTGTGGCAAATTTCGGCATATTTGCATGTAAGCGCGAAAGCCTCAGGTCTGAAATGTAATAAATTTTAATAGGGTAAAAGCTCATAATTTTGGACAGTTTCTAAATTTGGACACTTTGAGGGTAAAATTGGACACTAAAAATTGATTAAAATTATGGATTTTTACTCCAATATTTGTTGAGTAATGAATTCTATCTTAATACTTGTTCTTTTTGGAAGATTTAATACTAATTACGTTAAATTTTGAATGTGATTTGAGTTGAAATTGCTTTGTTGAAAATTCAGTGTGAGCAATTGCTTACGAGAAATATCACAGAATTTCGTGTTTACTTCAGTCTTATTTAAATATGCTTGAAGTACTAACAATGTTTCTTCGCTTTTTTTGAGTGATATTATTGAATATTCATTGAATATTGTGTTGATTCATGTTAGTAGTGATTTGTACATTTGACCTGAAGTGAGATTTGCCTTGTGAATTATATTTTTCGTGTGAAAAATGGGAAATTTTTTAAGACATTCACCAGTGAGGTGATGATTCTTATTTTGGACAGGTGTTTTTCTCACGAAATTTCGTGAAGTTTTAGCTTTTGTGATGACTAGGTTGGACAAATGCCTGGAGAAACAAAGGAGCATCATCTCTACGAAAGAGATGTAGCGAGAAAAGCCTTAAAAGACTCCCGGAAAGGCCAAGGAATACGCCAATCTGCACGAACTTGGAGTACGAAAATCAACTCACTTTTATGAAATGATATGGAAAGATTCCGGACTTTTTGTGACATTTTACGGTTCCTTTACATGAACAGGAAAAGGACTTTGTAAGATAGGTTCTTGAAATGAAGAACAATGGGCATTATATTGAGACGAATTAGCTGTCCAAATAAATAACAAAGGTGTCCAAACTTACAGCCAAAGTGTCCAAATTTACAATCAAATTCACATCTACATATCAATTCATTTTTAAACGTATTAAGACTAATTTTAGTAAAAACAAAGACAATAAACAGCTTGCCAAGTTTGTAAACAACCGTTTTAAAAAGAAAGTAACAAAAAAATCAATTAGTATTGAAAATATCGCACCTAAAACTTAGATCATTGATGCTTATAATCACCCTGTCCAAAATTAAAGCCCTTTGCATATTGAATTTTTTTGTTACTTCTTTTTAAGGAGTGTTGCTTGGAACCTTGTAGACAGTTTATCGTCTTTATTTCATTCTCATATATCCTTGCCCTTCTGGAATACTTCTAATGTCTTTTCACATCATCTCGTTTGTGCAAGAGTCACTTTTGGTTAATTTCTTTCCATTATATAATCTCTAGAATATGCAGAAACTAAAAATTCATGGAAATTTGAGGAACAGAAATAGTGGCCGAAATTGCAAACTGACCGGAATTTGGTACACTTACCCTATGCCGATTTTCAAGTAAAGTCTAGTCAAATAAGACTTTTTGGTCTAACATTTCTTTTCGGACATTATTTTCAAGTTAAAAGTGCAGTACCCCTCCCCCTTCCTAAAAAAAATCGCTCAGATCCATAAGAACATTTTTGTGCATCTGTCTAGATCCGTGGAAAATTGTCAAAATCGTTAAAAAATAAAGAAATGAATTAAAAAAAACAATTTAAAAGTGATTTCTTTCTCCAAAAAAAAATCTTAAAAATAAAGATATGATGTCCTAGTAAAGGATTTTATTGATTGTTCAATAAGCTCAAGATTTGATTAAAATTAGATTTAAAACAAAATTTATATAAAAAATAAAAAAAATATGCCTTCGAAAAAGTTTTTTTCTTTCAAGATTATTCGACATAATTTAATGGATTAGTCAGTCTGATATAATTTCAAATTTAGCTCCCCCCTCTTACTAAAATCTTGGCTACGTCCTTGGAGTACGGTCTTAAATATTTTGTTGCATTTCTACTTTTACTGCTCGAACTCTACAGAGAAAACAGGATATAAAACTCCTCGTTTTTCCACCCCTCAAAATTTCCTTCCCCTTCTATATAGGTCAAACGGTTAGAGATAGAGACTTGGGACTTTCGGGGACCCCCATCATTGCCATGTTCCAAAATTCCTCCACGATCTCAATCTACTTTAAAAAAAAATCAAACTTACCTTTCATCGATCGAATCTCGGTTTTCGCCTTGAGGAGCTTCTCAGTCAACTGACTATTGCGATGCCTCTCCCTCATCAGTTGCTCCTGTGTGTGCTTCAGCTTTCCCGTGGACTCCAGCAGAGCTACATTCGGCGTAAGATTCTCCTTGCGACTGGAATCTGATCCGCCAAAAATTTTGTCTAGCAGCGTATTCTTCTTCTTGTGCGACAATTCCTCCACTTTGGCCTGAAGATAGTCAATGAGCTTCTTGTGCTGCGCCAGAGTCGCTTCAGATTTGATATCTCGCTGCACGTAGTAGTTCTTCTGCTCAGCTAAAAGCCCATTGAGATGCTCAATCTCGTGTTTCTGTTCGGAAATCTCAATGGAAGCTTCATTGAGCTGATGCGCCTGTCTACTAATTTCCTCTTTTGCTGTGAAGAGATCCGTGAGAATCCTCGTGTTCTCCTCCTTCATTTTTGTTAGTTCATCGTGGAAGTTCTTGCTGATCATCTGTAGATTGTCAACCTCGAGTTTGGTCAGCTCCATTTGTTCCTGGGCATCGAGAAGATTTGTAGTTGTTTCCAGGAGATTCTTCTGTTCACTGGTGAGTTTGGTGGACACATCCTCAAGCTGATCACGAGCATCAACCAAATCACTCTGAGTCTGTTGCCACTTGGCTTCCGTGGCTCTTTTGTCAGCCTCGAGAGTATGCACAGTTTGTTTGAGCTTCAGCAAATCCTCCTCTTTAGCTCTGAGTTTCACTAGTAATTCATCAACTGTTGCCTTCTGCTGGCTATTTCTCTTCCTCTCCGTCTCAACCATGCCCTCCAATTCAGTTAGTTGGACTTCCATGACATTACAAGCCTCCTTCAAATACTTATACTGCAACCGAAGATTATCCAGTTCAGTCTGGACATCACTGGCACTATCCTTTGTCCGATGGAGATCCTCACGCTCCCGCGAAATCTCCTGGAGAAGCTTCTTGTTCTCCAAATTCGCCGATTCACTCTTCTGCTGAAGGCCCCGAAGAGTCCTTTTGCCCTCCTCAATAATCTCCTCCAACTTCTGAATCTTGGCCAATTGCTCAACAACCAGGGTCTTCTGGTTCATCAGTTCCTTCTCGGAAGTCCTCCAATGCTGATTCTCCTTATCCACTGACCTCCTCAGATGCTCAATCTCCTTCTGCAATCGCTCAATCTCTCTATCCTTACTGGCAACTGCTTCCAAACTACTCTTCCACTTCACCTCAATTTCCATTTTTTGCTTCTCCAGACGCTCACAGCGTTCCACCTTCAATTCCAGTCTCCGTCCTTGAACCTTCAACTGCTCATTCAGATCATCAATTTGCTTCTCCATTTTGTACGTTGCCAGCATCGCCGATCGATACTGTTGCTTAGCTTCTGCCACATCCTGCGCTTTTCCCAGTTCCAATGCCATGCTGGAGCTTTTGCCGGCGTCCGTTGACTCTAGGCGAGCTATTACTGCCTCAAGTCGACGAGTCATAGCCTGCAAATCATCAGCACGCTTCTGCTCAGCTTCAACACGTTCATTTGCTTGCTCTAGGGCTGACCTAAGTTGATCGTGATCTTCAACAGCTAGATTGAGATCCTACGAATTAGGATTCAAAATTTCATGAAACGTTTATTCCCCAAATTTCACTTTTTGTGGAAAACATTTGTGGAACCTATTTGTCAGATCATTTTTTGTGGAACTTATTCCTTAACTGAAAAGGCTAACAAACTCAGACCAAAGTCGAAATATGGAACAAGTTACAGCATTAGCTATATTGATCAGAATGAGGCCTCCGAGTTCGGAGGACACAATATAAAATAGAAGAAAAAAGGACAAGTTCCACAGTTGAGATACTCCTATCAGATGACTAGGTTAACTCGAAAAAAAAACCGAGTAATCTTAACATACACGGTAAAAACTTTTGGACACTGACCAAAATATTGGAACAAGTTTTCCTTGGAACAAATTTTTTCGGAATCAATTTGTACCTAGAGAAGATATTTGTTTGTTCCAAAAAGTTTTCTTTACAGTTTCGTTACAAAATACAGTTACATTTTTGTTAGAGTTTTCTTTTGGAACCGTTTAGATACAGTGGAATGTGTACAAATTTGAGTTGATTTCGTTTTATACAAATTTGTTCCTGAAAGTTGGAATAGAATTTATTGCACTCTGCTGTTTTGTTTCCTGATATACCTTCGAATCGGTAAAGGAAAAACCTCAAACGGAGAGAGTTCTCAAATCGGGAAGGTTTACTGAACGATAGGAATGAGTATGCAGAAGAACAAAAAATCGTTGCATTTCTCAAACAATTTGACGCTCGAATTTCTCTCTAATTCGGGTGACATTTCGGTTCCAAATGCCTGAATTTGAGAGAGTCTACTGTAATGTTGATTAAATAAATCTTAGAAACAGAAAGGCCAAGTCAAAATAAGTTCCATAGTCGAGACACTCAGACTGTTGTGTGGATCGTTTGATTGTGTTGCGTGGAACCATCGCAATCAAAGTAGAGAAGCAAATTCCCTCGCTGAGCATGTGCTTCTTTACTTCACTTGAATAAAAATGAAAAAAATCTTAACAGGATACGTTCCACAGTATTTCTGTCCTTCAGAGAGTCAAGTTAGAACATTCGCTAAATAAAAGAGGTTAATCATTCAGAGGTTGGAATTATATATTAAAAAATGACGTCTTGAAGTCTTGGTTCCAGAATTAGAAATCTTGAAATCCACACGGTATGTGTCTTGGGTTTTAAGATACAAGAAAAATTTTGACACATTTGACATCTTGATCTTGATTTTTTGATTTCAAAAGACCAAAATCTTGAAATTTTCTTGGTCTTTTACTCCGACTTGAGGCCGCTATTTCCATTTTAAAGACCCAAAAAAAATGATTAAGTTCCACAGCCAAGACACACTTGAAGCAAAAATGTTGAATATTAAAAATGAATGACTCTCTGGGTTAGCGGATGCCCTGTTTGCTCCTCAGTATTAACAATTTCAAATGTCGATTTTATTTGACTCCTTGAGTAATTTTCAAAATATTTCCATATGCAGTTATTCGGGAAAAATCCAACAAAATCAATTCATTTGAAATCAGATTCCACAGAATCAGTTTTAATTAGTTTTTCTGAAAGTAATTTCATTGATTTTTATAAATTATTTCGGCTAAATAGGGGAAGTCTTTCAGGGTTCGAACATACTCTGGCTTCAAAAACTTTATATTTTTCGCATGTTCCTTTCATGAATTTGACCTAGTCTTTCCATCCACAAATAGATCTTCAAAAATTCGAAAATCTATTTGAAGATCCAAAAAAGAGACTTTCTTTCTTCTTAATAATTCCGCAAAGTGGCTGAGGTACATCCTGTTCGAATTTCGAAGTGCTCAAGTGTCAAAATGTGACGGTCTTCACATTGTTGTGAGAAAAAAAAAACAGTAGGGGAAGGTTTTGCACCTTCGTAACGTCGCAGGTTCGTAAAAGTTGATTTTTTTCCAAGTTACTAAATGATTTTCATCCATAGTCATATATTCGCAAAGCTAGTCCAACATCTCACATTTCCTGACAAACTTGGGAGCCTAGGACTTTTTTCCTGGGTTCAAGAAGCAAAAGTAAAAAATGGGCCTAAAATCGTAATTCTGATGACAAATATTTTATGCATTTTTTCACACTTCAAGTGTCTTCTCAAAAAAACAACTATTCTACGTTGTAGAGGGTTTATCAGAGTTAATATTTACCGTGAAAATCTTTTGCTCGAAGGAGGTCGTTTTTGTAGGTTTAGGAAAATTCACAAAATGTACCACCTTTGCAGGTTAGAAAATTGAATTTTGTTGCTTCGTAAAAAAATCTGTCAAAATTGACATTACGTCATTTGTTGTTGTTGTTGCTTTTTTCTTTGACAGTGGATATTGTGTTTCGGATTAGTGAAAAAAATTGTCTGTGAAAAATCTTTTGATTTCGAAAATATGGGAAAATCAAGAACAAAATACGACAGAATTAAAGGTGAAAGAGATGAGGAAGTTATGCAGGTTGCTCTACAGCAGATTGTATCAAACAGGCTGAGAATCAAAGATGCTTCCGTGATATTCGGAATCCCAAAGACCACCTTGTATTCCAGGCTGCAAATAGTTAAAAAGCAATTGCCGGAGTCGCAGGAGGTGTCTCTAATGATGGGGTTAAAGAAGAAGGACATGATAAACAAATTTGCGTCACGGCAAATTTTCACCATGACCCAGGAAAAGAACCTTGTGGCTTATCTATTGGCCGCCTGCAAGCTCAATTTTGGGCTTACACTATAAGCAACCCGAGAGCTGGCATACCAATATGCAATCAGCGTTGGTCAGAAGGTTCCGGAAAGTTGGGAGATAAACAAGAAGGCTGGACAGGCATGGGCCTATTGGTTTCTGAAGAGACACAGGTGGAATTAGTAACTTGTTTAAATGCATTATTCTCGTCTTAAAATTTGAATTTCTTGTTTCTAGCGAAATTTCTCTAAAAAGCATTGGGAAAGATCGATTCGTGAATATAGTTTATCCAACTGTATTTTCAATCTCTTCTACAAGGTTACTTTCGGTTCAATAATCATTAATACTTTTGGTTCCTCCAATTCAGTATTTTTCTCCTAACTTTCAGGGTTTAGTTTAGAGCAGCACTTTGAAGTTCAGGATGCTATCTTTGAACATGGAATCTGAGAATCACAATGCAATGATCACACACCACGCTGGTTTGCAAACCTTTAAGAAAACCCTTTTCCTACCAGCAATCTTTCATTTTTCTGTCCTTTCTCATTATCTCTTATCCCAGAAGAAGTTGTTTCTAATGTTGGATCGAGAGGAAATAAGCGAGATTCCGATTACCGACTCTGGCGCTGAGGCTACCACAATGTTTTGAGCCACACCTCAAATCCTGTAAGCCACTCTAGGATATTTCACTCATCCAATCCAAGAATTCCTTAGAACAATTTACAAAAATTAGTAAAATATTCATCATTTTTCAAGAAAAAACACACTCTTTCCCAAAAAATTAGGACTTTTCAAGATGCTTTTTTGTTTTGCTAATGTCAAATGTGTCAATCAATGACATATCAAACAGTAAGCTTAAATATGCTTATGATAGATGTGATTCATTAATTACCACTTCGGTACATTTTGTGCATTTCTTATTCAAATTTCCTTGTTTTAAAATGGAATTTCCCACATTTCACTTTAAATTGGTGGCTGATAATTTTTGAAATCAGTTATGCCCGAAATATATTCCGTAAGACCAAGTGTTAGAGAAAATCCGAGGACTACAATAGGTGTGATTATGAGAGAATCACACTTAACTGACTGTCAGAATGAAGCACAAAAATGGTTTTCCGAGTGTCAAAAAACATGTGTTAGAAAAATAGCTTAAAATTCATTTTTTAATGCGTGATACCTTCTACAAATGGTGAAAACAAGTAGATGAAAGTTCCATCTAAATAGTGATGCCCAATTTTTTGTGTCCGGTGTAATGTTTCCGGGGAAAATTAGGCCTACAGAGGTTGGAAAATATGGTACGAAGCAGAGTTAAACCGGACACATTCGTAAAAAATGCAGCTACATTTTCATTTTCCTGTAGAGGAAAATCCAATGACTTACAGGAATTTTGTGAGGCAGAATTATGAACCCAATAAGTAAGAGATTTTTTTGACATAGTGATATAATTGATTCGGTTTGTGTGGCATTCAGTAAAAAATCTTGAATCTTGGTCTCCTTTTTTAGTACGAACCTTCACAATCTTCCCCTACAACTACGCTTACTCTTCTTGTCCCATTATTTAATCACTCCATAATCACTGAGTAACTCTTTTGCCAGCTTTAGTATATGAAAAAAATTTAGTATGAAAATTCGAAATTGATTTTGAATTTTTCGAACTTCAACGACTTTTTGTGCAAATAGAGTCCCATTTACCTTTTATCCAAGACACTATTGGAGAATCAAAATCTACTTCTGTTTGAGCCCAGTAGCAATATATTTTAATAAGCTAGTATTAAGTCACACAATTCCTGAACAAAGTTAAGACAGATTTATGAAAGGAATAATAGGAAAACTATGAAATGTTCGAAGCTAGAGTAATGTGCGAAGCCTGAAAGCCTTACGAAAATATCCACAATATATTAATTTCAGAAAAATAATTCACCAAATTGAATTCCTAAACAATTAAATGGAATTTACAAGAAATTTTGCAAATAATTTTAAATTTGAAAAAAAAAAAAAATAAACGAGTCCTTACCTGCCAACTGCCTTTGCAGCTTCTGAAATTCTCCTCCTGTGCAAGTGATGAACGATGACTCTCTGCGGTTTGTTTCTCAATTTCTGCATGAAGTGCTTGATTCTCCTTCTCGAGATCGTCAAATTTCACCCTTAAATCCTCCAATTCTCGCTCTAGAGAACAATTTTTCTCCCTGATTCGCCGGTTTTCTTCGATTTCCTCATTAATTCTTTCCCTCAGATCTCCAGTGGCGCGTTGTGACATTCTCCTGGCTTCCTGGAAGGAAGTTTGCTTGGCTTGATTGGCCTCGAGATCTTGCTTGAGTTTCCTTATGGTCTTTTCAGCATCCCGTTGACTATCTTCTTGGATTTTGAGATTATTTTTGAGTTCCTGAATCTTACTGTCGTACACTTCAGTCAGATCTTTTTTTGTTCGTTCAAACTGGGCACGATCGCTGGCCATTTGCTCCTTGGAGCTCTTCAGCCTCTCCCGGTAATTCTCAATCGTGGTCAAGAAGTGCTGACACTCTGTACTCTTGGCCGCCAACTCCTTCTCATTGACCAAAAGTTTCTCATTGAGATGTGCAATCTGAGTTGCTTTCTCTGCAATTTGCTTCTCATAGTTCTGATCAGACAGATTCTTTGTGTTTTCCCATTTCTTGTAGGTAGATTGGAGGACATCTGTGATGGATTTGTCATATTTAATTCGATGCTCTTCTTCAACTTTCAGTGAACCTTTGAGGGTTTTAATTTCAGTTCGACATGAAGCAAGTTCTTCAAGCTTCTCCCTCAATTGTTCCCTCAGTGAAGCCACTTCCTCGCGAGATTTCTTGAAATTCTCCTCAACTGAACTCAATTCCGTTACCTTCTTCTCAGCACCGAGGAGTTTGCTCTGAAGTGACCGGATTTCTTCACATTGACCCCTTCCCAGACGAGTCATTTCCTTGACTCTGGCCTCAAAATGCTTTTCCGTGGGACGCTGAAGTTCTTCCGGAATCACTGATGCTTCTTCATGGATAAAAGTGTATCCAATAAATGGCAGATTTTCCCCAGAAAACTCCCCAGTTCTACCAGCTGAAGCTGAAGTCTTCGTGACAAAAGTATTTCTTTTGCTCTTCCTCTCGACATCCTCAAAATTTGACACATCATCATCGCTGCTGAGCATGGGAATATTTGGAGGAACCTGCTGACGCAATTCACTCCATTTAACACCCCTGAAGAAAGGATGTTTGAGGATTCTAGCGTGCGTCAATCGCTTTTCGGGTCCACTCAGCAGATTCTCAATTAAATGCCTAAAAGGCTCACTAGTTTCCAGATGCTCAGGATACCTGAGTCTGGGAGCTGAAGAAGATTTTTCACAATGGGCAAGGATCTTGGCATAAGTCTCATTGACATTCTCATGATGGAAGGGCGTAACTTCCGTCACCAACTCATACCCTATGATTCCCATAGACCAGTAATCACAAGTGGCATCGTGAATCATCTTTGATCCCTTCCCGGTGCTCGTAAGCGCTTTGAGAAGTTCCGGAGCAATATAATCGGGAGTTCCGACTGGAGATAGGCTAATCACATTTCCATCTTTATTTATCAGAGCAGCATTGCCAAAATCTGCAAGCTTAAGGTGTCCACAGCGATCAACAAGGATGTTTTCGGGTTTGACATCCCGATGGACGTATCTAAGTTTGAAATTTTAAACGAATATTTCAGGGATAGAATAATATTTAAAAAAAAGGGGTGGCAAAGCGTCCCAGACAAAGCGTTCGCATCATTTACCGTTTACCGGTACTCAACCGATTTGAACCGATTCATAAATCTCTCAAAAGATCCCCCAAAATAGTTTTAAAAATAGGATTGATTTTCAGATAAAAATTTTTTATCGGTTATGAACCGGTTCATTACCGATTCAAAAAAGTTTGGAACCGGTATACTTTATCGGAAATTCTAAGAGCTTTCAAAAAAAATCAAGGGATTAGGGTGAAGTAAGTACTTTTTGCCACTTTAACGTTTCATGTGCTTGTAATTTTTATAATCTTTATTTAAATAGAATGAAATTTTGTACAAAGATACCTTAAAGCCATTTCTTTCTAATATAATCCAAGAGAATTCCCAAAATTTTTTGGATATTTTAGTGAAAAATGCATCTTATGCAACTATGCATGTTTCAGTACTTTTGGCCACTTTGTAAGCACTTTTGGCCATTGTGCGTAAGCACTTTTAGCCACTTGTTTCCAATAGAATTTTAATAAAATAACAGAAGAAATAGCTCTCGAAAACTTTTACAAATACACAGCATAAGTCCTTTAAACGACTTTTTGCACATTTTCTATTTGATATAAAAATCAGTCAAAAGTCACGATTGTTTTTACTGAAATCCGCGAGGTGCACTACGTGTAAAATGTATGGAAAAATGAATGGCCAAAAGTACTTACACAGCCGAAAAAAGTAAGCTCTTTTAGCCACAACAGATTTTCATTTAATTTGTTAGAAAATCTTACTAAGGATGATATCACAATAAAATTTAGTTAATTAAGAAATGGACTTTCATTGAATAACATCAAATAGTTTCATAAAAAATATGAAATAATACAAAACAATTTCTCTTAACATTAACAAGTTTCTTAAGAATCCCATGTTTTTTTTAGTGATTGTTTACCTTGTCGAGAATTTCTTTCAATAACTTAGAATTAATCATTATAATCGATACAAAATCAAATATGGTTTTCTGATTCGTTAGATTAGAGGTCACGAAAGAAGACCCATTTTCCTTTTCTAAATAAACTCATAATTGCCTTACAATGTGATTTTACTTTAGGTGGCCAAAAGTGCTTACATGGCCAAAAGGGCTGACTCTACCCTATATACTGCTCTTTTCGTAGAGTTAGAGCAGTAAAAAAGGTGGCAAAAGCATTTCAGCGGAATGCCCGAACTCTTGGCTTTAATTCTATTATCCTAAAAATAGTTTGACTTTATTATTAAACCGTATTATAGTTAAGTTTGTCAAATTAAAAAACAGGAAAAAATATGTTTTAGATTAAAAAAAAACCAAAATAACTTAGGTTCGAGTATGAGGTGCTATAATCATAATGGTTACATATTTAAAGTCTTGACAGTTGAATTGGACATAATTCTATGCCAATTACGCGGTTTATAATTCTAATTAAAAGCCTTTAGAATCAAAAACAATTTATAAAATAATAACTGAAGAGTTAAGTTTTATCATTTGCATTTTCGAACGATACAAAAAACTCGTGTAACAACTATAAAAGTTGCAATAGAGTATCATTTTCTAACGTTAATAAATTAAAAAATTTTGAAGTTAGAATTAAAATCTAAAAATTCATGGAATCAAAAGAGCACTTCAAAAGTTTGGAATAATGTGAATTGAATTTCTAATAGTTTTAAGACCAAATTTATGAATTTTTAAATGTACAACTATTTTGAAAATAATTTCGATTATCATCCGAATAACTTAATAAAGATTATGTTTACCGTTCATCATAACTTACATTTCTACTAATTTTTTTTATCTAAATCTAGAAAATCTCAAATGTCCCAAATTGTAAATGGTTCCAAATTACCTAATTTTACCCTAGCCGAGTAGTCGTATCAGTACAGTAGACTCTCTCTCAAATGGGTATTTGGGGCGAAATGTCATCCGGTTTATCGATAGATTTGGGCGTCAAAGCCTTTGTAAATTCCACAAATAGCGCTCAATTATAAAGAATCACGATAAAATAGAAAGAACTGCAGCGAATTTGAGCGAATTAGCATCATAATTCAACGTGAAAATTGCCAACAAAATTTTCCGCCCGATTGAAAAAGAGCCGATTGAGCGAGAGTCTACTATATGTTTCAGAGATTATCCCGGTGGACGTTTTGCCCATATTCGAAAATACCATTTGGTCATTCCTAACAACGGCTTTTCAAGATCAAAGGTTAAAAGACTCTCTAGAGCGTATTAATCAATCGAATGGGGTCATGTTTGGGCTCGTTGGAAAGGTCTTGGAATTTTCGACAAGACTGAACCGATTTCAAACCGAAAACTAATTCCAAATTCTATTGGCCTCATACATTCATTTGACCAAGAAATTTATTTTTGAAATTCGAAATTGTTAAACTCAAAAACATAATGCAAATTCTATTTATGATAAAAAAAGTTCTTTTTGAAAAAAAAATACTTCTTGGCTAAAGATTTATCAAGCTGGAATCGTTGTTAGAAAATGATACGCTTATTAGAATAAAAAACAAATGATTAGTTTATCTTTAGAATAATGCGAATAGCGATAGTGACATGAGAACTTTGCTTTGATAAAAAAAAACATCAGACTTTAACATTTTAACTTATAACGTGATATTGCCCAACGCACAATAACTTTTGTTTGTAAACATGTTTTTGGCAGTTAAATGAGAATGAGTGAGATCTAGATCTAGTCATCTCGCTCATTCTCATAGGAAATTTTGAAAACATGTTTACAAACAAAAGTTATTGTGCGCTGGTCATATTTCTGGGTTAAGTTAAATATAACCTCACATTTGCTTCTGTTTTGAAAATTCTAGGTTTATAATATTCGAAATTTATTTAGATTTTTGAAGGGTATGTGAAATATGATCTAATATTTGGAAATAAATTTATTAAACAGAAGAATTAATGTCTTTACACGGGAAATATTTTAGGCAAAATCCAACATAACCAACATTTTCTTTAGTAACCTCTTCACGATTTCATTTTCTGAAGTTATCAATAAAAGACATTCCAAAGTAATCAATAAAGTGATATCAATATCATGCAGATAAAATGGTCAGTATTAGAATTCTGTAACAGTATGACAATGTCATATGACATTATCGAGTTTCACAGAGATCCTTTCAATGGGCATTTGGTGCTCATTGGCATCTATGCTATCCTTTTCCAGAATTTTGAAACACGAGAATGTCGTATGACATTATCATATTGCTATAGAATTCCCTTTCAGGATAATGTTCT
The DNA here is from genome assembly GCF_024763615.1 of Phlebotomus papatasi. Classification (NCBI taxonomy): domain Eukaryota; kingdom Metazoa; phylum Arthropoda; class Insecta; order Diptera; family Psychodidae; genus Phlebotomus; species Phlebotomus papatasi. The sequence goes on from NC_077223.1 coordinate 98,628,510, forward strand.
TTCCCGTGTGGTTGGGGTACCCATCGGGCGCGTCCCAGGTGGCGGATAGGGAATGGCTGTAGTTGGTTTTAGAACTGGCTATAGTTTGTTTGGAAATAGCTATAGGCACGTATCGGCATCTTTGCGTCTACGAGAAGTCCTTAGTGAATACTAAACCGCGGACCACCCCAAATCCCGTGTCTCCTGGGTAAGGAGGCCTGTGCATCAGGTTTGCACCCTGTTGTCACAGTAACCTGTCAGCAAAAAAACACAACAAAGAGCCTCGGATGTCGGACGGATTGCACCGGAAACGACCTACGCGAGACAATGGACAAGCTGTTGCTTCAACCGCTGGTCCCGGGGTCGGAGGGCACCAGAGTAATGGAAGAGGCTCTGGAGTGACATCAGGTTTGACAAGCCTACCACGACGACAACGGCACTTCAGAATGGCTACATGGAATATCTTTTCACTCACAGGGAAGCACCAGGAGCTTAAGAGCGAAGCAAAAAGATTCCAATTAGATATAATTGGTGTTTCGTCTACTAAGCAAAGAGGTAGTGGAACTGTGGATCTTGAGGAAGGGTGGCAACTTTTCCTGTCTGGAGTGGCACCGGAAATGTCTGCACAGGCGGGTGTGGGGATACTCACAAGCCCTCGGCTGTCAGACAGGGTTTGTGATGTCTGGACACACAGTGGGAGAGTGATGGGTATCAAGATCAAACTTGAGAGATCTTCCCTGGCGGTGTTGCAGGTGTACGCACCGAACGCATCGTCAGAGTACCCAGCTTTCCTAGATGAAGTGGAGGAAGTCCTGAATAAGGCATCTTCTGAAGCGGATTCAGTTGTGTTGTTTGGGGATTTCAATGCCCATGTTGGTGTTGACTCTGAGACATGGAGGGGTGTGATTGGGAAGAACGGGGATAAGAGTGAGAACCCGAACGGTAAAATGTTGCTGGATTTCTGCGCAATCAAAGGTTATTCGATCATGAATACCTTTTTCCAGCACAAGGAGATTCATAAATACACCTGGGAAGACACAAAACGAGGACTTAAGTCAATAATTGACTTTGTCCTGGTTCCCGGTGTTGATAGAAGAATTGTCCAAGACGTTCGAGTTTTTAACAGTGCTGAACTGTCAACTGATCACCACCTGCTCTTTGCAAAAATTAACCTCAACGAAGATCCTCCCGCTCTACCTAAGGGTAAGAGCAAAGTGCTTAAATGCATTAGGTGGGAGAGTCTCAAGAAGAAAGACGTTGAGGAAAAATTTGTGAAGGGCATACAGGAAAGGTTTGAACAAATTCCACAGTCTCCTTCTGACATAGAGGCTGAATGGGCCTGCTTCCAAACAGCCATTTTGGCCTCGGCTACAGAAGCTTGTGGCGTTAAGCGCATTAATGTGACGAACAACGTGAAACGGTCATCTTGGTGGGGAACACCGGGAGTAAAAGAAGCCGTTGGAGAGAAAAAGAAGGCTTACAAGTTGTACATACAACGTAAGGATTCTGATTCTCGTGATCGTTATGTTGAGGCGCGAAAGGCTGCAAAGCTCGCAGTTAAAGCCGCTAGAGAGGAGGCGTGGAAAAAGTTCGGTGAAAAGCTGGAGCTTGACTATAGGTCGGCAAACAAAACTTTCTGGCAAACAGTCCGAAGACTCCGAGGGAAGAAGAGCAATTCCATCCAAGGAGTAACATCCAAGGAAGGGAATCTTCTGACCAAAGAGGAAGAGGTTTTAAATCGCTGGAAAGAGTACTTCTCAGAATTGCTCAATCCTCAGCAAGGCACTGATGATGACGTACCCAGGAGTAAAGGCAGGGAGGAAAGTAGTCCTTCAGAGAGTGAAGTCCTGTATGCGATTAGTAAATTGAAGGATGGAAAAGCTGCAGGAATTGACGAAATACGTCCCGAAATGCTAAAACTCATGGGTATAGCGGGTGTCAATTGGCTCACGCGTGTCTTTAAGGTGGCTTGGCAAAGTGGGAGAGCACCAAAGGACTGGCAAGTTGGGGTCATTGTACCCATATTCAAGAAGGGAAACAAGAAAGATTGCTCCAATTATAGGGGAATTTCCCTTCTGAGTTTGCCCGGCAAAGTGTATGCCAAAATCCTTGAGAGAAGATGTCGAGAAATAGTCGAACCAAGACTGGGTGAGGAACAATGCGGTTTCAGACCTGGTAGAAGCACCACGGATCAGCTTTTTACCCTGAGGATGATTGTCGAAAAGGCTTGGGAGTATGCAATTCCACTCTATGCTTGTTTCATAGATTTGGAAAAAGCATATGACCGAGTACCGAGAGAACAACTTTGGGATGTACTGCACGAGTACGGACTGGATGAAGAATTGGTAGGAGCCATTCAGTCATTGTACAGAGACTGTAGTAGCTGTGTTCGTGTAAACGGATCCAAATCGGAAGGTTTTCAAGTGAGTGTTGGACTGCGCCAAGGGTGTGTTCTATCACCATTGTTGTTCATAATATACATGGACAAGATTATGGAACGCAGTCGGGGGCGGAATGCGATTCGTATTGGGGATTTCAGGGTGAGCCATCTCCTCTATGCAGATGATTTGGTTCTTTTTGGATCTTCCGAAGAAGAGCTTCAGCGCACACTTGACCGATTTGTAAATGTTTGTGCCGAAACAGGTATGAAGGTGAACGTGGGTAAGTCGGAAGTAATGGTGATTTCCCGACAATCTGTGAAATGCACTCTACATGTTAGTGGAGACTCATTGACACAGGTGGAGAAGTTCAAGTATCTCGGGGTGTTATTCACGAGTGATGGTAGGATGGAGGCAGAACTCTCGTCGCGAATCGGTCAGGCTTCTGCAGTAATGAGGGAGCTTGGCAGAAGCGTGTTGAGGAAGGTCGAGCTTAGTCGATCGGCTAAATTATCGGTTTTCAAAGCTGTGTTCATTCCTATTCTCACCTATGGTCATGAGATTTGGGTAATGACCGAAAGGGTAAGATCGCGAGTACAAGCTGCCGAGATGAGGTACCTTCGAGCGGTAAAGGGAATCACTCGTAGAGATCGAGTGAGGAATGTGGCCGTTCGTGAGGAACTAAGAATCGAGGAGCTGCTTCTTCGGGTTGAGAGATCACAACTTCGATGGTATGGACATGTTCAACGCATGAATGAAGAAAGATTCCCCAGAAAAGCTATGCAAGCCATTGTGAGGAGACCTCGGCCTCGAGGCAGACCTAGGACAAGGTGGCTGAATCAAATTCAGAATCTTGCCTTGGAACGCCTCGGGATCGAACCCGAACATCTTCCTGAAGTGGCGGAGGACCGACAGGCGTGGGCTGCTAGATTGGATGTCATGGGCCCGCGACCCCAATAGGGATAAGCGGTTGAAAATGAATGAATGAAAATGAATGAATGATAATGTTCTTTTTGAAATATTTCAGTGAAAAATTGAATCTTTCAACTTACCCAATGGTGTGGAGAGCATTGAGAGCCAGGGTTAGTTCGGCAAGGTAGAACCTAGCCATGTCCTCCTTAAATGCCCCATTCCTGATCATTAGACTCAGTAGATCTCCTCCTGGAAGATACTCCATTACCAGGTAGAGATTCCTGGCATCCTGGAAGGCGTATTGGAGCGATGTGATCCAGTCTGAGGCTCTCATGGCCATGATATCCCTCTCCTCCTTCACCTGGGACGCTGTGATGGCCGTTTTTTCGATTTTCTTCATGGCATACACATCATTTGTTGTTTTCTCTGTAACCAACTGCAAGAAAGGTTCCTGTAACACACTTTCCGTGCATTTTTTAATGCAAAACTTACGTGTACATCCCCAAAATATCCCTTCCCGATGAGACTTTTCACAGTAAAATCTCCCAAGTTCACCCGAAGCATCTTTGTTTCCTCGACTACTGGGCGATCTACAAGGAAATTTTCTCGATCAGCACATGATTTAATAAATATATTCCCTCTATATTTACATTTCGTGATGAAATCCCCAACATTTCGGTCAGTTCGCTTGATTTTCTCGCGATTGCATTCATCGTAGAGAACAATAAACGCATCAAGAAGTTTTTCCTTGGAGAGGGTCTCCTTGGACGCCGTATCGTTTTTGGCCAAAAGAGCCTTCGTGAGACGCGTATTGCGCACACTAATTGCTTCCCTTGGCTTGGACATTATTTCACAACACTTTTGGACACCTTTTACACAAAACTGGACATTATTTTACAAGGAAAAACAGAAAATACTGAGAAAATTCGCGGCACCGCTCACAGGTATAAATTTGAACTGAAAACGACAGTTGCATGACAGCGATTGCAGCGCCAACGGTTACAAAGAAAACAAACATAGCAGCGGGAAACCAAAAAGGAGAGAAAATTTTCCAATTTTCCTTATTCTCAGAATTCATTTACTAATTTTAAATATTTTATTCCAAGGGTCAGTGCAGAAGCAATACAGAAAAATGTAAAAAATAAATAAATGCTGGATTAGTGTGGAGGAAAAAGCCTTTTTTACTCTGAGGATTCTTTTGCAACGAGCTCCTTGGATGTTTCTTCAGGTTTTTCAGATTTTTTCAGGGTTTTCTCATTATCTGCGTCCTTTTTCTCTTCCACAGTCCTATCTTGCGTCTCATCATCATCTGATAGGTCACTGGTCTGAATAGACTTCTCGACTTTAAAGCCGTCTGAGCCGTAATTGATGGAACCAAATTGTCTGGAGATTTGCAGGAGTTCTCTGAGTCCCTCATTTTCCCTCACGAGTCGAATAAGTCCTTCTGTCTCTCTGTGGATTTGATCCTCATCCATTGAAGCTGCTCTCTGCATCACAGCAGCCATCTCCAGGATCTTCTCATTCTGCTGCTTGATGATCTCATCTTTCTGCTGCAGAAAATTCACATCCGGCAAGTCTAGTTTATTGCTCAGCACTTTCCGCTGAGTATGCTCACGATACTTAGTCATAATGTGCTCCATTGTCCTCTGATAGTCTTCCAGACATGCTTTGAGTTCTCTGTTTTCCTGCTGAATCTCTCTCATGTAGAGATTCTCTCGATTTTCCTGGTTGATTATTCTCACAATATCCGTATTGTTCTGTGCTCCTCTGGCCACGCGATCCAAGGCTTCAGTGTCATCACTCTGGGGCTGTCCAGGAAGATAACATTATAAATCACTTCCCAAAAATTGGGTCATTAGGGAGACTCACCATTCTCTTTGATTCCAACTTTTTGTTAAGGCGATAACATTTGAAATGCAGATTTCTCAGATATGCTTCCAATTTACTCTCGTCATTTATGCGGTTGGCAGCCAATTTAGCATCCAGGATGACCTGTTCCAGAGTTATGGACATGGTTTTTTAATTAAAATACCAAGGAAAACAAAAACACTGCAAAAATCTTGGCAGATTTGTCATGGAACTCGCATGAAAGTTCTATCAACCCGGCTGACCATGAGGCAAAAACTAAGGTGAAAATATAATGTTACACTGTTAACAAAGTTTTTCATAGAAAGACCTTTTACAGCAGTTTTAGAACTCATAAATTCATTTTCAAATATTTTTCCATTCTATTGTTATTATTCATTTTCTTTTTATAAATTGAAAAAATGCAAAAGTAAATTTTTACAGATTTTCTTAACTGTGTTATCACACTTGCACATTAAAATTTTAATATGATTCACATTAATTGTCGCTGGTGAGAGTCCAATTGTGTAATTTGTGTGTTTGAATCATTTTATATTCAAAATTTGATCTATTTGTTGATAAAAAGGTACACTTAGCCCGCAAAATTTGATATAAATTAATTTATTGCATTAATGCGAAAAATTAATGCGATTTTCTCTTTAATATTTTAATGTGAAAAATATTTGTGCTTTAGGTAAATTTAAACTTATTTTTGCAGGCCAAGTCCACTTTTTTATCAATAAATAGAAAAACCCCAAATATTAAGTGACTCAAAGACACAAATAACATATTTGGACGCTCACAAGCGACAATTAATGTGAATCACATTAAAATTTTAATGTGCAAGTGTGATAACGCCGTAACAGCAACCCAATCTCCATTGAATTTTCTTTTTACTAACGTATTGAAAAAAATCTACCATGACCATATCCATAAATTTTCCTGTGAATTTTTTAATTCTTGTAATTTGTGCATTTCATTTTTTTTTTTTTTTAGAAAATTTGATATGGAATTTATTTCTCAGCGAAGTTCAAATTTATAAAATCTCGTGTATAAATTGCAAATACATTCTACCTCGACTATATATAGAGAGGCTCAAAGACAAAGACTAATTTAATAAAACAGTACTCGCTTTGTAAACCTGATGATTGAGAAACAATATGACAGAGGTCCACTTCGTAATCTGGATGGATTTTTTGAATTTGTTCAACGTCTCGAAAATATAATATAAGATTTTTTTTGTAAAATTAGAATAAAAGTTTTAAAGAAGATTAAAAAGACATAATTAAAGAATTCTATGCTATTATACAATAAATTCTCTCTCTATTGGGCATTTGGGGCAAAATGTCATCCGATTTATCGATAGATTTGGGCGTCAAAGCATTTGTAAATTCCACAAAAAGCGTTCAATTATAAAAAATCACGATAAAATAAGAAGAACTACGGCGAATTTGAGCAAATTAGCTTCATAATTAAACGTGAAAATTGTCAACAAAATTTTTCGCCCGATTGAAAAAGAGCCGATTAAGCAAGAGTCTACTGTACTTCACATATTAAACAAAAACATCACAGGATAATAAAAGTGTGCAATATTATTATTATTATTATTATTAAAATTCCAATAGGAATTCGGAAAAAAACAAAGCATGAAATGAATTTACAGTTAATTTTTGTTTACAATACCATTCTACAACAATGGTGGTAGGTCTTATACTTATTATTATAGGGGGCGAAGCAATATCTACTCTTAAATCTATGATATTTAAAAGGCAACCTGGTTATGCAATCATCGACTGGTGTGGGCTTCAGACTGTCGCGAGCTCTCCGCATTATGTCCTATCAGTTGTACGACTCAAGACGAACTCACGTCCGTACTCACTGAGATCGTACAATCGACTAAAGACTAAACTAATACAGTCGTCTCCATCATCACCAGAGGCGCTGGCCTAGAAAGAAGACCTTGCGTCCCTAATATTTAGGATTGCCTTAGCAAAGCATTTATTGCTATAAGGCGGGAAATTTAAGCTCTGTCTACATTATTTAATTTTTACAAATTATTTATTATTTATTTTGAACCTACTTTCAACTTTGACGTTCTGTGTGACAGTGGGGTAGTCCAAACTACTCCCCACTTGTGTGTTTGTTCTTTATCACCTGCATCTTGCGATGCGGGGGCTTTCCATGCCAACTTTCAAGTGACGAAATTGTTCTACAAGAACATCGTGTGGAGAGAAATGTATTTTAAAACGCTTTTGTGTGAAATTTTATGAGGAATCTGTTGTCAAGCCAAAATTTGGTGTTTTTTTACCACTTCCTAGACATCCCAGAAAATATTGGTCAATAATTCTTCTTGGTTTAGTGATCAACATCGTAAAGGAGTCCTTTGACACGGAAAAATAATTCACAAAATCGATATTATTGACTTTGGAAAAATTGAAGTTTGTCTCCTTTTCATTCTTTTGGGGACGAGTGTACCCATGAGTTTTCCAATTTTCCAGAGGCGAAATAATTCTTTTTTTGCAAAAGTATCATATTTGATCAGTAAGAGTTACAATAGAGTAAGTTTTACTGAAATTCGTTCGCTGGATATGATGTGGTCCGGAAAGAGTTAAAGAGCATAGTCGTCGGTGGCTGTTCAGCTGAATGAGAAACTTTGCATTTCAGAACCAATAATCGAGGTCACTTAGCATAGGATTTTAAGTCTTCATACTGTGGGGGCAATGCGAATTAACTAATTATTTAATTGGGCAATGGACCGGTTACCGGCTTGTGAACAAATAAACTGGGGTGGGCTCCAGAGTCCAGACTATCCTCAAGTTCTTCTTCTTCCTTTCTCTACTAGCTTGACAGTTGTATTCATCACCCTCAGAGTTCCAGGTCCTGGAAAGGAGACTATTGTCTCGAAAGAGTGGGAATTTTGTCAAAGCAGATCCTTTGTTGCTTATGGCGAGCTTTTTTGCTTCAACAATATAAATATTTGGTGTTCAAATTTTTGTCATCAAGTATCTAGTACAGTAGACTCTCGCTAATTCGGCTCCTTTAACATCACGCTACTTTTTAATTCGGACAGCAGTTAAATTTGAAAAAAGTTTTTTGACATTTTTCAAGTTCGATTATGATTATCAAATGAAGCAAATATGCTCAAATTTGCCATGCTTTATCTCATTTGTGATGTTATTTTGCATTATTAAGGGGTTTTCATGAAATTTACAGTCAATATGACCATGTAAACTTAATATGAGCATGCAGGCAGGTAAACAAAAAATCGTTGAATTTCAAACAACTTCATGCCCGAATTTCTCTCTAATTCGGGTGACATTTCGGTCACAAATGCCCGAATTTGAGAGTCTACTGTAAACAAAAAAATAATTAACAAATATTTGGTCATTAAAATTAAAACTTTAGTGATGTAACCGATGAAATATTTAGTATTGAAAAGCGTTACACAACTCCTTACAGATGAACAATACGTAAGGTATGCATTGGCTGCTGGGAAATTAGTAGAATTACTTTTTGTATTTTTTTTTTTCAAAGGCAAAAGGCAATTAACGCATGATTTTGAATACTTTATTTTACAATTTGAGAGTAAATACTCGAGGATACTGTAAGAAATGTCCGTACAGAAGATTTTACTTTAAATAAATAGCGGCTGGATGGGTGTGGAGGGAATATTGGATTTACTTTTGAGATTCTTTGGCTTCAGGATGTTCCGGATTGGCAAGATTTTCTAGGGCTTTCTCACTATCTGCGTCCTTTTTCTCCTCAATTGTCCTGTCTTGCGTCTCATCATCATCTGATAGGTCACTGGTCTGAATAGACTTCTCGACTTTATAGCCGTCAGAGCCGTAATTGATGGAACCAAATTGTCTGGAGATTTGCAGGAGTTCTCTGAGTCCCTCATTTTCCCTCACGAGTCGAATGAGTCCTTCTGTCTCCCTGTGAATTTGATCCTCATCCATTGAAGCTGCTCTCTGCATCACAGCAGCCATCTCCAGGATCTTCTCATTCTGCTGCTTGATGATCTCATCCTTCTGCTGCAGGAAATTCACGTCCGGCAAGTCTAGTTTATTGCTCAGTACCTTCCGCTGAGTATGCTCACGATACTTAGTCATTATTTGCTCCATTGTCCTCTGATAGTCTTCCAGGCATGCTTTGAGTTCCCTGTTTTCCTGCTGAATCTCTCTCATGTGAGGATTTTCTCGAATCTCCTGATTGATAACCATTACGAGTTCAGCGTTGGTGTGTCCTCCTCTGGCTACTCTGTTCAGTGCCTCTGTGTCATCCTGGAGCTGTTCAGGACATCATTAATTAAGCGATAAATTGGGTCAGAAGTCCAATGTTTACCATTCTCATAGTTTCCAGTTTCTCATTGACCACTAAACACTTGAAATACAGACTTGATGCGAATTTGCTCTGTTCACTTAAACGATTGGCTGCATGCTTCGCATCCTGGATTATCTGTTCCAGGGTTATGGACATTTTGGGAGGATTTTTGCTCGATAAGAACACTCTGTTTACCTTTTTTTTTATCCACACCTTTTTTTTGTTTTGAATTGTCACAGCAGACAAGAGAGATTTGTGAGAGAAGATTTTACGCGAGTTTCTCTCCGTGACGTTTTCTCCTATTTTTCTCACCTGCCTGCTCTCCCGTATCCACGAATATCGGAGAGAAGCGTGAGATTTTCGTGTGGAACTTTTTGTGGAAATTGTTTTTTGACATTTCGCGCGTTGTTTTTGGTCACAAAAAAAAAACGGAATACAGAAGTAATTATAAATTAAATTAATGAATAAACAATTAAATAACATTGTTATAAGCTTTGATTTATTCATCGCGACTCCTCTTAACACTTAAATGACTGCACCGGAATTTTTTCCAAATTTCTCTTTTTAATATTTTACTACAGTAAAAAAAAACTTAAAAAAAAGCCCTTTGCACTTATGCTAATTCAATTATAAATACGTATTTATACGTATATAGATTTTCTCATTTTCTTGTGGTTTTGTACAAAATTGTCAAATAATGCTAAAGTGAGTTTTCAGAGGTTTTTGTAACAAAAAGCCAATTATAGCAATTATACCATTTAATTTTTCTTTTTTTTTTTTTTAAGTAATTTGACAAGAATTATCTTTAATATTTTCTCATTTTCTTGTATTTTTTGTGATTTTTCAAACCAATTTTCAAGTGACAAGGCATATTAAATGTTATGAAGGTTACGAGTTTTCGCCAAGGAAAGTTTTCTTAGGTATTGTTTTCGGATTTGACGAGTATTTTTGTAACGAGAACGAGAACCTCGACAAATGTTCATGATAGTTTCGCAATGTTTGATAATCATTTCGAACTTCCGCTATTTTAATGACAGTTCGAGGATTTTTTGATTTTTCGATTATTACAGAATTATTTCAGAATTCAGTTTTATCTCTATAAGAACTATAGTCAATTTGAGAAAAAAAGAAAAATCGTTGAAAATTTGAAATTTATAAGATACTGATATACATACAATCACTCAAGAGTAAAATTCAAAATTGATATATGTTTTTCTCGGAAAATTCTAGACATTATCCGTTTTATTTTCTATTTTACGTGGAGTATTTGAAGGAATTTTCTCAAATAAAGACTTTATTAACCTAAAGAAAAGAGTTTCAAATATTGTAATTAGTTTTTCAATAGAGAAGTAACAATTTTTCTTAGATTGTATGTCGAATAAAAAAGGATAATATAGATGCAAATTATTAAGAATCTCACTCAATATATTTTTTTCTAATTTAAGAAGAAACACGTACATATAAAAAATAAAAAAATATTTGTTTAAAATTAAAATATTTGTTTTGTAGACTCTTGAGATCTAACATTTTCAACTTACTAAAAAAGACATTTTTCATGATAAACTCCCTAAAAATTATGTGATCTTTTTTCTCCGGTTTTAGTTAAAACAAAAATTAAGAGTTTTAAAGAGTTTGCGGCCAAATAAACTGCTAAAATCTGTTCAATTTTGTATTTATTAAGAATATAAATAGGTTATTCAAAGATCTAATCATTAAATGGCCACAACCGTTTGCTTATTCACGCGAGCTGAAATAAAATAATATTAAAATAATAAACAATTTGGAAAATGATTGGTATCAATCTCAAACAATAGAAAAATACATAGGGTAATTGGCCTAAAGCGAGACAGTTTGGAAAGTTGGACAAAGCAGTGTGGAATGTGAGACACCTCCTTAAAAACTTGATAATAAATCAATTAAATATTTCAATTTTCGATAAAAAGATTATTAAACCTAATTTTATGATTATTTGAGAAGCTAAAAATGCAAAAGTCGTTATTAAACAATCAAAGGGTGACTTGCAAGAAGAATTTAAAAAATGTATTGCATGCGTGATATTCATAACCTTGACACGGTAGTTGTCATTTTCTCTGTTTCTTATGGAAGTTTCTAGGAAAATATCAAAGTGTTTTGTTTGATTTTTCGGCATAAGTTGTTTAATATTGTTAAGTCCGCAGTGAATATCGAAGGACATACATCCATTTAAAAGGTGAATAAAAAATATTTGTGAAATATTATATTTAAAAAGGATAGAAAAGTGATTTAATTTCGTGTTACATTCAAAACAAGTTTTGTGAAATCTTGGACAAGTTGATTTTGTGAATGAATTTGGTGGTTTTGTGCAGTGAAATCATGTTAACAAGGATGACAAAGATCCTTAAGTACCCAGAGAAATAGTTGCAACAGCAATTAGCAGCTGATAAGGAGAAAATCTCCTGGAAAAGGCTGCGAAGCGAAGATTTCCAGATTCCGAAGACCACTTTTTCTGACAGAATGGATAGTAAATATCGCAAAAACTCCTGTAGAAAGACAAATAGGAGGCTTTACAAGACTCCCAAAGCAAGTGGAAAAGGATTTGGGTGGATGGAGAATTGAAATGTGCTAAAAATTGCATCCGCTTTTAAAAATATAAAATTTATAAAACTGCTGGACAGCGCGAGGCGTCTGTGAAATTTACAGAACCTCTTTTTGGTTGGACGTCCAGGAAGTTCTTGGTAATTAGCGTTCCTCAACTGTTACCCGGACATAAAGGAGAGATTAGCATAACCATCAAATGTGCAAGTATACAGAGAAAACACTCAACATTTGATTTTCTACATATTTTGTATGATATTTTGTCATTAATATCATTATGTCCAACTTTCCAAAATTTTGTCCATCTTTTCAAAATGTGTTATTTTTTAATTTCCGTGAATTTTCCGATTATTTGGTTGCAATATTTAATAAAAACTGTTAAGATTCTGTTAAAATATTTGTCAAAGAATCCCATGATACAAAAAATGGTAAAAAAAATAATTATTTATTCATTTTAAAAATGCATTTGAAATTGAATTTTTTCTTAAGTGTCTCGCTTTCCACCATTTACCCTAATAAGAGATAATAAGAAAAAAGTTGGAAATTCCTGCACAGTTATTATTATTATTAAGTGAAATAATCATTTAAAAACCATTTAAAATAAAAAAAAAAACGCGATATTTTAATTTATTTGCTTATTTCCTATGTAAATTACAGTAGACTCTCTCAAATTCGGGCATATGGGACCGAAATGTCAGCCGAATTCCACAGAAATTCGGGCGACAAAGTTTTTGAAATGCAACGATTTTTTTATTCATGTGCATATAGATATTGAGTTTACACACTCATATATAACGTAAATTGCATGAAAATCCCTCAATAATGCAAAAACACATCAAAACTAAGACAAATCATGCCAAATTTGAGCATATTTTGCTTCATTTGATAATCATAATCAAACTTGAAAAATGTCAACAAACTTTTTTCAAATTTAACTGCTGCCCGAATTAAAAAGTAGCCCGATCAGCCGAATTTGCGAGAGTCTACTGTAATCAAACTCTCACCGAGAATACCACTCGAGAATTCTCTCCGGTTTTTCATGAGAAAATTTCCAATCGAAAATTTCGTGGATAACAAATAGGCGAGTTCCACACGGAGAGTTGGCTTTTCCCACAAAATCAAACTCTCATTTGGAGGATACGGCCCCAGAGAAAGCAGAAAACTGGCATTACTGGCATGCATGCTGGCGCGAAATTAATTTTCCCTTTGGCGATTGTAGCGCCGCGGGGTTTCAAAAAAGCATTTTTGTCCGTTGTGTGTTGTGCCAAGCTTGTGATTTAAGTGCCGCAAAACGCTCTGAAAAACCAATCCAGTGCATAATATTGTGGTGAGAATTGTAGGAAAATTCCATTATTTCCTGGAAGTGTAAAGGATTTCTTTTTTCTCTTGTAGTTTTTGCGGTTTCAGCTTTGACGATTGAGCGTGCTGTTGATTGAGGTTAGAAAATGTCATCGGAGTCTGATAATTTGGAGTCCCTCACTAATGATGAACTCCACCGTCGAATGTTGGAATTGGGTCTGCCCAAGATGCCAGTGACAGACACCACCCGGAAAGTACTAATCAAACGCATCCGGAATCATGTGAGTGAGGCCAAAGCCAAAACTCGCCGGGAGACAATTGCTGTCGTGAAGTACTCTTCGGACGAGGAAGTAGCCTCTGAGCCGGAAGTGGCCAAGGCTAAGCCGAAGGCAAAGGTTGAGGTCAACCGGAGAGCCACATTGGCACCTTCAATTGTTCCCCGGAAAGAAGAAAAAGTCCCTCAACCAATTTCCAAACCACAACGTCGTTCCGGACGCATCACTCCAACTTCATCTGTCGAGGTTCCGCCTCCCACGAGAGTTGCTGTGCCTCCAGCTGTGTATGAAATCATCGAGGACAGCGACGAGGAGGCCGAAGAGATCCTGACACAGCGTCCACCGAGGCGTTCCAAGTCAAAATCGCCATCTCTCTCCAGGAGCGACGTCGTCACAACATCCTACAAGCAGGTCATTGAGTCAGTCAAGGAGTCTCCCGAGGAGGAGGAATCTGAAGCTATGGAGGTGGATGAGCCACCAGAAGATCCACGACCCTACACTCAGCTTCACTATCGCCCTCCATCGGCAAGTAAGTTCAGTTCTGACCTGGAACGCCGAACTCTGGGCAGTTATTCAACCTTGCGTAGCTCCACATCAACCTACAGCCCCTACGACGGCAGATACTCCACCCTCTCGTCTCCCTATGCCTCCAAATTGCGAGAAACTGAGCCCCAGGAGGAATTTGAGGCGCCCTATTTGAGTGAATTCACTCGCCGTTTGTCTCAGCTCAAACATCAAAAACTCGACTCCGGAAGTTCTCTCTACCGAACGGATTCCCTAACTGTGCCATCCGCCAAGGCCGACAACTCAATCTCAGCCTCAATTGTGGCAGTCTTCAATGCACTGGACAGGAAATTCAATCTAAAAAGGAATCTTTTAATTTTCGCAGCCATTCTCCTTGTTATCTTTCTTTTTGTTCTTTTCCTCTACTAAATTGTATTTTTTTTCTTAATGGAATTGATCTTTTTTTTTAATAAATAAAACATTCAAGTTCATTTAATTATCATCTATATTTTCTTTTCTTTTCAATCGGATATGGTCTCGCATAAGAAATTCTCTAACGCAAGCATTTTTTTTTGATATATTTTCCTCCTTAGATTTTTATCTTGAGTGAAATATTTCATTTTGGCATCGCATTTGCATTTACCAAGGAATGTTATGAGTCAGGGAATGTTTATTTGTCTTTTATCACAAATAATGGCATGTTCCAAAGGGCTTCCAAAAGAGAGCCCAGATTGCACAATAATTTTCTCAAGATTGAAGATAATGATGAAATTGCAATGAGAATGAGTCACTCTGATATTTTTAGGCCATTGCGCAAGAATTACTTGCAAATATACTTTTCATGTGCCTGATTCTTTTACAGTAGACTCTCTCTCAATCGGGCATTAAGGTGTCTACTCATTGAGAACAATTTTCGTCAAAAATTGCTTTTTTGAAGGAAATTGGCTGCAGTGCTGTAGGCAGAAACGTCAAAATTCTGTCAAAAATGCAATTTTTGATGAAAATTGCTCCCAATGTGTGAGCCAATGTGGCCTTTAAGCAAAATGTCATCCAAATTATCGAGAAATTTAGGCATCAAAATCATTGTAAATTCCACAAAAAGCGCTCAATTACAGTAGACTCTCGCAAATTCGGCTCTTTTAAGATCGGGCTACTTTTCAATTCGGGCAGCGGTTACATTTGAAAAAAGTTTGTTGTCATTTTTCAAGTTTGATTATGATTATCAAATGAATCAAATATGCTCAAATTTAGCATGGTTTGTCTTAGTTTTGATGTGATTTTGCATTATTGAGGGATTTTCATGTAATTTACGATATATATCAGTGTGTAAACTCAATATCTATATGCACATGTCGCCCGAATTTCTGTCTAATTCGGCTGACATTTCGGTCCTATATGCCCGAATTTTAGAGAGTCTACTGTATAAAGAATCACGATAAAACAAGAAGAACTACAGAGAATTTGAACAAATTTGCTTTAAAATCAAACGTGAAAATTGTCAACAAAATTTTGCGCCCGATTGAAAAAGAATCTACTGTATTTTTTGAATAGCAAAATGAGGTTATTATGAACATAACCTTCAAAAAATTATTGGAAATTCCAAAAGCCTTAGAAATGCTTTCAGAAAAAAAAACCCAATAATTTACCTGAAAATTCAGGTTTAAATAGTTACAAGAAAAATAATTGCAGACTTTCAAATTATTTGAAAATTCTATATTAAAATAAAATTTGAAAGAAGATTATTTTTCCATGGTAATATCTTACTTAAAGCTTAAATTCTAGATTTGGAACAACTTCTTTAACAAATAAGAGAATCAGGGAGTAAAAACGACATTTTCAAATGGTTTTGATAATTATTTTTAGGTTAGAAACTTCATAACCTAGAAATATATCGCTCCTTGGAAATTACAAGGGGCCAACTCAATCTGAGCGATTTTTCAGGAGACAGCATGAAAGATTCAGCTTTGTATGAATAATTATCTGAATTAAGTATGTTAATAAAAACAATTTAATTCTTTTCTATTTGTATGAGCATTATTATAAACATCGAAACATACATATTTTTACCTTTCAAAATATGTTTTTTTATGAGTTAGCTCTTTGTCATTCTAAATGATGCGCAAATTCTCATGAAATTAGAATGACACGGGATCAACTTACTTGAGTTAGTCCCTTGTTTCACAAAAATTTGAACGATAAATATATTTTGTGCCCCTTTATTTCAAACCAAACCGCGCAAGCAATCATAAAGAGTAAAATTTTGAAAAACTTTTCTAATAACGAAATTTAATGACTCATATCATCTGGAATTTTATTAAATTCTCTGTCTGAGTGCATTAAAACATCAAAATCGCCAAAAAGTGAGTTGGCTCCTTGTAATTTCCAAGGAGCGATATAACGCTAACATTAAGGGTTAAGTTATAACGTCAAATTCTGCTTAACCCTCTTGTCATCTAACTAATTTAATCTCAGGAAAAATTTTAGTAACTTCAAATTGTCTTTTAATCATTAATGTTAAACTATCTTAAGTCTCTTTTGAAATATAGTAAAGTTCCTCAAATTTGAACGACCGACGGTTGAATTCGAAATGTAAAATTTGAGGTTATGTGAAGAAAGTTTTGCGTGGAATCTGAATTAGAACCATTTTCTCCGGTATTTCCTCAATATTATCGTATTATATTAACTTCCGCAACAAATTCCACTTCTTTAACAATGAATTACATTTATGCATTCTCTAAAGTTGTCTTTCTTTATTTAGGGAAATAGATCTCTGATTAAGTTCGGAGCTATTCGTCACAATTTAAAATTGCCTCTTAAAAAAGATTTAATTACATCTCAAAAATCGTGAAGTTCCTTTATAATGAAAGGTTGTTATGAGCCTGGTCGGTCCAATCTCGAAGTCAAAATACATTTAGGAAAGCAAATCCACAAAAGTTCAACAATTTAAGCACATTTTTTGTTATAAGCTCGGTAAATTTGTTTACAGAAATCTTGTAAACAAGAAAAATGATGATCAGAATATTCCACTTCTCTGAGACATCGGGATATAACCTCAAAGTATCTTTGGTTTTCTTGTACCATCAAATGTTACATAGTTAGATTACCGGTTGTTAGCTGCCCGTGCTATCAAAATATAACCAAAGAAGATGTTTTTTTATCGAACTTCTTTTTTATATATAAAGAAATTATATCCAGGTTAAGTATTTTGAGGTTATATTTCAACCAAACCTCATTGAGCAAATGTTTTTAATTTATTTTTTTTAAATTGTAAATTAGTCAAAAAATGACAGATTCCGAGCATTTCATTTAAAATATTCTGAGTTTTATAAATTAAAAAAAAATCCTGAATTATTTAGAAAATTTAATGTTTTATATGATTTTATCTGTTAAAAATGTTCTTTTTTCGAGGTTAGGTATGTCATTCTTCTTCAAACAAATCGTATCATTGGGTTTAATAATATAATAAACCTAATCTAAAAAAACTTACTTTTTTTGATTTTTTTCACATGCTAAGCATTGTTGAAAATTGCACCATGAATATAATTTAAAGAGAATTTTAATATTTAATGAATAAATTTTGATTTTCTTGAAAATCAGAGATGTATTGCAATCTCTTTTGAAACCACATTAAAATTTCCATTAGGCATTTACTTATCAAACTAAAAGAATAAAAAACTACTAAAATCTAATAATACTTTTTTAAATGATATTGCCGTTTGATATTGCAAAGTGTTCAAATGGTGCTTTTATGAAATATTTCACTCTCTACTCTACAGTTCTATTTTTGATAAATACTCGAGAATTTTTGAAATTCTCATTCGATATCGGCAATTGCACATTTCTTCCGCGTGTCACATTCACGGAGAATGGGAAGACACTTGAGACATTTTCAGGGGGGAGTAGAGAAACAGGACATAAAATACTCTACGTCAAATTATCACAATTGTGAGAGAGAGAAATGATTAGGGCAGCGCGCGTGAAGGCGTAATATTGTCTTGAAAATAAATGCCTTTATCACTCGGGCACTCTGGTATTGCAGTTCCCATGATAGAGTTTGACCTTACCTTCACAGTGGAAGAAATGATCAAAGACATCACTGTATCCGTGTTCCTTCCACCATGTACACAACTGTCGGTTCCAAATGCAATCCAGACGATATATCAGGGCTGGAAACTCATATCCCAGCAGTGTGAAGAAATCCTGATCTCCCAGATGGCCCTTGAACGAATACTTATCTGTAAGATGTTTGACATTGTCGAATTTCAGAGATTCCGCATACAGCTTCGAAGATCGAATTCGATCGAATTGAAGCATCACAACTCCGCTATTTAGACCCGGATAGCCCCATTTCTGCACCTTCCTTCTCGAGGACGCAGCTGGAGGGTAGTAGGGATTGCCAAAATTACTTTTGGGATATGTGGCTCGATATTTGTAGAGGATATGCCGATAGACGGGTGTAAGTTCGGGAGCTAGGCCAAATAGGTTCTCCGAGGAGAACTTTCGGAATTGCTCAAAGAGAAGCTTGACGTCTGTTCGGAACACAACATCGCAGTCTATGAGGATGGCCTGGTTCATTTTGGGATCCACAATTCGATGAAGACCCAATGATAGGAAAAAGAGAGCGTCGCTGTAATAGGATCCTGAAAAAGAAGTTTGTTCAAAATGTTTCGAACGGCATGCAAAACATGATTTGCTTTGAAAATGCCGCCATATTGAATCTAAGGGTTTTCTGTTGGTCATAGTTTTTACATAAATTCGTCTGATTGGTTTTATGACTGGTAACTCTATTCGTTCATTGACAATAGGCACAGAGGTACAATTCATTTTGGGAAAATAAGACCATCCTGTAGGTGAATTCTCTAACGATATGACAATGTCATATGACAAATTCTCGTGGTAAATTCAGGGACAGGACAACATTAAAGCTCAGGGACAATGTAGCCTATGTAGCCATTACAAGAAGCTGCACGAAGCTCTTTCACTGATATGAGTTGGATTTTTTTTTAGTTTTTCAGAATTTACCACGTAAGAAAAAAATAAATTTGACATATGACAATGTCATACTCTTACAGAATCCCTCTATTGATTGGGAAACCTATAGGAAACCCATGAGGAAATCTACAGAGAATCCTGGGAACATACAGAAAACACATATAAACCCGCGAGAAAACTGGCAGAGGACCCAGAAAACCCATTAGGTACTCTTGTGAACTCGCGTGGTACTTCTAAAAATAGCAGATCGCGCAAACCCATTAGGAACACTGAGAAAGACATGGCTTTCTAAGAAACATGCGGAAAATCTACAGAAACTTTGAGAAACCTACGGATAATATAAAGATGATTCCGGAAAGCTTTGTCTGACAAAACTCAAAAGCAGATTAGATCCCGGAAATCTCACGGGATACGTTTTGGAATCTAGCAACTCATTTGGGAAACCCTATAGAAATAGGTATTTCACTTAACTGGGAACCTTGATTGCATTAATTACTTGAGTTACCAGATGGGTTAGGAAAATTAATTAAAGCAATATGGGAAAATATGAAGTGTTCGAAACCTCAAGTTTTCCCCTAGTAGGGCAAGATGGGGTAATTTGGAATCTAGTCTAATTTGGAATATTAAGATTTCCTATCAGTTTTAGATCAAGTGTCCCGGGTTCGAATCCCCTTTAGGTCACCAGGAATTTGTCTGGCGTTAAACGTGTTCGGATTGCATCCAGTGAGTTTCACTGCACTTGATTCCACGGGCATGGGACTGACAACCTCATCCCGTACAAGAAAAAATAATAATGCATGTCTAGAAATCCCCTTGCGGGAAGGCCTAGTTCCTTCATGGAATGTTGTGCTAGCATTATTATTATTATTAACAGTTTTAGATGTCAAAAGCAAAAAAAAACAATGAAGATGTACTCTCGAATGTAGAGTTTTGTACTTCATCGTGTTTTTTTTCTTTTTAGCCATCGGAAACCAAAGGGTGAATAAGTGGCTCTCAGAGTGAACCGTGAGCAGCGATCGGCAAAATTGTGCCTATCTAGAGCCAAAATCGCAAGATCGGCATTATTTCGTTAAGAATTCAACAGTTCGACACAATTTGTCCAGAAAGCGACAGATCGGTGTGTTCATTAGCAAAAATCGGCAGATCGGCACGATTTTAGCGAAGAATCGGCAAATTTAAATATCAGTTCGCTTTTATGAAGTACAGTGCCCGCTCTCTAATCCGGATCGGCGTAATCTGAACGAGTTATTGACGGTTACACAATTTTGAGGTCCTGTATGCATGTGTGTTCAGCTATGAAAATGAATTATCTTGTGAAGTTTCTGTGTAATAAATGAAGTATAATAGAATGAAATTCTCTAATTTATGTCTTTTTAACCCATTCAGTCAATGTATCAGAAATACTTGAGATGGAATGTTCATATTTTGGGATTAGTTTCCTACAGATTAATAGATGAATTTTTTTAAAAGAAATTTTTTTTATCTATTATGGGGGCGCAGGGAGCCCCTGTCAAACACACGTCTTAACGGTCACTGAATTTAAATTCTGTGCATTAATTCATTACAAACTCTATTGATTTAGATAGAGTAACTACCCAATAAAATAAATTGGCAACTAGAATTCAAATCAGGAAAGAGGATGAAGGTCAATTTTAACAAATTCTACGGGATGTCGAATTTTCCGTCCGCCATTTTAAGCAAAAAAATCGCATGATCTTCCGCGAAGCAAGAAAACAATAACAAAATGTATTTTCATCTCTGTCGGACCATTTTTCCCAAGTAATTGAAGAACTAAATCCATTCCCGACAGCAATTCGGTTTAAAGTTGCCCAGGAATAAATTATCTGAAAACTCAATTTGCGTATGATGTATAATACCATGGTAAGGAATGGGTTAATCATCTTTAAAACTTTTATTCTAATTCCACAAAAAAAATCTTGTATTATATTTTCGAAACGTTGAACAAATTCAAAAAATCCATTCGGATTACGAAGCGGACATATGTCATATTGTCTCCCAATCATCTGAATAATGAAGCTGGCACTGTATAGCGTTCATTGAAACTTGTGTAATATCATAAAGTTCCTACAGACAATTCCAGTGGTAAACTTATTGTTCTGTACTGGAAACACTAATCTTTTTACTCGGCAGACTGGCCCGAGATCGGCAAAAATCGTGAGAAATCGGCAAATCGGCACAATTTTTTCAAAAGATCGGCACGATAGTGAATTGTAAACAGCACATTTATCTACCCCTTGTCTGAAACAGTAGTGGTAAAATTCCCAAATTCTAAAATAGACATGATTCCGAATTACCCCACTTTACACTAGGTATTTTTTTGTGTGCGAAATATCATCACTTTTCGCCTAAATCTTTTCCTATATCTTTATAAAGTATCAAATTAAAAAATAATAATAATAAATTATTTGTTAATTCTTGCCAAAAAATTGAATAAAACATTAATTTTCAAATAAAGACTCATCAGAAAACCGCTAAACAAAAAATAATTAATCTTTATCATTTATCTATATCTAACAGAATGATCAACTCTGATTCCGATTTGTTTGGGAAATCTGAAATCGTCTTATCTGAGTAAACAAAATTGCAGATTTTTATGGACAGGGACACAATTGATAGATGTATTGCTTACCTGCGTGGGAGCTGAAGAAAGGCATCATCACGTAAACAATATCATTGATCTTTGCGGCAAAATCCTCCACATCGTAGAGAGTGTAGAAGACTCTCTTTCTGTACTTGTTAATCTGGCTCTTTAGCACCGTCTCGGCAGACGTCTCACTCTTCTCATCCGTGATGATATGCAGATGCAGGTCAATGGAGGTGAATTTGAGAAGGCTCTTGAGGAAGAGCTCAAACTTGCTCTTCAGCAAATAGTTTTCCTTCGTGTAGATCACGAAGATATTGTGTTCCGTTGCATTCTCCCCCTTGGGAATGTACTTCACTCGCTGAATGTCTCCTTGGGGATCCACAAGAGCAGCCACTTCGGCCATTGGGGGTGCTTCTGAGGGCTGAGACTGGAAAAAGCCACGGAGAATACTGGGCCGGGAGAAGAGATCATTGTTGCTATAGAGAATAATGAGTGCACCACTGGATATTGCAATTAACACCAAGAATATCTTGTTGCTATTGCTCATAGCCAACCACCGCTTCCGTCTAAGCCACAAAAAGAAACGCCGTTTGCGCCAAAAAGATGCAATTTTGGAGATTTTGTAAATTTTCGGGTGTTTATTTACTTTTCTGACAGCTCCCACTACTGACAGCACTGACAGCAGCAGGGAGGGGAGACTGATAGCATGACAGGTGCGACACCTTGCGGAATTATCTCTAAGAGATTTTGGAGGGAAAATATTTTGGCGGTTTTTTATTTGATCGTTCGCCGAACGGATTTTAAAAACTGCAAAATTTTAGCAAAATTATTTTGTTTATTCTTGTTTATTTAATTTATTTTACTATGGATCCCAGTTTTATAGACCGTCAGGTGCATCGACTGCGATGATGCATGCATACATATGTAAGACGCAAGAGCAAGACAGCATTAGTAACATTATTGTTAAAAATCAAAGATAGAATACTGCAGATTAGTCGATAGACCTGACGAGGACGAGACATTGATTGAAATCAACAAAAAGCTGTCCCAAAATATCAAATACGGAAGTTCTCCCCGTCCTCAAATGTCCCCAAATATTTACACGGAATTTTCTTTCATGGAGAAGTGACTACCAAGAATTTATCATCAATTTGTTTATTTCTATCGGAAACACTCATTCACCTTCCACAGGTCGCTCTCCATGAGGCTCGAATTGGCATCCCATTTAAATTTCATCACCTCTGACTTCTCCTTCAAGGATATTCTTGCTTGGAACTTTTGCTATTGTTTTATAAATACAATGGGAACAACCATCACGCACCTCCACGTCTCGCCTTCCTTTAAAAAGTCATCAAGGCAAGACGATATTGACCTGCTACCCAGGACAATGGGATGGTATGGAATTTTCACACCTCACTCCCTCAATTTGGTCCTTTTCTTCCTCATCTTCCGGGTCGAAATACCACGGATGCGTGGAATGGGGAAAGAAATGAGGTGCAGGAGCAAAATTGGTTATTCAGTAAGAAAAGTTTTTCGGGGAAAACTTCCATCACTTCCCTACTGTTCACCTACCAAAAAATCCAACAAGTTCCCATCTTTCAGAAAACATTTTCTTATTATTGTTTTATTCAATATTTTGACCCAAAAAAAAATTCAGGAAAGGAAACCTTCGCATAAATGCTTCTGAAATGGTGCAAAGTCTTGTTATATCTTATTCGTTCTAGAAGAAAAAGATTTGCTATTTACATTTATTGATGTTTGTTAAGGCTTGTGAAGAAGTGTTTAATTTTATTAAAAAGAAAATAGAAGAGAATTAGTAAGAGGATCTACATTGAGTACTTAGTAAGTACTTATTAAGTACATAATAAGTTCTTAATTTAATATTAAACTTAAGGCCTTAATTAAGACCTTTGCAAATTTTCTTAAGGATCGTTAACGTCAGTTTGGGCTCGTTGGAAAGGTCTTGGAATTTCCTATAAAACTGAACCGGTTCCAATCGGTTATGAACCGGTAATGAACTGATTCATAACCGACAACTAATTTTTATGCGAAAATGAATTTTATTACTTTCAAAACAATTTTGGAGGATCCTTTGAATGATTTATGAATCGGTTGAAATGTTTCGGTTGCGAACAAATTTATACAGTGGGACCTCGATAGAGTCAATTCCCGATAGAGTCAACAGCTACTTTTTACTCTAGGGTGGAATCACCACTTCTCGCCAGTGCCCCACTTTTCGCCACTTATATTAAAATTGCAATTTTTCCATTATTTGTAAAATAAATTAGCCGTAAAATTATTTGTAACTCTACTACTGCTACTTGTAGAGTCGAAAAACACTAATTTTTTGTTTTGAATTTAAATGTTTGAGCATTTTTTAGAGGAAGATTTTAAGCAAGTGCATCGAATCCAATATTCCTTACCAAATATAATAAGTGTCATGAAACTTTTATCGAACAAAATTTAATTTTTGAGTAAATAATTTGTCTATTGAACATTTAATTACATTCGGCGAATACATACAATTTGTATTTAGTTAGTTATTATTTCATTTTATATTATTTTTATGTAAAAATGAGCCATGGCGGAAAGTGGTAATATTCTAATATTGATTCACCACCTGTCGCCATAGCTTTTCAATAGGCGACGCAAACTTCACTTCGGTAGATTCTCAGTTGTCAAATCTACTTTGTTTACTTTCTGCAATAGTCTAATAATTTGATTTCTCAAATGAAAGTAAACAAAAATCATTTAATGTGAGTAATAATAAGGTGATTATGAGGAAAAAGAAATGGTGAATGTGTTCTTTGCATAATATTGCCCAAAATAATCGAGTTTGAACCTTTTTATGTGGGTGACGAGAAGTAGTTACAGAACTGGCGAAAAGTGGTAAAAAGTGGCGACCAAGTGGTTATTTTTGCATTTTTAATAAAAATCAGTTTTGTAGGTACTCCCGCGTTAAATTGTAGGACTTTAGTTTTGACGAATCTAGAGCCAATATATCTAAGTAGCTTTGTGTCAAATTTGAGTTATCTGAAAATAAGGGGTCAAAAGTTATAATACAATTAATTTCATTTTTTCCTAAAAGTGGCGATAAGTGGTTACTCCACCCTACGGACTCCGATAGAGTCAACTTGGACCCAAATTGACTCCGATAGAGTCAACTTTTCTTGTATTATTGAACTAATAATATTATATGATTTAATATGACCTTTTCGAAAAAAAACCAGTCTTATTGTGTATCAACGTAACACTTTGAACACAAGAAAAAATATTTATGTATAAGGACATGGTAATTTTGTGATAAAATTCGTAGGTTTATTAACCGTGTAATAATTTTCCAACAAAATAAGTTTCTTTACGTGATTTTAAGCTTTTTGATTTTGACCGATTGAAAGTTCTCTTGTCTTTTCTGTTTTGTCTTAAGATTTTTTGATTAGGTCTATGATCACAATGTAAGAAATTTTAATCTATAATTAATTTGTAAGTGAACAATATTATGGCAAAAACAAAAAAAATGAACTGGAATTACAAAAAAAAAACGTACAGGATGCTAGATATAGTGAAGAAACTTTTCTAAATTTATTCGAACTTTTTAAAGACATTACTTCTTTAAAAAATGTACATGATCTACATGATAAATAATCATAAAAATTACGCTTCCAAAGAGAACGTGTAAATTTATTTTAACTTACATTTTTAATTTAAAATATCAGTAACTCAAAAGATGGATCAAAACCAAAAAAAAAGCAACAGAAAATTAAAATTTTTAAGCAAATTCATTAAAAAGAAATCGCCTGTGGGTATACAAATTTTCTTGATGCGTAGGGTAAATGATATAATTTGGAATTAGTGTTACAAGTTGGACAATTCGCCTGTACAAGTTGGACATGGCTTTTTTCTTGATAAATACAGTACAGAATTTGTTTTTAAGCACAAGGAACCAAATTTTAAAAATAAAAGCATTAAAAATATACAAATAAAAATGAAGTACTAAATTTATCAAGACAAAAAGCCCTGTCCAAATTGCACCACTTTACCCTAATGCCATTTCGTGCATTGCGCGAGTTTTTTCGGTCCCGAAAATGTGCATAATCCCGGGACTGAGTGTATTTACTAATAATAAAAATATTCTTAAAAATCATTCCTTAATCTCCAACTTTAGGGTGACATTAGCTCTGAAAAATGCGACCGGTTTTAGTGTAAATATTTTCCTGTTTTCGTACACATTTCACGAGATATCTTCAAAACTACATAGGTTGCCAATTTGGGGCTTTCGGTTGCCTCTTCACTATTAAATTGGCTTTTATTTTGTATTAGTATTTTTTGCTAATCCACTCTCCAATGACGGAAAACAGCTAATAAACTCAAAAGTTTTTCGCCACGCTAGAAACATATCGGAAACATAGGAAATGTCATGCCTCTGGGCCAGAGGGTATAGAATATATGGATTAATTTAATAAAATATTCTACTATCATGTTGAATTTATCAATGATCTAGTCCAAACATAAAATAATACCCCTTTATATCAAAATTTCACATTTTAATTGATTTTTTCGGACTCCGACAGAGTCAACGAATCCAATAGAGTCAACAGACCTGGAAATAATTAGTTGACTCTATCGAGGTCCCACTGTATTTTTTCTTTATAATGGTTAACATGTCACTGTAACTCCATTTTCAAATTCAATTTCCATTCTTTGCTGCCAGGTGTCACTATTTTAACTCAATATGTATCTCAATTAAGGGCTTTGTAAGTATTTATTAAGGACTCAATTTATGCACTCAACAACGTTTTTATTTATGAGCATGAACAATGCCAAGAACAGTTTAAATAGTTTTCATGTTTCATTAAAGTAGGATACTGATAAAAAATACTAATAAATAAAGTTCTTAAATTTTATTGGTTTATGATGATAAAGAAAATGATTTAATCTGAGTGCAAAAATGCTTGAATTAAAGTCTTGAAAATTTAAATATATTTTTTTTAAAGAAAAAATTGTAACTGGTTATTACATAAATTTCCAACAGGTTTTCTTAGTTGAGATTCAAACCTGCTTTCGAATGGTTTGCGGTCAGTTTCATGGCGGTAGCTATTCTTTGGTGAATTACAAAAAAAAATTAAGTCTATTTTTTTCTTAACTCTTTTGTTCACACAGCTTCAAAAGCTTCTGATTGTAATGAAGTTAAAAAAAGAGACTTTTTCTTGATCTTGAACTGTGAGAAAAGACTTCTCGCAATTATTGCAGGATGTTGAGGGATATTTTTTTCAGTCGGCAAGAAAAGAATGAAAGAAAAATGCCAAGAGAATAAATTAACGTCAATTAATTTCATTCTTTTCTACCAACTCATTTTCCAACATATAACTCCACTGTAACACATCTCACCAGTTGCAATTAAGAGTGATATATGCTGTGAAATAGTGAAATGTGTCGAGGGAAGAAATAGTGGAGAAGGAAAGCCAAGAAAAATTCACCAGGAAGTGCTGAAAATGGGTGTAAGGGTGGGAAAAGTGGTGTTTTAATTATTTTTCTTTGATGGCAAATTTCCTCTCGGGAAGCTTCGCAAGCGTCTTTTGAATAATTTTCCTATTTGAAAAATTAATAAATGGATGGTGATGAGGTAACCCTATAAACCTTGCCATTTTTTCCTTGGCCTTACTTCCTTTGCTTTTCCTCAATGCCGTCTTTCTCCACTCTAATTCACATCCATTCTTTGAGACTTTGAGCGGATGAAAAGACATGCAGATGAGGTTAAAGGAAAAAAACAGAAAAAAGATTCAAATTAGGAAAATTATAAATAAAAATTAATCCTATTAGAATGGCTGAAGAATGTGTCTAGGTTTTTTTTTCTCCTCCGAAATAAATCAAAAAGGGTGTATTTATGTACATTAATAAACATACTTTGCACTTAGAGCTTAAGATTCTCTTGTTAGTCATGTTATTCAGAATATAAAAAAAATTGGTTTAGTACATTTGCATAAATTAAAAACGAATTTTAGAGTCTCTAATGAGGATTAGAATTTCTGGCATTTTAATAAATTTAAATAACCTTTTGACTGCTTTCTTCTGATTTTAAGAAAAAAAAGACAACACAAAAAATGAATTTTTAATTCGACTTCCTGTTTTATATTAAAAGAGCTATCTCGCTTTTTTCTTTGACTAAGCTGTTAGAAGCTCATTTTAGCTGTATTAGCTGCGATTTTGCATAAAATTCGCAGTACAAAAAATTGACCAAGTCAACAATATTTCGGTGATTACTCGAATTCGTATAATTGTATTTTTTAATTCAGTTTTTATCTTATAAAGCAAAGTATTGTCATTATAAATCTGATTGCAACTGATGTCTAAATTATAAAATAGTAGTTTGTAAGCTAGGCTATACTTAGGTCAATATACATACTAGAATATACACTGAGAAAAAAGGGGGTGCGATTAATTTTTTTTCCTCGTAACTTTAACACTTTTTAGGTGTTATATCAACATTTTTTAATGTTAATTTCACACTTTTTAAGTGTAAAATTAACATGAAAAAGGGTAACTTTAACCCTTAATACACCTACACTGAGAAAAAAGAAGCTGCGATTAACTTTTTTTCGTCATAATTTTAACTTTTTTTGGGTGTAAAATATATCAACATTTTTTAATGTTAATTTTACACTTCTTAAGGGTAAAATCAACATGAAAGAAGCGTAAATTTGACCCATAATACACCTAAAAAGAGTAATATTTACACCGTTTTCGGATCAATACTGCAGGGTAAAATTAACATTTCCGGAATGTTATTTTAACTTTTTCGGATTTTCTCAGTGTAATACCCTAGACACTCTTACGACTTGCCGAGAGACAGCTCAATGTGATTAATCAAAATAATGATTTGACTAAATTTCCATCACTTTCCCAGTAAATAAACCGTTTCTCTACTTAAGTTGAGAGACAGATTAGTTTGAAACTGATGGAAATGTCATCTGATCATTATTTTGATTATAATTAACAGCTTTTAAATATAAGTCGTAAGTATGTCTAGGGCATAGGGAAAACTGGGGCATTACCAAACACGGGGTAGCACCAAACACTAATTTTTATTTCAAAACTACACGTGAGAGAAATCCGAAAAAGTTGAAATAACATTCCGGAAATGTTTATTTTACCCTGCAGTATTGATCCGAAATCGGTGTAAATATTATGCTTTTTAGGTGTATTAGGGGTTAAAATTTTACACTTAAAAAGGTGTAAAATTAACATTAAAAAATGTTGATATATTTTTACACCTAAAAAGTGTGAAAGTTACGAGGAATACTATCTCGACCATTTCTTCAGTAGACAAGTATCCCTTTAGTCCCTATAAATTCCTATGAGGTCGAATATCTGATTAAACAATCGCAGTGTTTGTTGCTACCCCGTGTTTGGTGGTGCCCCAGTTTCCCCTAAGGGAAAATGTACCATATTTCGATCAGTTTGCAATAAAATACTGAAACTAAATTAATTATAATCATGGAGTTATCTTCGAATATTTTTAATGATAGTCTTTTTCCTTTTAATATTAAGTTTTTAGAATAATTACACAAAACCCATTTAATTATTTCAATTTCATTGAAACTTCAAAATGAAAATGATTTTACGAAAGATTTTCTATATATCGGACACTTTCTCTTTTCAAAATTATTCAATTTTTATTTCTTCAATTTTCTAAATGTTATTCAGCACAATATCAATGAAATTCAAATCGTAACTCTACGAGTGAGGTGCTGTGGAAAAAGCCATTTAAGAGGAATGACAAGATACTTAAAGAATTTTGGTGTACGATATTGCGCACAAAATAATGTTATTATTTTTATTAAGTATAAATGTATTAGAAATTTTGTTAAAGAAAACAAACTACTTTATAAGATATCTCAAACAATGATTTTAAAAAAAAGTAACAAGAAATTTCAATTTATATTAAAATATAGCGCTTCGAGCTCAGGCCACTATTATTTAGATGCAACCTGTCCGGAATTTGGCATAGTTTCCCTCAGCTTGAATTGTAGACACAAAATCAATTACTATTTCATCAACGGTTTCTGAAGGGGTAATATATCGTTCATTAGCTTGTTAGAATTTGTGATGGATTCAAAGACCTTTTAAATTAATTTAAACCCATTCTATTCTGTTAAAAAATGTGTATTATACAACTCTTTTAACCTCTGACTTTGAAAATTCATTAACATTCATTATTATAAAATCGTTCAGTCGAATTTACAAAGACATAACTTATTCTGTATATTTTTGGGATAGGTATTTTTGATTTTCTATTATGATGAAAATGATTAAATTTCGTTTTTATTTGCTTTGAATTCAAATGATTTAATCATCAAATATTTTCAAAATGAATGAGATTGGTAGACGGGGGATTCTCCAGCGATTGCCAGTTGATTTCAAGTCACCTCACAAGGAAAAACACTTCTTCAATCTTGCCCAGAGCTTTCGGTTCTGAATACAGACCTTCTTCAGTGCTCGACTAAATTATGTCTTTTGTACTTTACAAAAAAAAATTTCATAAACAAGAAGCGCCAAACTACATCACATCTAAACCCGTGCCTCAAGATAAAATCCTAAAAAAAAGTAAAAAATCAGTGAAAATAAATTCCTTAATAAAAAACCTTCCCAATTGATAAATTGAAAGGGATGATATATCTAATAAAGTACAAAAAAAAACATAGTTTAGTCATAAACTGAAGAATCCAATTCTTCTATTTTCAAAAGCAAAAACTCTATTCTATAAACTTTAGTTAATACTTTTAACTATTTTCTATTAGGATTAAAAAAATAGATTTTTTGTTTTGGAAAATGAGAGAAAAATTGAAATATTCAAAGGCTGGCACCGCTGGCACATTCAAAGGCAAGCCACTTTACTCCATAAAGGGCAAGGCTTTCAGGCTTCGTACACATTCTGGCTTCGAACATTTCATATTTTTCCATATCTCTTTAATGAATATGATCTTTATATGGTACACTGAGAGAGAAATCCGAAAAAGTTAAAGTAACATTCCGGAAATGTTTATTTTACCCTGCAGTATTGATCCGAAATTGGTGTAAATATTATGCTTTTTAGTTGTATTAGGGGTTAAAGTTACTGTTTTTCATGTTAATTTTACCCTTAAAAAATGTGTAAAATTAACATTAAAAAATGTTGATATATTTTTACACCTAAAAATTGTTAAAGTTATGAGGAAAAAAAGTTAATCGCACCCTCATTTTTTTCTCAGTGAATATATTTTAAAAACTAGTCTGAAGTCTCACATTTCCTGATAAAATTAAGTCAGATTCATTAAAAGACTGCGGGAAAAATATAAAGTGTTTGAAGCCAGAGTATGTGCGAAGCCTAAAAGCCTTTCCCTACATTTTTGTAAAATCTACTACAAAATTATTTGAACAATTCGAATCATTGCATAATGCTGTCTCTCAAGAGTTCGAGCAAAAAAAACAAGTAAACACTATCCAGCAGAGTTTGTGGCTCAACTCTTTCATGGTTCTTTTCCTCTTCTCACTTTATTAGAATAATTCTGTAATCAGACTTTGCCTAATACAAACAAATACACCGCCCAACAATGAAAATGCAACGGATCTATTCCACCATCAACCCCCATTCTCCAAATTCTGAAGCCCATAGTGCACGAATGTTGGCATGGAAAATCCCATGAATTTTAAATTGTCTGGCGCTTCCATTCAGATTAAGTAAAATTTTCACGGTTCTACTTTAAAATTCCGCTCACTGAGAGTGTTTGTTGAATGGCATGGGTTTTTTTTACT
Organism: Phlebotomus papatasi; assembly: GCF_024763615.1. Lineage (NCBI taxonomy): Eukaryota > Metazoa > Arthropoda > Insecta > Diptera > Psychodidae > Phlebotomus > Phlebotomus papatasi. The sequence goes on from NC_077223.1 coordinate 98,659,988, forward strand.
ATTATATAGAGTTTTATACACTGCACCATTCTCTTTGTACTTCTCATATCCACCCTCCACAGTGACTAAATAAACAAATTCTCTTAGCTTGCCGCCCCGATCCATACCCCCAAAGTGCACAAAGTCTATGCATTTTTTTTACCTCACCTGGAGAATATGTGGCCTAGATTCTCATACCTCCTTCGAGAAATAACATCAAGTTGGAAAAAAGCACCTTAATTTTAATAAAGGTCCTCCTACGTTCTTGCAAAGAAAGCATACACCACACGCTGAAGAATTTATTAGTTTATCAAGGTGCTCCTTTAATTAAATTAAATATTTGCTGGTAAAATTATGAATGTGTAATATTGCATTATGAAATTTCAAAAGGAATTAGGGAAGAACTAAAAACTGCAGGTAATTTCACAAGAGGAATTCTAAAAAAGTCTCACAAAAGAGAAAGCTTTTCGAGAAGAGCATTGACATGGTCAAACAAATCATCGTATACAACATTATGAAAATAAAATTAAAAGTAGGTAAACACATTTAGAGCTTGCATTTATTAAATTTAATAAAATTTACATTTCAGATTTATAATAGAAGCCTCAAAGGGATAGATGATACTTTACGGAATGCTCCATAAATTATTCCATTGAATACGTTTGAGAGTTAATTAAATAAGTTCATTAGATCTATAATAGTGGACAAACAAATGCAATATAAATAAATATAATATAATATTACAATTAAAACTATATTTCATGGAAAGTTTAATGAAATCTTCTATTGAGAAAACAGTAGAAAAACTTCTATAGAAAAGTTTTGAAAATTAAACACACGACTGAATGGAATAATAAATTTTGTAAGGATTCGACAATTATGTACATACCAGCTTACAATTCTGTAGAATTATCCAGGAAAGGTTTTTGTACAATTTTATAAGCAGAAATCCATAGAAACAACAAAGCCTAGAGCTTATGGTAGCTGAGATTCTTTAACGACAACCTCGGAGTGCATGCAACTCGGTCTGCTTGCAACTTGCTGAGCGTTGATCATAGTGTTCTTGGTGGTCGAAATGAATAAGGCTTTACATGATTCCTTATAAGCTTTATTTACAAGTTTATCTGGGCTTATCACTGGTGATTTTCTATTCACAAATAGTTTGAGTACAGAAAGCAAACATAAAAAACGAAAAATTATTGAAATCGGTTAATAAACATTAGCGATAGAGTCCGATCAATTTCGGTATAGTAAGGGTCGGGTCGGGGTACAGTGGGGTGGAATAGGGACGGATGTGACATATCGCCAGAAAAATCTCGATCTCATAAATACTAAAGTTTCATTTTAAGAAATTCAAGATTGAATTTTCGAAACGCGATATTCCGATTAATCGGATCTTCGATTATGAAGTTGGGGTGTTTAGAAGAATCGTAGTACAGTAGACTCTCTCAGATACGGGCATATTGTATAACCTTTGCCGAAAATCGCTTGTCGATATATCTCTCCGTTCTCTCTTTAGAAGAGGTTATACGACGGACGGGATGGTCGGGATGGATCGTCTATGAAAAATCGATTTTTAACGCATTTTCGTGATTTAGAAGCGTCAAAATGTGTTTATACAAAGTCTAGGCGTGATTTGTCTAGGTACAGTAGACTCTCGTTTATCCGTGGACTCTTTTTCCGGGTGACATAGAAAAGTCCGTGCAGACAGTTGAATCTTAAAAATTTTGTTGACATATCGTCAGTTAAATCAGCATTTGTCGTAACTTCATTTTTGCGATTTTGAGATATATACATATTTGGAATCAGCGTAATTTTGTTTATTAAACACACTTGTGAAAAAGAAACTTTTATAAGCCCAATAAATATTATTTTAAACAAAAATTATCGTAAGTGCCCTTAATTAAGAAAAATTTATTAGAATTTGTCGTAACTTCCATTTTTGAGGAAGTTACGATAAATTTCCATACAAAATTTTCAATAATCAGCATTTGCCGTAACTTCTTTTGCTCACGTGCGTGGCTTGTAATTTGCAGCAAAATTGCAATATTTCTCAATAAAACGTTTATAAACTCTTCCAAATATCGAAAGACAGTGCGAATAGTATAACATGAAATCATTTTAATTCAATATTTGCGAGAAAAAAGTGAGAAAAAATCCCTATCCATCTGTCATTAATTCAAAACAAAACAAGCGACTTGGCGCACAAAATTTATTCAATAAAACTTATGAAATAAAAGCTTTTAGGGACAGGTATAACAGTATTATTGACTAATTTAGTGAAATAAAAGCGCTTATTATCACTAGAATAATTCAAATTGATATAATGCATTTTAGAAAATTGTCGTAACTTCCAAGATCTCCATACATTGGAAGTTACGGCTTTATAAACGATGAAAGTTACGAAAAAATCTTATTGTGTTTCTTCTAACATACTTCTCGATATTGCAGCTTTTAAATAATTTTATAAAGATTTTCTCGAGTTAACTTACAGTTTATTAGTGCCACTTTCATTATTTTGACTCAAAAGTATCGTATTCGGGGCTCATTTTTAAGAAAAATAATATTGAACTGAAAATTTCGTTTCCTGAAAAGTTGTCAAAAGGAAGTTACGACAAATGCTGATTTAACTGACGATATTTTCCCCGTTTTGGGTTTTTTTTGTTAAAGCAAATGTGCTCTATCTACTGTAATTCTTTTTTACTATGACTTTTTTGGAAAGTACGCATATTTAGAGAGAATGTCGATTTAGTCAGGTCAGGATTCACTCCAAAAATTTTCAATGGAAACAAAAAACATCGTTGGATTTCAAACAATTTGATGTGTATCACTTTCAAAATATGTGTGACATTTCGGTCCCGCTCTCTCTCACGGATAAGCGAGAGTCTACTGTACACACCTATTCTTTCAAAATAGTTTTTATGCTCTTTGAGATGCAGAAAATTGTGCAGTATTTTGGTAAATTTTTTCAATTAAAATAAAATTTAACCATTATATAAATTATACGAAAATCGTAAATTGAAAATGCATAAAACTTCCAAATGTCAAACTTTGAATGCACATAATAGAACATGTTAATTTGATGCATTCTTTGCAAAAGGATCAAATTTGGATCAATTTGATTCTTTTATTTTTACCAGTGTAGGGGAGACCGGGGTAGAATTAGCCATTAAATGAAATTTTTCATTACGTATAATTAGTACAAAAAAAAAGTTTGTATGTGGCTGATAAATATTTCAATGAATAGTAAGGGAAGTATATATTTAGAATAAAGAGTAATTACCTCAATATTCCTTCGAAGGCAAACGTGGCTAATTACGTGGCTAATTCTGCCTCGGTCTCTCCTATACGATTTTTTTCGCATATTTCTAAAGGAAACTGGGCTTTTACGTAATGCACTTTACACAATTGTGAAATTAAATTAAATTGTGGTAAGGTGCAGTCTTCTTTAGAAAAATGAGAAAAAGTATATCAATGTAGCCCCACCTCTCCCTATACACTGGTAAAAATAAAAGGATCAAATCGATCCTTTTGCAAAGGATGGATCAAAATTTACACTTTGAATGCACATTTATCATAAAATAGAACATATTAATTTAATCCATCCTTTGCAAAAGGATCAAATTAGAATCAATTTGATCCTTTTATTTTTACCAGTGTACAGTAGAACCCCGCTATAGGCCATCGCTGTATAGTCCAAAATTTATGGACCATTGATTTCAAAACACTGATGTTAAGTTAGGTTATGTTTTTTAGTACGCGACATGCAATGTTGTCATAATTATTTTAATATTTTTGGCAAACTTTATTGAGTAGTTGTGATAATTTTGATCCATAATGAAGAGAGCGAGGACAAGTACCACAATCGCAAAGAAAGTGGAACCCGTCGAGCAATTTCAATACTAAAAGTCGTTGATAATTTTAAAAAATGACATGGACTATAGTGCGACCCAAGTGTCAAATCTGGAACCAAATATGGACTATAGCGAGGCTCTACTGTATAAGTTTTAGAGTCCAAATAAAAGCAAATTTAAATTATTCTCAAAGGAATATCTGTGGAAGTTGTCTTTTAGTAGTGAGTGGCAGATTCCTATTAAACTCTTTAAAATTCTGCAAACAAGAGCATATGGAAAATTACATTGTATCCAACTATACCATTTGGGATTTGAAAGTGCAATAATGTGTGAGAAATCAGTGACATTGTCACTAAAATGCAGAAATTGCGACAACTTGTGATATGGTAAAAGCATCGAATTTCTAGCAAAATAGATTGGCGCGTGAAATTCCGCGGTGAACACCATAAAGTTTCATTTATCTCGTTTGAATTCTCAACGCATTTTCCTGCATGTGCCAGCAACTTTATCATTGTGTTGTCTTGAAATTCGATTTCGTTGGCATAGAAAAAGCAACAATTGCTGAAATAGAATCCAATTTTCCTATTTTATTCCATCAGATTCTGTGTAATTTCAGCGAAAAGCTGGAAAGGACAATGTTACTTTGAGGAAAATTGTATAGTTCTGAAGGTTTTCTCAAAGGGCAAAATGTTCTGTGTGAGAAAATGCGCTATAATTAAAAAGAAGGTCAAGAGTTCCTTAGCATTGGACAGTCATGAAGGTACTCTTCTAGAATTGCTATCTACTTTTTCACAAGTATAGAAAAGAAAATGCTTTGGAGAGAAGAAAGAGGAATGAAAAAGCTATTATTGTGCATTCTCATGGTACTGTGAGTACGATGATGGCAAATAACAAGCGTCTGAAATGATCCTTGAGACTCTCACTTAATATGAGTATATGGAAATTGCTGAAAAATATATATATTTTGCAAATATAATCATCATAATACATTTCTCAAATTCTTCTCCCTATATTCAGCAATTATATTTGCGGGAAATATTTTCATTTCCTTCATCAAGTAAATAGAAAAATCTCCTTCCTTTTTCTATTTCCCATTTGCACGTGAGAAATGCAAAAGACATAAGAAATAAATTGATTTTAATTTTATCATTTTATAGAGATGTTCTTTTTTATCTCACGTAGCTCTTCACAATGTCTCTATCTGTTGTAAAAAGAATAAAAACAAAATTGAAGAAAAGACAGGATTTGTTTCTCTTGAATCAACTTTTCACGAGAAAAGAACCCCCATCATTGTCCAATTGAAATTCATTTTGTAATAATAGAAAGCAATAAAATGAGTTTTGTATTGTGAGACAATTTTAATTATTCATTGCGCGATTCTTGATATTTAATTAAAATGTAAGCAATTGAAAATTAATTGCTTTATTCATTTGTTCGGCTTTTGTAGTTGTACTCTGTATAGAATATTTCTAGAAAGAATATCTTGAATCACATAATATCCACTCGCAATTTTCATCCATTTTCCCTGGAGCTTTGATATAAATTCTTTGGTATGAGATTGTAGGGAAAAATTAATAATAGTGATTAAGGACGAAATAATAGTGATTTATTGCATAGGAAGATACAAAAATGCATTCAAATATTCTAATACTTTATATAGACTGAATGGTCCTGGTTTTCGCTCTAACTAGTAGAATAATCTAAGGAAAGGTAGTACATTATGTAGCTATTGTATAAGTTAAAATTTATATTAAACTTTATTGAAAGTTAGGGACTTAATGTGCGGTGCGTTCACGCCCCTATCCCAATTTAGAGCGGCAATACACAGCTCTCTCCGAAATCCGGCACTTCGTTATCCGGCTGACAGCTGCCAAACACTGACAGCTGACAGTGCCACTGATAGTATGCAGTTTGTCCAGAATGAATTAAAATGTTATTTTTCACTTTATCAAAGCCTTTGATACTTAATTGTGGTGCAAAATTAAACATAAGCATACTACAAGGAAAATTCTGTTGTTTTTCGACGGAAACTACTGTCAAACAGCGCAAAATAGAAAAACCGTTGAACGGATTCAAAAAACCCAAATGTCATTTTGTCCTCACGTCAGCCGGATATCGGAGAGAGCTGTGTAACACGAATGAAATATACACTCGTCTCTTCGTTATCCGGCTGACTGGGGGACAAAATGACATTTAGGTTTTTTGAATGATCAACGGTTTTTATATTTTGTGCTGTGTGAATTTATTTTCTGTCTGACAAAGAACAAGAGAATTTTCTTCATGGTATGCTTATGTTTCATTTTTTATCAAAATTATGTATTAAAAACTTCGATACAATGATAATAATACTTTAATTCACTCTGGAGAAACTTCATGTTTAGTAAAAATAATTTTGAATACATCAACCGCCAGTGTTTGGCAGCTGTCACCCGGATAACGAAGCGCCGGATAACTAAGAGCTGAGTGTAAAACATATCGTAAAATAAAAACGGACATTCCTACCATTTGGTCCTGGCGTTTGAATCAACGCTAAGACGGCGGAGGATACAGATGATCTTAATGGCCTCTACACATTAGGAGCACTTTCTTTAAAAAAATGTTTTTTTTTAAGAAAATTTCCCCTATCCTTGTCGGAAGAAACGTCAGAATTTTTTAAAAAAGGCAATTTTTGACGAAAATTACTTCTAGGGTGTAGATACCATAAGTCATAAGTTTGGCATTTTGGGGGTAAATATTTACTGTTAAATTTTATAGATTAAGTAGGGGAGAGCCGGCATGTTTGAGACACTTCTTTAATGTTTTGACGTTAAGCATTATTTTTTAAACTCAAAAAATATTTTGAAATTTTCTAACTCGATTAGTGTTTTTGCCACATTTATTAAAATGATCAAAGAACCATCCATCGCGTGGCAAACTATCCACGTCTCAAACATGCAGGCTTTCTCTTATTCTCGAAGATCAGCCTGAGGCTATTTAGACTCTGACCGAAACTCATCGGTCTAATGTATAGTGAAGAGCATTTCGAAATACTCTAGTTTCGATGATGGGTTATTGACCAATTTCGAGGTTTTTGATAATATTTGTTCTAGGAGTAATTTTCCTCCTAGGGCGGAAAAAGTTTCTCCTAAAGGCTTCTACACATTATGAGCAATTTTTGTCAAAAATTGCATTTTTGATGGAAATCATATGCAATGCTGTAGATGAAAACGTCAAAATTTTGTCAAAAATGCAATTTTTGACGAAAATTACTCTCAATGTGTAGAGGCCTTAAGCCAAAGATGGCTAACAAAATTATTCATAGTCTCTATTTAAGGGTATTAAGTAGAAAAAAGCGAGATACAATCTGTTTAGTAAGATCGTGGCAGGTATAATGGCAATTGCCCTTAAATACAGTAGACTCTCACTCAATCGGCTCTTTTCAATCGGGCGACAAATTTTGTTGACAATTTTCACGTTTAATTATGAAGCTAATTCGCTCAAATTCGCTATAGTTCTTCTTATTTTATCGTGATTCTTTATAATTGAGCGCTTTTTGTGGAATTTACAAAGGCTTTGACGCTCAATTCTATCGCTAAACCGGATGACATTTTGCCCCATATTCCCGATTGAGAGAGAGTCTACTGTATTGTACTTTTTTATATGAACAGATAGATGACATCATTGTCGTGGATGCTTTGACGTAAAATATTCAGTTGCAGTCAAATTATAACGTCAAAAATACATGATCTCCCATGAGTGCATGATACGTGCTGCTTCAAAAAGCTCTTTTTCTCATTTTTTCACTCCAAAGGACCAAAAATTTCACATGCAGTGGCTAAATTGCAATTTATTTAAAGAAATAAAATGCACATTTTAAGGATCTGACAGGACGGTTTCATCTGATTTCTAAGTCCGGCCTGAAAATATTCCTCAAGACCAGGCCAATAGTAAACACGTAGGTGTGGTGACTGAATCTATTATTAGTGGTAAAGCATTTAGGTCCTCAAAAAGAGTACGTTATATCAATGTATTTAAGAATAAAAAAATTATTTTTTCAACACATAAAGCCGGTCACACTCTTAGTAAACAGACTGTAAAAGAGAATGCGTCATAAAAATTTAATCAGTGTTTGCATGATGAAATAGTAGAAAATATAAAAAATCGCGAGTTGATTTTCAGATCTTGACTATTTTAATATTCTTCTCAATCTCAAAAAAAAAAACTCTCCATTTCTATTCCTTTCACCTTCTCTCAATTTTCTTTTGATCAAATTCTAGCGAAGAGAATTCGATTTTTTCCAATGAACATTCAATGAAATTTACATTAAAATATGCAAACACTCAAACATGATCATCAGACCATCACAAGTCATAGAAAGAAGTTCTTTTCCATTCTCCCTTATCTTTCTATCTCTTGAAGAAGCTGTTTTTGCTGTTTTTCTCGCGTGTTTTTAAGGGAGTGAATGGGGGCGGAAAGTGGGCGGTTGATACACGTGAAATTCGATCATTTCATTCAATTCACATTTTACTTGCAATGAGATGGAATATGAAGTGGGGTTTCTTTGCCCTGTCGTTTTTCATATTAAAACTATTGTGGAAATGCACAAGACAGACTTTTCACGTCGTCTAGGAAATTTACACACTTATCACGTTCTAAATTGCTTGTTTTTATTTTTTCCTTTGGTATCATTAAGCGACAAAAGTTTGACTCTTCCTTGGAAACTCTAGTCCTTGGAAGGAAGAAAACATCACCGGGATTTCTTGGTAAGGAAATGAAGAGAAGTTCGAGGGGTCTACTGCCGCGTCATTACTGTTGTATAGGTCGTAGTATTTATACGATTTATTATGAAATTCTATTTTTTTTTAAATAAAAGTTTACGTGAATAAATTGTTGTATTTACACGTCATTTGATTTTCGAAAGCAAATAAAGTATAATAAAGACTCTATACATTAAGCCAGAACACAGCTACAGTTTGCCGAGTCTCAAACGTTACAGAAAACACAATACCATTTCCATTTACCATTATCGTATCTGCATTTTTTTATATTTTCAATACAGTGCCCGCTTCGATATCCGGATGATTGGGAGCCAATATGACAGATGTTCGCTTTGTAATCCGGATGGATTTTTTGAATTTGTTCAACGTTTCGAAAATATAATACAAGGTTTTCTTATAGAATTAGAATAAATGTTTTAAAGAAGCTTAAAAAGACATAATTAGAGAATTCTATGCTATTATACTGCAACAAAAATATCACAATGTAACCGTCAATAACTCGTCCGGATTACGCCGATCCGGATTGAAGAGCGGGCACTGTATTTGATTGCTGTTAATTCCATTAAATAATTTTTGATTTAGATGTGATTTAAAACGAATATTTTTTAACCGTAATAGTTTTGTTTATATTTAATTTTACAAATATATTTTAACATGAGTAATAATTAAATGTACGATTATTATTAATCGTATTGTGACACTTTATTTTGTTTTACAATGTAATCTTTACAACGTGCTCGTGTTGGAAGAATCTGTTGCTCGTAGATCGCCTAGGAACGCCTTCCACGTAGTGTGGATGCTTTTTCCATGTTCCCGGAGTTTTTGGGCAGAGGCAGTGCATTTTTATTACGATTTATCACAGTGAAAATGTCTTTTTCTAGACATTCAGATCTTCGCACCGAGCGTAACTCGAACTCATAACACTGTGAGTTAAGCCGGGGAACTATCCGCCCAAGAAGCAACGGTCTTGCCTATTGGGTCATTGAGATCCCCATTGAAAGATAAGAAGAAATATTCATTGAAAATAATTTATGTGACAGATATGTTTTTTATTTTTAAATCAGTTAGGTGACCTCTTGTTTAAAAATTACAAAACTTTGCTGTCTTTCTTAAAAGGAAATTTAAAAATCAGAAATACTAGGGGGAAAATAAGTATGTTTAAAGGAAAAATTTTATTTGACAGATCGGCAAATCGGCGCCGATCAGTCACCATAATCTGCTAGTAAAAAAGAATCGTTGCTACTTATTTGCTCAATTACAATTTCAAATAATCAAGATTTATCTGTATCTTTACAGATTTAGACAAATCGTATTTAATTAAATGTTTCACTTTGTTTGGAAAACACTATTTTAATCAATTAAGATGGCAAAATGTATAGAAAACAAGTGTCAAAGAATAAGACTTTTTATTTTAATGCCATAGAAAATTTCAGAAAGCAAAGCAAGTAGTTTTAATCTTCGTTAATTTAAATTTTTAATTATACCATCACCAATTACCATTAAAATGCAGAGAGTCTAATAAAGGAAGAGCCCTTTGTTGTTGTCCCCTTGGTAAATTTGAACCCAAGTAGCTTCTGGATGCCCATGACGGAGATTTGAGTACGAAGAGTGATAAAAGTGTGCACAATAATTTTTCTCACATCCTCAGGATTTTAATTCTTCGCCTGGATAGAGCTCTATGTTTAAAATTCTATGAATTTTAAATCGTGTCCTCACCTCTATATCACTTTGTCTCCCGGAACATTCTCCTGTGTTCCCTCCCTGATACATCAGGAATTGCAAATGGCTTGTGGTGTGAAGAGAAACAACAACATCTTTGCTACTTAAGCATTCAACTCACAGGCTTTGTGGCATTTTTCAATACTCATCTTCATCACCCAAGCTCCCGTGTCCCGTGCTTGGATATCGTATGTGATGCCTGGTTGTAATCTGATGCTTTCAATTTTAATAGTTATGACATGAATAAGGTCTTGCTATTGAAAAAATTCCCCCCTCATTTCAATCTCTATACAATTTTCCACTTGCCATGTCATTATGTGATGGAATTTTTTTTAAAATTAGGTGTTTTATATACATTTCCAGTTAATTTTCATTACAAAATATATCACAGCAAAAAAATTCCACTGTTATATTGTGATTGATCTTTTCTGCAGTGTCAAAATATAGGTCAAATTTCTTTTTCAGAATTTCATATGATCGAAAAATCACGGTAAATCGACAGATTCAGTAACCCCGCACTTGCTCTTTTTACCGCCATCCCTCTATAGCTTTCAGCATATGGGTAAGTTTATAATGTGGAAAACGATGAATGATTTATACGTTGACTGTAACTCAATAATTTATATGGATATCCAATTTTTCCTTCACTCTATCTAGCTCTCAATGTTCTTTTTTTACCAATATTTTTGCTCATCTCACCTTTCTCTCCAGCATAACTGAATTTTACGTGAAAATTTCCCACCTTTATGCAAATACAACAGAAAGGCCACAGTTTGGTGGGGAAGTAAATCTCTTTTTGCATACTTTGTATTCAATGTAATTCACCAAAGAGGGTGAAAACGAGCATGAAAAATGCCGAATTATGGAAGAACGTCCACCTAATCCTCAGGAAAAGTGTTTTAAATCGAAAGACTGTCTAAAGAAAATTTTAAAGTAAATTTATTTGAAAGCTACTACGGGTGATTGGATAGTATTTTTCTTAAAAAGTTATGAAACATAATGGACAATATAAAATTATTTTTCAATATCTAGCTAGATGTTTAATAACTATAGAGAAAGTCTTTAATCATTTGAATCATTTGTAATTAAAATTTTGGACATTGTTTAAAAAGGGTTAAAAAAAAGTCCACGGAGAAGGGCTCTTGTAAAGTTTCAAATAGGTTTAGACTGAACCTCAAGATCTTTTCTGTAAAATTTGGCAATGAAGGAACAGTCCGATCAGTCTAAACTATACATTGATAGATCCGTGGATAAATTTTTTTTACTCAAACTTTTAGCGCCAAATTTTTCAGGCTAAATATTCTTGAAAATCAGACAAAGTCTATTTGTATTCTAAAGCTTATATATTTCTTTCTTTTCGGTCTTCTTTTCTCTTTGACAATTTGAAATTGAAACAGTGAGAAAATTCCAAAATTCGAAATTATAAAAGATTCATTCCATTTATTCATTTTCAACCGCTTATCCCTATTGGGGTCGATTCCCAATAAGATTCCCAATGCATAATTTAATTTATATTTTTCTAATTCCTTAAAATATTTGTATATAAATCCTAAACTAAACCAATATATTTAACCCTTATTTCCCTAAACCAAAATGGTACTAAATTTATTTTTTGCGTCAACTCAACGAATTTTAATCTTTTTCAAGTTTTTTAGTGTTACTGTATTTTTTATGACTTTAGTTTGTTCGAAATCTTAATTACATAAAAGTAAGTTAATTTCCGAACTTTAAATCCTTGTAAATTCTGTTTGGTCAGAACGGTCAGAATCTATCAGTGTTCTCTACAATACTGGTATAAGCAGTGTACTAATTCTTTTCATGATCTTAAAGCTAGGGCCAGACCTAAGGCATAGCCATATGGATTAGCTGCTCTAATTTCTTCATCATTCAAATTTTTTCCCGAAAAACTCAAATCGGGATTTAATTATTGAGGGGAAATTAACTACAGTGGGACCTCGATAGAGTCAACTAATTATTTCCAGGCCTGTTGATTCTATTGGATTCGTTGACTCTTTTGGAGTCCGAAAAAAATCAATTAATTTGTGAAATTTTGATATAAGGGGATAATATTTTATGTTTATACTAGATCGTTGATAAATTCAACACGATAGTAGAATATTTAATTTAATTGACCCATAAATTCTACACCCTCTGGTTAAAAAAAAGTCTTAATGATAGCTGAAAATGTCTTACATTGTGATCAATAGGCTTTTAAAAAACAAAATCTTAAGACAAGAGAGAAAAATATTTTGTTGGAAAATGATTGCAAGGTTAAGATACAAATTTTATAATAGAATTACTGATTTTACCATTTTTTTTGTGTTAAAAATATTACGTTGATACATAAAAAGACTGATTTTAATTTAGAAAAGATCATAAGAAAATCATATAATATTATATTATTAGTTTAATAATAAAAGAAAAGTTGACTCTGTCGGACTCAATTTGGGTACAAGTTGACTCTATCGGAGTCCGTAGAGTAAAAAACTAGCTGTTGACTCTATTGGAGATTGACTCTATCGGGGGTGGACTCTATCGAGGTCCCACTGTATTACATTTTGAAAAATTTGTTGATTTTTAGGATTTTGAGACATTGAGGAACTGGGCTAAGCCTCTAGTCTAAAGACCGCTTTATACGAGCTTCAGACCTAGTTTATCAATGGTTTAACTGCTAATGATTGTTAATAAGCATGAATTAACTGAAATTGATCTAATTTTGAAAAAGGTATTGCATTTAGGGTAAAATGAGGTAATTTGGAACCATTTACAATTTGGAACACTTGAGATTTTCTCACTGTTTCAGATGAGCAAAGAGAAAACAAAGACCGCAAAATAGAAGAAAAATATGATTAAGAAGAAAAGGAACAGATTTCTTCCTTTTGAATCTCTCAAATATAGTGAGAAAATATCAAATGTCCCAAATTGTAAATGGTTCCAAATTGCCTAATTTTACCCTACTTGTTGTTTAGAAACAACCAAAAACTTATGGAATTATTGGAAACATAACATAATGTTTGATATTGAAAGTTGTTCAAATTTTGCACAGTTCCCTTATTTCTGATTTTTGATTATTTTAAAGCAAATAAAAATAATTTGTAAATCAACGTAATCTATTTTGAAAGTAAGACGAAAAAGCTATTCTTCAACAAAATTGTCCCCCTAGTTTTCTGGTTGTACTGAAAGCCAAGTGTATATTTATATCTCATGATACCATTTACGACTTTACATTCGTTGGAGCTATTTAAGGCTTTGGTAAGGAATATTTTTGTCATTTCAAATATTTAACATTGTATGAGACCCTGAGAAAATCCTTATTCTGAAATAGAAATAAAATAAATGATGTAACAGCATTTGATCGGAAACGAGGTGGAGTGAAACCGTTGGTATGTATTTAAAGTTAGAAGGGCTTTGAAATCCCAGCTGGTTAAATTCCTCCAGGGACACCTTTGGGGAATGTAGAGTGTAAATTTTTCAAAAACGCCAGCAGCTTCTTGTACAGAAAATACCATTAAAGTGTTACAGAAGGAACAAAACACAAATTGCATGCAAACGAATTGGTTGTAAGTCATTTTTCGTGTTCGCGAGTGTTTCACCATAAAATTTCAAACACCCACATTGATTTTAGCTTTTTTGCTTTTGAATCTTTAATCATTGATGTTTTTAAGCCATTTCTATTGCATCAAATTGAGAAAAACACGCCATTTCTTCAGTCAATTCAGCAGTCGAATTGAATTGAAGAGGGGGCGTGGAACTTGGTGAAGAGCACGAAAAATACCATTAGTTTATTCAATTAATGGTTGTGCTTTAGCAGCTCGGCAGACAATTGAATTAGTTGTAATAGTGTATATTTGTTGACCATTTCACCATTTTCAATTGAATTTTCACGCCAATTGGTTATTTTATGTGGGAAAAATACTTTGGGGTTGTATATCACCAGGTGGGACACAAAAACACTATTAATTTAGAACAGAAAGGACGTGAAAATGTAACACAAATTGAGAGATTTATCTACCATATTTTCAGTTTAATATCGTTAGATTTAAACTCGAATTCAATGTCCTTGCACTCAATGTCAAAAGGTGAACTTATTATGTAATTAACTGTAGTGCTCATTTGATATTACAGGGGCGTAACTTTAAGGACAAGTTTTCATACTTTTTATTACCATGTATATAATTGTATGAAGAATTGGCGTGATGTGTATTGACAGGGGACTCTCCGGTGGTGGCAAGTGGATTTGAAGTCATTTCACAAAGAAAAACACTTCTTCAATCTTTCCCAGAGCTTTCGGTCCTGGATGTGGACCCTCTTCAGTGGTCGACTAAAATCAAATTAAAAGTTGAAAATCAGTGAAAACAATTTCCTAAAAAAAACCTTCCCAATTAATAAACTGAGAGTGATGATATTGTCTAATCAAAAGGGAGAGTCCCCTATCAATTTCTTATTACTATCCACATAATACCTTCCACACTGTGAAATAATGGAAATAATAGAACATGGATGATTTCATCTTATTAAACAAGTACACACAGAAAAATTTGTACACAAAATTGTTACACCGAGGGCTGTCCAGATTTGAAAAAGTGTTTGGTAAAATTTTAAGCAAGTGTTTGGTACACAATTTTTTAACTGCTGGTACACAAATTTTTAACATTTGGTAAATATTTTTTTAACATTTGGTATAAAAATTTTTAACATTTGTTAACATTTTGTGTATTTCTTGTTTTACTTTTTTTTAACCATGGTTAACATTTTGAGAAAATTTTAGAAAAAAATATTTTGTAAAATTGTTCATAAATATTTGTGAATTACTATTGGGGACTTACGAAATGTTCGTAAATCGTATAACTCACTAAAATGTTCGTAAAGGATTGTATTTTTTTGCAAACACTGTCCGTAACAAGATCACCTAACGAGGATTTTTTTGTTCTTTCACGAACAAATATTTCCAAAAGAACAAAAAATCCTCTTTAGGTGATCTTGTTACGGACAGTGTTTGCGAAAAAATACTATCCTTTAAGAACATTTTAGTGAGTTATACGATTTACGAACATTTCGTATGTCCCCAATAGTAATTCACAAATATTTATGAACAATTTTACAAAATATGTTTTTTTGTATGTACACTAACAGTATTTTTTAATGAGAACTCTGATTCGTAAATTATAGCCTCCGTCGTATGCCTTATCCCAAGGAGAAACATTTTAATAATTTTTAAATATATTTTATTTTAATAAAACTGAAATATTAGAATTTATCTACATACACATTATATTTTGTTGGAAACTATACAATAAGAAGAGTGAGCTATGCAAAGTGAGAAATATTTCTTATGTTCAATTTTGTCAACATCTTTTACAGTGTTTACAGTAATTTCTTTCTTTATTTTTATCTTAAGGGGTTACGTGGGTCAGGAAGACTTAAAAAAAAATATTTTTTCCAAAATTTTTTCCAGCATATTAAAAAAAAATATTTAATTAAAGTTCTTAAGCTTATAGAAGCACAAGATTTTAACAATATCTTCTAAAATTTTCATTTAAAAATTTAAAAATTTAGCCATTGTTACCTGATTTTATTGGATTTTCTTTTCTTTTGAAAAAAAAAACTTTTCGGTGGACAAGATTTCTTGTAATTGATTCATCTGAAGTCCAAAAACCATATAGTGCTTGTTAGCTGATGAGTTGAAGTAGTGCTTGAATGAAGATTTTTATGTCTATTTGATCAGGGAATATTTGGTTTCTGGATTTCAGATGAGCCAATTCATTAGAGTTCATTTCCCGACTGGAGTACTATGAAATCTCTGAATACTTGCTTCCAAAATGGTCGCTTAATTCCACGGCCACTTCCAGTTGAACGTAGAAGCGTTACTCAAAAACTCATATGTTTTTGGAGACCATTCTGAAAAAAATTATTTAGAATAACTTAATTCTCAGTCAGTTTATTAGTAACATTAAATGGAAAAGAGGAGGCAAATATGATCCAAATCAGCGAAGAAACACGTTTTCTACCACTTTATTAACTATTCACATAGAAATATGTATGTTAAGAGTAATTCAACGAAAATTGGTATAAAAACTGTTTGATTAATTAGTAAATTTATTTAAGTGGTTCAAGCAATTTTCTTCTAAAAACTTCATAAACTATCGAAATATTTCATATCGGATAGTTTAAAATTTAAAAATAAATGGGATAGGAAATTATTTTTATGTTCAAAAAAATTTATTTTTATAGTAATAATGTGAATTTTCACAAAATTTCAAGAACGATCTGAAAGTTTTAACATGTGGTACTTTAACATTTTTAAGAATAATTGGGATAGAAAATTATTTTAGTAATGACAAAATTTATTTAATTTTAAAATTTTAAACATATTATACAATAAATTTTGAAGAATAGAATTTCATTTTCTTTTTAAGTGAAATAATTATTTAAATAAATATTTCAAAAGTTTCAATTTTTTCTTGAAATTTTCACATGCCTAATTAATGCACTAATTGAAAATTTGGACAGAATGGGGCTTAAATGGGGGCTTGAGTTCTGTTGTCTTTTAAGGTACATCCCCCATTATAATCTAATCTGAATTGAAAACTTCAAATAGGGCAAATTTTAAATTTAGAGCATTGAAAAGTAGGAAGTTGGCAAATAAAATCTTATTGAAAGAAACAAAGAAAATTAGAAAATGTGGCGGATTACCTTTACAAATGAGCTTGCAAAAAGTTTTGATGATTTTACCAGATCTGGAGGAGCCTCCTCCACGGTGACCTCCAATTCACTGCAACTTTGTGGAGCAAGGGATGTAAAATTTCCAAATTCTGGGAGGTTGCCGGCGTCAGTTTCATGCTGTTTTCATAAAATATCCCCAGGTTTTCAGAGTTATTCTCATGCTGTAGACAAAAAAGACAACATAAATCATTTTTCTGAAGAATTTCACTGATACACGGAAAATTTACCTGCTTTTCCAACTCAAAAAACACTTTTTCTCACAGAAATCTACGCTTATTCACGTGTCCTCACCATTATATTTGACACAGCACGCGTAACACCCGCCATGATTCCCGAAAAACTGTCAGATATTGAGAATATTGCGCAAAACTCTCCGTATTTAGTACCAAGCGAGTTACTTTTCTCTCTCTTTTCTCTCCCGCTGAGAGAGAAAAAGTGCCAGAGTAACAAAATGTACACGATCTTAGTTCCTTTCGGTGAACAAATCATTGTGTACACTTTTTCGTGATCTCTTGGTGTACCAAATATGTGCATAAAAAGTTATTGTTTTTATGTACAGAAATTTTTGTGTACATATTTTTCTGTGTGTAGGTCTTAATTAGGACCTGAATTAACCCTTTAAGGACGACTGGGTCACCCGTGACCCATAGAGAAACTAATTTTTCCTGACTACCTGAAGTTATTTCTTTCTAATATTTGTACATAATCACGAAGTAGAGAGATATAGGAATCTAGGACATTTTTTGCAAATCTCCGGCTATTTGCTATATAAATAATATTTGAGGTAAAAAATAACGAGAATTTTCAAATTTTCACGTTGGTGCTTGAATTTTAATATTTTTAATATTTCTAATTTTTTAAGCAAAATCCTCTTGGGACTAGAAACTATAATAACAATACATAATATTTCTCAACAAAGTAAAAATTATAGTTTATTGGTATTTTCAGGAAAGCTTCATAATTTTCATGGGTCATATATGGCCCAATCGTCCTTAAAGGTAAAAAACACCGAATCTGACTCTAGTGGATTTGAGGTTAGAATGTTTCATGTTTTTGTTTAATTATTCGTGTAGTATTGTGTGATTTATTAATTAGCTGAGATTTCCCAGTGCAATACTGACTGAAGAAGGTAATATTTTCATAATTTATAAGATACTTCTGCGTATATGTTGTAAATTCATAACTTTTTACTCTTGTAGATAACTTTTAAAAACTTCTGCGTATGTTGTAAAAAAAAATAACTTAAAAAATGTAAAAAAAAAATTTCATGATCAATGAACCCAAAATCATCCACATATTATGCCCGGAAGATAGCGATGATGCCGACAATCTTGTCCTGAACGAAAGCGACATAATATATTTGGAACAAGACGTAGATGAAGTGGACTTTGAAGTCTTCATCGAAAACGCATCAACTCCGGAAGAACTCCCAGATCCACAGCAATGTGCAACTGTACTCCTTAAATTCCCAGAGACAAACAACATTGCACCTATCCATTACCATCAAACATGTTTCGAAGAAAACTGAGGTGCACATGGTGCTATTAGAAAAAAGGATTATAACACCAATTGTATTTGTGAGGCATGCGACATTTATCTCTGTGTTACCTTACCAGTATGCGAAATTTCTTTCGATGAATATCATAAAAATTAAAAATGAAGTAAACAATATTACATTTTTTCATAAAAATTATTGTTTTTGTGTACAAGTCTTCAAGAGTTTTTGAGACCAAAAATTTAATGAGATTTTTTAAAATTAATTTTTGATTGTTTTAATTTTTACTCGTACTCTAAATATTTTTTTTATTATTACAAATATATTCAAGTTATTTATCTTTAAAAAATAACAGAGCAAACGAGTAAACTAGTCGTCTGGAAAATTTTGTGCTTTTTTACCTTTAAGGACGATTGGGTCATATATGACCCATAATTTTCCAGGACTCCTAGGGATGGGAAAATTTCTTTTTAACCATAAATCTCTTATTTAGGCTAAAATATCGAGGGAAACTTGATTTCGTTGAATTTCGCTCAGCGGAAAGCTTCTCGTCCTTAAAGGGTTAAGCCCTATCATTCATGTCTTACTTTTAAGAAGTCTTTATGGGCAATATCCCAGTCTTCATATGCTTTCGTAGCGGGTAAAAATGAAACTATAAAAATCGGCCTGAAGCACTAAAAATAGTTTTGTAAGATGTTGGTTATCTGTCTATTTTTGACTACCAGCGCTACAGGTAATATTTTCATAGGAAATATATATTTTTTTTAGAATTGTATGGGAAGATTTTTACTTCATACTAATTAAGTAAAATAAGTAAATAATTCAAATGGAACAAAGAGATCATTCGTGTTTATTTAATATATTAATTACATATTTACTCACTTGACAAAATATTATATTTGTGGAAAATATTGACTGTAAAAAATTAAGCTTTTCATACTTGCAACTATGGGGGCTGTAGAGAGTGAGCTTATATCCTGTATATTGTGAAATTTTTACATTTAATTTATGTATTTTCCATATTGTAAAATTCAGAAACACTGGATGTTTTCCACATTGCAAAATTTACAGCATGGGGATGAATTTAAAGCAAGGAAGTCATACTACATGCAACGTAATGTAATTGCTTATGAGTGCTCTCTCGTAAATTCGAGCACTCTGCAGAGTTGCAAATAGTATTTTTTCTCTTGTAAACCTGTTATTTGCCATGTCTCCTGCAATGGCAAATATTTTACTTTGGTGGAGCAAGGGTGTCTGAACGAGGAAGTCAATAAATAAGAGTTAGCCAGAGCAAGAATTTAATGTTGTGTAAGGCTCTGGTTTAAGTTAATTGGAGTTCAAAGTTTATAAGTTATCGTGCTGAGGAGTCAAATACAACAAGGCATGGAATGGGGAAAATTTCTTCGTTGCAATGAAGTAGTTTCCGCCAAGGGCCTTCAGTCGCTGATATTGCAAAGAGCTAGTTCTCAAAGGGTGGCTGCACATTGTGAAGTTAATTAAGAAGGAAATCAGCATCATAACTTCATTTGACTTTTCTTCTTTAGCACTTTCTCTCTCTTAAGTTTTATTCAAGAGCACACATACAGCAATACTCTTTATGATCTGCGGAAAATTTCTCGTGAGTTAGAAGTCTGTTTTATTGCATTTAATTCACCTTGCATGGCAATTTATTTGATGGGGTTTACAATAAATCGATTTCATCTGTTAAATTTATGCACATACATATATACTAAAAATATATTCAAGTGTTGAGATTTTTCAGGTTCATGTACATATTGTATTGTTTCCTCATTTCAATGATCCTCACGTACTTTTACCTGCCAGCATTCAAAGCATTTAGAGGCTTTCGTTCGTTTTTTATCATCCATAAAATTTTTCCCATTTTTCCATTCAAAAACCTTTAGCACCCCATCGGCACATAGTATTGATGAGAATTTCCCACTGCCGAGAGCTGATTGATTTTTTCCTATATGTTTGATGTGGGGAATTATGCTTCTGATACATACAGAGTTAATTAAATTGAGTATTAAGTATGTGAATAGACAAAAACTTTTGATTTAACCGATACTCATGTGTAGCGTTTTATTCCACTGAATATATCTGTGTTTATCCATCCAATTGATTCTATGATTTTAATTTTTTACTCCACGGACTCTACAGCAATCTATTTAGGGGTAGCCGGGGTCGCACAGCGTCTCACCTTTGCAAAATGCTCGATCTCGTGACATTAGAACCATGCCATATAGACTGCGTCTTTAATAGAAAACGTATTTATGTTGCCTTGAATTACTGGTTTTCACTCCATCATTTCCGTCCTATTCGAAATTCCAAGATTTTTTTAAATAAATCCTTTTGTGCAACAGTAGACATGCTTTGAACATAGCGGAAGATGGGCTATAGTTTTTGGAAAAAAAAACACTTTCGACAATATAAAATTTTTGAATAGCCAATAAGATAAGTTAGTTGGATATAGAAAGTAGGGGAAAGTGCTCTCCCTTCGAACGTTCATGCCTTCGAATAATGTGAATTTTCTTTTATTTTTCCTAAGAGATTTGACTTTATTATCACACAATTATTAAGATCGATAATAAGCTAACTAATATTTAATAAAAATGTGTAAATCACTTGGACAAACTTAAAGAAAATTCACATAATTCGAAGGCATGAACGTTCGAAGGGAGAGTACTTTCCCTTACATAGTTTTAGTAACGTTTGGTAAATGGGGCTTAAAAAATTTGAAATGCATGCAACTCTGCCTTAGGGCCCAAATGGACTCAGGCTGATCCTCGAGAATATTTAGCCTGTAAAATTTGACAGTACAGATTTATCCCAAACTGTCATACACTGAGGGCTTAGGACTATCGATTAGAAGTCCTTAGCATAAATTTCCTTTATCTAATCCTTTACTGCTAAATTTTACTGGCTCTCGAGGATCAGCTTGTGTCTATTTAGGCCCTTAACCACCCATTCATTTTCAAAATGCTATAAAAACGACTTGGTTTGTTCAAGGAACCTCTACCCTAGACATCAATACTTATTTTACTTTTTAGGTTCATTCACAGTCGGAGTTTGGCTATCCAAAAGTATCTATGCCAAAAGATGAATGGTAATCTATTTGCTCAAATGTCGTTGATGATCGAAAAATTCGAAATCAATCACGAATTTTCAAACTCAGTTTTCGTGCAAGGTCGAAAAAATTACGAGAATCTGACAGCCATTAAGAAGTTGTAAAAACTCAGTGGTTATAGTGCAGGAATATTTATAAGCGTCATAGCTTTGCTTATCCTCGTAACAAAGGGAAGACTGACTTATATTGGTTCTCGAAATACTTCGAAAATACTGGAATAATACAGAAAATATTTTAGTTGGTACACTGACGAAACGAGAAGCCAAAATATGTAATCCTTGGCTTACGAATACCTATTTTGAATATCTTTTATCTTATGGCCTCTACATACTAGAGAAATTTATGTCCATATTGAAGTAAATTTCTTACTCTTGTGTAGGAAAAACTCGTCAATATGGACATAACTTTATCTAGTGTGTAGAAGCCATAAGAAAAACACTTCAATGTGGACATAAATTTATCTAGTGTGTAGAGGCCATTAACTTTTTCGCGTCTTTAGGGTAATGTCATGATTCGGGGAAAAAAGTTTTTTTTGGGTATTTACATTAATTGAAATCTATCTGTTCGTGCACGACATCATAATAGAAGGATGTAAGATTCTTGGCTCATTTTCTCAAGACTCCAGTTAGATTTAAATTAATGTAAATAGCCAAAAAGAAACTTTTTTCCCCGGGTCATATATGACCCTAAAGACGCGAAAAAGTTAAGGATACTTGGCCTGTGCTCTCGGATTCCATTGAAATGTAAATGCAAACTCATTACCTTTTCATGTTTTTGGGAGGTCACGGTCAAAACACTGAAAGTCAATATTCCGAAAGCCAAAATCCCGAAATTCCAAAATCTTGAAAGCCAAAATCTTGAATATGGCTAAAATCCCGAAAAGCCTAAATCTCGAAAGCCACGCTTGCTGGAGATAAAGGCAAATTTTCTATGTTTTGGGAAATTATTCTTCACATTATCCTCCCTATAATATTGTCCCTTACAGGGTATTGATCATTCTGTATTTTGGCTTTCAGGATTTTTGTTTTCTGAACTTTGATTTTTTGGGATTTTGGTTTTCAGGATTTTGTTTTTCTGGATTATGGTTTTTCGGGATTTTGGTTGTTCAGGCTTTAGCTTTCGTGTTTTTTTTTATTTTTCGGGATTTTGGCTTTTCAGACTTTTGGCTTTCCGGATTTCGACCCATTCGGAATTAAGGCTTATGGGATTTTCTTTTAAACTCACGGTTTAGTTAGAGTTTTAAGAGTATTTTCCAATTACAAAAAACGAATCCACCTTTCCTTTTAGAATATTTTAAAGAATTTTTCTTTCATAATTTGTTTTATAAAAGATATACCAAACCATTCATGATAAAAAAAACACCTAAAATCTGGCATCTATACATTATAACTGACATCTAATCGACTTTGTAAAACAAGCCAAATTTTTAGACAGTGTTGACCTTACGAGTTTGAGTATTCTGTACGGTCATTTCATTTTGATATCTCTTTAATGCTATCAGAATTTTATAATCAACGTTTTTTTTTTTAAGTCATAAAACTTGTTTCCAATTGCAATTAGAGAAATGGAAATAAATATAAATAGTATTAATGTTACATTACCGTAATCAATTGATAAATATTCATATTTATGCAAATTTAAACATTTTATTTATTACAATTTTTACAAATGAAAATCACTAATGTAGTGATTGCAGTGATTGGAATATAAGTCCTGTTCATAATGAGTAATGTTTTAAATAATTTATAATTAATCTGGAAATTTTCGCTAGGGTGATTTTGCAAAAATAATACTTTTGCATTGGATAACAGAAAGAAAGATCAGTGGAATGGTGGAAGTAAAAAGCTTTATTGTTCAACAGTTAATCTTAAAACTTTTGAAATCAATAACAGCCATTCTTCTGTTGTTTTTTCTTTGTACACCAGTTCCATAAACATAAGTAAAGTGAATATTTTAATTGCAAAATACCAGGATACGAATAACTTTATGCTGAATAAAAGTACAAAAGTGAAAAATTTACTGTGAGAGCTTTCACATGGTGCATCTTCACAACTTCATGAGCTCACTTGTTACAAGAGTGGCTCGTTGAGGGCAAAAAATTTCAATTCAATTTGCCATTAAATTAAACATGAAATTACATTAAAGTTAACACCCGTAAGTGGGTGGGTAAAAATTCAAGCTTCTAAATGGAAAATTTTACCTTGGCATCTGCAAGAGAAGAAGGAGTGGTAAGAAGGTGAAAAGGACAAAGTTTCCATTTTGTTGAAGTGGACACTTTCCTGTGTTACAAATTTAAATATACTTATTGCCTCTCAAACCCAAAACATTCTATATATCCAAGAGGATGGATTTTGGTGTGAACCTTCCTCCACTCAATGTATGAAAAGATTATTTTGATATGCGGTGAGGAATGAGAAATGTGGGTCCATGTTCGAGGGGTCGGTATGTGGATTGAGAAAACAGATTTTCACAAGTAAATTTCCACAAATTCCAATTTAGAGCTTTATTATATAGTGTAAGGTGAGTTTGGACAATAGCTTTCGCCCCTTGTGACTATGGGCTGACTTTGCCATTGAGGTAGCATTTCTTGTACAGTGGTTAAGCTTTTTGGGAGAATTTTGGGTGGTGAGATGGGGGGAAAGGTCAAATTAAAGTGGTCTCTTGTCTAATGTTGCAAATATATTGGTGCTCCATAGAAGAGGTTTGGGAGGTAAAGTTCGAGGAAATGATGAGCTAACCATGGAAGATTTTCAATCCTTTTCCCATTCATCTCATTTTACTTCCCAACATCTTTCCCACTGGACAAGTCCGGAAACAATTCGATTCGGAGCTTGAATACACTCGGAAAATAGAAAAGTGAATTTTAACCAATGTTTTGAGTTTACCAACAATTGATTAAAATTGATTTTAACTTTGATTCTACTTTAGTTAAATAATATATAATTTAATATTATATGTACTGAGTTGGTTCCGGCCAAAATTATCAAAGCTAACGAAAAGCCAAAATTCTGAATATGTATCACTCCTTGTAAATTACAAGGGGCCAACTCATTTTTTGCAATTTTGAGATTTTAAGACACTTAGGAAGAGAATTTAATAAATTTTCAGATGATATGAGTCATGAAATTTCATTATTAGAATTATTTTTAAAAAATAATTTTATTGCTCGCCCAATTTGTTTGAAGAAAAGGAAGACTATAAATTTTTCGTTCATTGTGAAATAGGGGACTAAGTCAAGCAAGTTAATCCCTTGTTTTTTTCTTATTCCAGGATAATTTGACCATCATTTAGAATTACAAGGAACTAACTTAGAAAAAAAGACATATTTTGAAAACTGAAAGTATCGATGTTTGCACAATATTAACGCTCAGACTAATAGGAAAGAAATAAATTGTTTTTATTCAGATATTAAATTCAGATTTACACTCAATTGAATCTTTCGTGCAGTCTCCTGAACAATTACTCAAAATTAGTTGTCGCCTTGTAATTTTCAAGGAGCGATATTAACAGCCAAAAAATTAAGATGATCAGTATTGTGTGTGACGGTCTGTTTTATTAATGAACACTAAGCCTTCTGGCTACATATATCAACTTCACTTCGGCCTCCTTAAAGTTTATATTCCCTAAAGTTTATATTTTTTGTTTTATCTTTCCTTATTCTTACTTACGTTTTATAAAAAATTTCAATAAAATTTGCTAAGGTCCAATTCCAAAATATTTTCATGAAATCCATTTTCGTGAAAAGTGAAAAATTTATCTGTTCTGGAAGTTTAATTTAATTGATGACTGATACTTTTATTTAAAATTTTTCTATCCCAATCATTTCGGTGAAATTTGTTTCATCTCTATCAGCTTTTGAACATGGAAATATAATATGTGAAATGCAGGGAAAATGTTTGAACAAGTTCCATAAATTTTATTGTACTACAAATCATCAATATTTGTAACCTTTTCGTGCACAAAAAGTTCATTCAACAGATTGTTGTAAGAGGTATTGATTTTGAAATAAAAACAATAAATAACAAACTTTTAAATTAGTTTTTTTTCTCATAACTTGACAATATTATCTTTTGCTTGTTAGTATTTAATTTTACGAAAATTACTTGCAATTATAAACTAGGGTAAGTGTACCAAATTTCGGCATAGTTGCATGTAAGCGCTAACTCAAGTTTTAAATGTAGTATTTTTAATACAAATTTAATTTTTTGTTACTTATTTTTAAGGAGTGTTGCTTGGAACCTTGAAGATAATTTAACGTCTTTATTTTTTTTTAAATCATTCTTAATTTCTCATAGATCCCTGCCCTTCTGGAATTCTTCCAAAGTCTTTTTCACACCGTCTCGTCCGTCAAAGCGACATTTTTTTAAATTATTATTTTTTTTTTGCATTGTATAATCTCTAGAGTATGCAAAAACTAAAAAATTATGAAAATTCGAGGAACAAAAAAAAGTGGCCGGAATTGTATGCTGGCCAAAATTTGGTACACTTACTCTATATTTTTTAGTTTGTACGAAAGAAATTTATTTTTGTTCATCTTAAGACTTATCAGGAGAAATAAGTGCTTCTACATAATCGACTTTTCTTTGTATTGGCTCATTATCACGACTGTTTGGTAGTTTTCACGACGAGGATTGGGAAAAATCGTGTTTCCTGATTGGCTATTGCTTGCAAGCATTCACAGTTCTAACCAGTCAGAGGAGGTGATGGGATTAAAATATTTTACGGGATTAAACATTTAATTTCATATGGTTGATATTTTAGTCACAACTTCGAATTATCATGTTTAGATGTAAAAACAAAAAAAAGTTTCACAATTTAAACTGAAGTAGTTTTTGAACATTTTTACATACATATATTTTTGGACTTTTCAACGAAATTTAATTTACAGTTTTGAAAAATAAATATTATATACTTTATCTTCTGATTAATCAATACTTAATCTCATGTATTCGGGAAACTGGGGCACCATCGAACACGGGGTAGCACCGAACACCGTGAGTTCTATTTTAAATCTTTTTTAGCATTTTTTAGTATTTTTTAGCATTTTTTCAGTCTTTATACCCATATAAAATTTAAACGGTAAGAGATATCGACTTATGATCTTCGATGACCCTCCTAAAATGATATTATAACGAGACTAGTCTCTTTATTTTTCCTAATTTATTATTGTTCCGTATGAAAATTATGCACAGCGCATAATAATTTTTGTTTTGTAAACATGTGTTCGATATTTCAATGAGAGTGAGTGAGATCTAAATCTAGTCATCACGCTCACTCTCATAGGAAGTTTTGAAAACATTTTAACAAACAAAAGTTATTGTGCGTTAGGCATTATAATTAAAAAAAACTAAGAAACTAACCATAGTAAAAACCATTGAAGCTTAAGTTTATGCACAGATTTTTTAGAGTATAGACAAAGAATTCTTTCACCCTTCAAAATCATATCCTATTCTTTCTCTACTGGCCCCTTTCAAGCCATCAAACTATCTCTTGGATCACTTCTTTCTTCTCCCACATATTCTTCATGCTCTCAATCGTCTGGCTGGAAAATCAAGTGTGTAGAAGAGGTTGAATCAGGGGTACTTTGGGATTTTCCGGGGGAAAGTGATTGACATAAAAATTTATGGGCTCATTTAACCTATTCCACCTTAAACATAAATTTGTCGATTTTCATATTAACCCACATCTCTCGATAGCATAATACCTTTCAAAAGGATAAATCTTGCCTCAATCGCTTGAGTGGAGAGCTTTTATTGGATTGTATTGGTGGCTATCAATAAAAGCACATGTATAATAATGTTTAGCGATTTATTCTTCAACAACAGCCACCACCAGGATGTGGAAGGGTCAATATGGAGGAAAATTCATTGTGCTTTTGGTGAAAGTTTCCACCCATATATTTTTAGTAAGAGATATTCTATGCATTTCTCGTCTCAGAAAGAATTTTTTTTTGCACCGGAATTGTGGTTTTTATATAGAGGAATTGTGAAGGAAAATCCTTTCCATAGGAAGGTATAAATGGGATCCGTTGATTCCGTCGCTTATTTAATTACAGTCATCTATCTCTGAAGAAGGGATGTGACACTTTTGTGTGAATTTTCTGGGAGAGCTTTTCTCCCATCTCGTGGGTTTCTCAAGCCATAATTGGAAGGTGTGAGGAGATGTAGTGTTTATGTGACAATGAGAAGACTTTTATCACACGATGGATGAGGAAAGTCTGGGCGATATGGCTTTCAAAACGACCAACCACAGAACTCCACCATTAAATTGAGGTTTGTGGGGCATCGTCGGTGGTAATCTCTCCAGCCAAAAACTCATTTCCACCCCATACATTTTCCCGCCCAAAGTTTTTTTTCTTCCTCCACGGCTTTTCCTTTCACTTTGCCCAAACACAAACATCGTCCCACTCTGATGGAATATAAATTTCCTTTTGGCGAGTGCGTGACTTCAAAAAAAAAAGTATAATTCCTTCTTTTTGGCTCCACCACCCACATATCAACTCCTCACCGAAACCATTATGACGTCTCAAATGCTCCAGTATGAATAACTTTTCCATTTTATGCTGGAAAATGGTGCAATGGCTGGTGAAAAAAAAACACGACTATAAGAAAAAAAAACAGAAACATTTTTCTGTCACAAATTTTTAATTAAATTTCATTTGCATGTCTGCCTTTTGTCGTTGTCGTTAATCTAACACTTGATATAAGAGAGCAAAAATAAACATTTTCCGCTCTTTTCGCCATCATCTTCATTTTTTGCTACCCTCTTCTGTCTTCTAGTGCTTAAAATGTTTGTTTTTTTCGGGTAAAAAATGTCCGCAGACACATCTTAAAAGAGACTGAATTAGTTTTGCACCGAATGAAATATTTGGCTACAAATCTGGAGAAAATTTTATGTTTGTTTTCGAAGGTAATTGATTTCAGAATAATTAACAAATAGGGGAGAGTGAGGTAGATTCAGGAATGAATTGAAAATTGTATTTTAAAAATATTAACTATAATATTAACTAGAATAAAAACGTAGGTGATCTTATGAGTTACAATGGGTTAAGAATTAATAAAAATAGTGACAAATAGGGGAAACTGGGGCACCACCAAACACGGGGTAGCACTAAACACTGCGATTTTTTAATCAGATATTTGACTTCTAAGTTCAAGACCTATAGGAATTTATAGGCACTATAGGGATACTTGTCTACTGAAGAAATGGTTGAGATAGTCCAAGTTAGTGTTTTGTGCTACTCCGTGTTTGGTGGTGCCCCAGTTTCCCCTACTTCTTAAATTTAATTCCTTCCCCAAAGGGTGCCAAAGTGTCCCAAGGGTCCCAAGCTTTGCGAAATGCTCGAACTCATGACTTAAAATGCTATATCTGAAAACTACCTTCGTATCATTTATAGTTTACAGGTTCCTTAACCCTTTAAGGACGAGGTCAAAAATCGAGGGTCTGAAAAAATCATTTTTTCTAACTTTTTAGAGCAAAGTATAGCTTTAGAAGGCCATAGAAAAAATTAATTTTTGGGTCACGAGTGACCCAATCATCCTTAAAGGGTTAACCGATTTAAACCGATTCATAAAATACTCAAAAGATCCCGCAAAATAGTATTAAGCTTAATATAATTGATTTTCGGGCAAAAATTACTTATTGCCTCATAACCGGTTCATTACCGATTCACAATGGATTTAAACCGATTCATAAATCACTCAAAACATTGCCCAAAGTACACCTCAGGGAAAGAAGTAATATAATTGATTTTGTGAATAAAATTCTTATCGGTTATGAACCATTTCATTACAATATTCCAATTTTTCATAAATTTACTCAATCTACTAAATATTTAGGTTTGATAAAAAATGGATTTATTCATATAATGAAATTAAATTATCAACATTTAGAATTTGCTCACGAATCTCAGTAGAATAAGTTGATCCAGTATCATAGCTTTTTATTTTCATTCAACATTATTCATTATCACATCAAGTTTTTGAAACCCAACATTATGCAGTGTTGCTTAATTTTATCTAACAGCACACTTGAGATTAAAAAAAGCTAAAACATATTATATTTATGTGAACTTTCCAAAGTGTTGATGAATCTCAGCATATTAAATTCAATGATTGCACTGTGAATTACCAGGATGAAGCCTTGTAGTGTCCATTTATGAGTTGGGAAAATGAATGTATTTTCCTGATGTGCTTAGGAGTGAAATCTGTGTGATATATTGTGAAAATTCCCATTCCTCTGGAAAATTTACCAAGCTCTGGAGAGAGTGGCAAAACCAGGGGAATTGCGAATGGGACAGACGAAAATATAAAAAAAAGAAGAGAATGAGAATGGGGTATGTTGGGCGGGTGGGGAAACTTTAAATTTAGATTTGTGTTCCACAACACAATCCCATTCCACAGGGTCGTAAATCTCAGCATCTGGCCGCGTCCAGGGGAACATCAAACCATGGGAAATTCTAAACAACCCATAAACACCTTTGTCCGAGGATGTTTCAATTCGGCAACACTTGGAAGCTCTTCTCATTGGCCCATTTTGTGCTCATTGCGATAGCTGGTCTATCCACTATCGGTGCTTTTTTTTTTGCTCCTCCTGGCATTCAACCTCGGCACAAACCCCTTTCGATGTGGCGAACTTCACCACTTTTCAGGCGGGAGAATCAAGTATTTATGACCATTATAAAACCTCTGGTCGATTTTCAGCTACAAATCGTTCGGATTTAAATCACTTTACAGGAAAAAAGCATTTACACTAGCTACAGTAGAGATTCCAATACTTTCCCATATGCCATGTATTGTATCTATACTCCGGTTTCAATTGATACACCCGATATATCGCTCTTGCACATTCGCAGTGGTCTCGAGGAAAATTGTTTAAGAGGAAATTTAGTGGAAAGCCAGATAGATGGGGCTTTTCAATAATTAATGAATAACTTTTCATACTTAATTCTTTGCAAGAATTTCATTGATTAAAAGAAGCTGAACAATTGAGTAAAACTACATATATGACGATGTAATATTATTTGGTTTTAGCCAGATTTCAAAGAACAACTATATAGTTTATTATGGAAGACAGAATAAAGTATTAAATTCGACCACAATCAAACAAGTAAAAGTAATCTTATACTGGAGATAAAGTATATGTTGAAAACTGCAGAAACCATTCGAGAAAGACAATAAACAGTAAATTTTACCTACATTTCATTAATTTTATTGTAAATATTAATAGATTAAAAGCATGGAATTATTTAAGTGTAAAAGTCAAATGAGCAGTAAAAAAGTTAAATTTGATCAGTAAAATATTAAATTCTGCTCAGTATGAATTTAAATCTATGCAAAACAGGGTTTAATTTATGTTAAGATAGTTTCAAGTAAATTGAGAAAGTTTTTATTTTTCGTTTACCAAAATTTGCATGAAACTTTAACTGCTTTTAAAGTTGTAAATTGAATAGTATATTCAAATGTGATTTTTTGTTAACCTATTTTTAATTTTTGACTGCTTATTTTGATAGTGTTATATTTAATAACATAATCATTTAATCAAATTAATTAACTAAATTAGTTGTAAAATTACAGATTTTATTTTACAGGTATATATTTCTCATAATTGAGTTCACAATTTTAAGTACCATTTATATAATAAATGAAGTCGCAATAAGGGGAAGTGGGCACCCTTGAATGTGGAGCAGATATGAAATTGAGATTTTTCTCCTATGTTTAAATATCATAATGTAATTTAGTTTCTTAATCTGTTTGTATAATAAGGCTCAATTTTATTTAAAAAATAAGTGAAAATCACAATTTCAAATCTGCCCCACTTTAAAAGGTGGCCCACTTACCCCTATAATTTAGTAACTTTTTGCACAATGAACTATAAATGATTAAGCAGATCACTGATGTCGTTGATTTAATTTAGGCATTCTTCTCTGTTTATTACTACTTGAATTCCATTTTGTCTATTTTCTCAACTTTCTTATAGTCCAAATTCTAATGGCATAAACTAGGCCCAAAAATGTTAATATTTTACACTTACATTTTAATAAAAAAAATGAACATAGTTTTGTTCTATATTATTTCTTTATTATAATTTTTTTCAATTTTGTATTTCATTTTATTGCTCGAACTCCACAGAGAAAGCAATATTACATACTAAAAGTTTGTAGGGGAGACCGGGGTACTTTTAGCCAGAAAATTTTTCGCGCATGATTTTTGAATAATGATAAGGTTTGTCTAATACTTTTATGTTTCATAAGTAGCATTAGGATTTTGGCTGTATGAAACAGTGTAGTTCATAGCTCTAAGATCCTTGAGTTTTTCTAGAGAGGATAATGAAAAAAGTATGACACATTGGCTACACTTGCCCCGACCTGGGTAGATATAGCCACTTTTAGGGTACTAATTGCCACCAGTTTTCCAGACGAAATTTTGGAGATACCAAATATTGTTTCGCTTGATGCACCGAAGCCCACTGATGCTAAATATGTAACTTAAGTTTAATGAAAAAGGCTTTAGCCGACTTTTTATGACATTTTTGTAATTGCGGCAAAATTGATACAAATATTCTGAAAAAATCTATTTCTCAAGTTGCTCGTCTAAATGGAAATATTGCTTGGAATATCAATAGTACTTTTTCGTCTAATAATTATCCATGTATTAGTGAAAAATAATTGATAGTTTTATTCCGTCACGGAAGAGTGGCTACATCTTCCCGGAGGGCTGTTTCAGTGTTTATCATCTTATATAAAAAAGTAGATAATTATTGTCCAAGTGAAAAACATCTCTTAATTAACTTTATTAAACCAGAAACAAAGTAAAACTATGAGATTTTGACTAACAACTTAGAAAACCAAATACTGGGCCAAAAACTGTCACATCAAAATTAAAATTTTATACCCATTTTATAAAAATGCTTCTAAATTGTAGGATAACAGGATCAGACTTACAAATATTTCTGGGAATATGCGGATGTGTTCCTGCTTTCATAAAAAATACTTTGCTCAATGTACATTTTAAGGGAAACGAGAAAAATCCACTGTCTACTTCTATCCCTGGCAAATTGTACCTCGGTCTCCCCTAAATGTTCTTACTTTTTCACAAACATATTGTTCGTAACATGATTAATGTAACGTAACGAGCATTTTTTGTTTTTTTTTTACAAACAATTCTTCGTAAATATTCGTAAACACATAAAATATGTTCGAAAAAATTTGTTCTTTGTTCGTAAAGTGCTCACATTACGAACAATGATTGTGAAAAAAGAACGACCTTTTTCCTGATGGGTTATACGCTTTACGGGTATTTCGTAAGTCTCCAGCAGGAATTTACAAACTTTTACGAACAATTTTACAAAATATTTTTTTTCTGTGTAAGGTAAATATTTGATCAAATACGAAAAATGATTTGAATCCTTCCCAATAAAAGGCTTCAAGGTCAACAGTTAAAATGACTTAAGAAAGTGCTCTTCTTGTCTGATTAGGACACGTTAGATTAGGTTCTGATATCCCTGAGAAGTCTGAACCGATTTAAATCGGTTATGAACCGATAACTTAAATTTCAAGGTGATCTATTAATTAGATTAAATCGGTTATATATCGGTAAATATAAAAAAAGTACAGTGGAAAAATACCTTTGCAGAAAGCTTGAAGTTATATCATGAGGTAGAGCACTAAACTTTATTAATTTATACTTTTGGGATATAGTATCTAAGTCACAAGTGGGACTATTTTTATTTATATATAAGGATTAAAGTAGGGTAAAATAGCTCAAGATAACTTTATTTTCTTCATGGCTTGATACCACCACAATTGATAGCAAATACCAAATCATGTATCAATTTGTCGACAATTCAATTTTATATACATACCTATCTACTGTGCACTCGTCTATCTTTCCCCCAAAGAATATGACACAGGAGGATAAACTCTGTTTTTGTCTTGTCTATTTCTCTAAACTGATGTATCGGTAATACCAATTGAAGTTTATATAAAAATGTAATTGTATTACATGGGAAGCATAGAGGGAAAATTGAATTTTCTGGAAAATTATGTATGGTGGTTTGGATGGAGGATACATTTTTGAAATGATACACAGAGGCAAAATATCACTACACATTTCTCTTCAGCACACCATTGTGAGATAAAATTGTGTGCAATTTGGTGTATTTTGTGTTTTCATACCATGAAATTGCAATCTATAATTTAAATTTTCATTCCATGTAAGTATCCTGCAGCCTTCCGCATCCTGCCATCTCCATTTTTCGCCACTCTTGGGTGGCAATCACATGGGGCTATGTTATAGAAAATACACATTTATATTTTTACAGATTTTTCTGTCTATGCAATATTTATATCACCGACTACGATACATTATATGAGAAATTTATTTATGATGTGTAAAATATGAGATGAGGGTGCTAGTATTATTTTTCTTCATATTTATGACCCTTCAAATCAATAAGACCCTTTTTCTTTGGACTCAGAAAATTTCTTCTGTGGTCGTTTGGTTCTGTGCCAAGAAGAATTTTTACATTGCATTTCGCGATGCAATGGTGCAAACTATATTCAAAAATGCAAACAATTTTATCTCTTCATTGGGAAAAAAATAATACTATGGTGTGAAATTTCAAAGGGATTTCATTCTTATCTACTTGATATCTTCTTTTTCCCCCATTGATGCCATGATTTTTCCAGCCAATCCACCATTCTCGCTCAAATAATATTTATTGGCATACCATGGATAAGAATGGTGATGAGAGTCACTTTGAATACATCACAAATCCATATATCTGCGATAGAGGAAGCGAAAAGGGCTTTTTCCTACTTTTCAAAGGGGTTAGTAAGATTTAGATTCTTGAGAACCAGTTCATAAATGTTTTTTTTTGGGGTTCGTTTAAACGGGGATAATTCAAAATGCTTTTCCTTGTTATATTCATATCGGTGAGTTTTTAAAAAATAACCCTAGTTGTTAATTTCTTGGATAAAATTTTCCTAAACCAAGTAAAAGTATCTCGGATAATTAAAAATTCGGTTAACTTCGTATAAAATTAATGTCGAATTGTAATCAAATAATTAATTTATGAAAAAGTCACTGTCACTCTATATACAAATTTTCTATTAATATTCTTTAAATTCATTACTTTCCATCCACATTGAATCAAGAATATATTTAAAAATTCATAGGATGAGAAGGTATGTACATTTGGATTAAATTTAAAACGTATTAAGAGAAATATTGAAACCAAACAATAGGTAAAACAAGTTGTAAACCTGAGGTACAATTCTCGAAAGTAACCAGTCACAACTCTTTTCTGGATATTGTCTATTTCATTTATCGATTGTCTGATTAATTGGAAATTTAGTCATGTTCAAAACCAATTATCTCGTACAACAACTCCATTTT
This sequence comes from Phlebotomus papatasi, assembly GCF_024763615.1. Lineage (NCBI taxonomy): Eukaryota > Metazoa > Arthropoda > Insecta > Diptera > Psychodidae > Phlebotomus > Phlebotomus papatasi. The sequence continues at coordinate 98,695,039 of NC_077223.1, forward strand.
GTATTAATATCAGACACTTTTCTTCCTTTAAGCACTTATGCAAAATTATCTTTATAAAATATATTAACCAGTAACCAGTCAAAAACTTATCTGGTTATCTGGTATGATTTAATAAAATTGAAATACTTACCGAACTTAAGCATAAATAAAAAAATAATCATATTGCAGCCTCTAACACAATGAGAATTTAAGTTTATGTTGTACTAAATTTAGTACAAACCATGTTATAGATTTAACCTAGAATTTCTTGTAAAAGGGAATGACTTTCATGATTCCTTTAAGTTCAAATTAGAGGTTTGATGTTAAAAAATGAATTTCAATAGTATATTTAATATTAAAAGGCAAAATAATTAAAATTCCGGATATCCAAAATTTAGTACACTCATATTCTTATTCTTTTTCAAAAATTGATGATAAAGAAAACAAGATTAGAGATTTTAAATTGCTATATTTAAGAAATATGGGATCGGGAATCCTCGTTTTTTTCCATTTTGTTTTTTACATTTTTGTTTTTTCCAGTTTGTATTTGGAATCTTTGTCTTCGGTAATTTTTGTTTTTGGAAACTTTGTCTTTGGAAATCTTGTCTTTCATACATTTTGCACAATTATCGGAAATTTTGTCTGTCACACATTTTGCACTAGTATATTTTATAACTTTCCAAAAATTTCCTTTTTCTCAGAAAATTTCCCTTTGCCCAAAAGACGAAACTAAAAACTTCCCAAAACACAGAACATTTCCCCTTGTCCCGACAGGCGATACTGATAACTTCTTAAAACACAGATAATTTGCCTTTGCCCCAAAGGACGAAACTAAAAGCATTCCCAAGTCACAGAAAATTTCCCCTTGCCCCAAAGGACGAAACTAAAAATTTCCCAAAATATAGAAAATTTCCTTTTGCTCTAAAGGACGAAACTAAAAATTTCCCAAAACATAGAAAATTTCCATTTGCCCCAACGGACGAAACTAAAAATTTCCCAAAACACAGAAAATTTCCCCTTGTCCTGAAGTACGAAACTAAAAACTTGAAAAAAACCAATGTGATGCCATTATTTCATTTAATAAAATATACTTGTTTAAAATATATGAAAGACAAGATTTCCAAAGACAAAGTTTCCAAAAACCAAAAATTACCGAAGACAAAGATTCCAAAAAAAAAACTGGGAAAAACAAAAGTGTAAAAACCAAAATGGAAAAAAACGAAGATTCCGCAAACCAAGAAATATGGTGATCATATTTATTTTTTGGTATTACAGAAAGTAAAACATGTTAAACATGATGAGTAAATCAAAAAACAAGTGTATTCTACAATCACATCTGTATACAGGAATAAAATTTAGTTGTTGATTTATGTTTAAGACGAATTAAAGCTATCGACAAGGCTATTGATAATATTTTAGATTTTTGTTAGAACGAGAGATTTGTACTAAATTTAGTGCAATTTAGGCTATTTCCAAAAAAAAGATAAATAAGATTAATTTTAATTTAATTTTATGTTTACAATAGGTTTAAAATTTAAACCTCTTAAATTACTACAATTCATTCTTAAACAAAAATTTGTTTTTTTTTTTAAATTATTTTTTTGTATTTCTCAAGCTCGAATTATCTTTTTCATGAATTTGACTACAAATTTAGATTTGGTTAAAGGATGATAAGTGCACGCATTAGATAAGCCGTGGAGCCGGTGGAGTGCTACACTGAGAAAAAACGGGGGTGCGATTAATTTTTTTTCCTCATAACTTTAACAATTTTTAGGTGTAAAAATATATCAACATTTTTTAATGTTAATTTTACACATTTTTAAGGGTAAAATTAACATGAAAAAGGGTAACTTTAACCTCTAATACACCTAAAAAGCATAATATTTACACCAATTTCGGATCAATAACGCAAGGTAAAATAAACATTTCTGGAATGTTATTTTAACTTTTTCGGATTTCTCTCAGTGTAGTTTTTCTACGATGTAATGCTCTAGACTAAACACACTTACGACTTTAGCCGTGAGACGAATTAGTGGAAAATTATGAAAATGTAGTTTGGCCATTATTTCTAATATATAATTACACCAAGGCATCACTCGGCTAATAATCCTCAGGTATGCTCCTCCTCAGGTGCTTTGAGTTTAAATTCACTTTAGTACTGAAATTTTTCGGTCATGAACTGAATTCGAATCGTATCCAGTTTTTTTTATTATAATTAAATATTTGCAGTAGCATTTGTACTGTCTTTTTTCATTTAATTTCTGCATTGCATTGTAAATTAATTATTCAAATTGAGCATCCTGTGGATGTGTGGCATATACAACCTTAGAAATAGTTTTCCACCGTTTTCACTCTGAAGTAGTGGTTGGTAATCAACGCTAAGACGGCGGTGGCCGCAAAAATTTTTGCAATGTAATGAATGATGCGAAATCTCCAAAAACATTGATGACAATAAATCAATTATCTATCTATCCATCTATCTATCTATAAGTCGTTATATTTTAATGCTGTATTTTAGTTAATGTACTTCATATTCTGATTTGACTATCCCATTTTCTTAGTTATACATTCTTCTACATTGCATGATATCTCAATTGGGTGAATGTTGGAAGACGAAAGTTCAAAAGATATGTTATAAGAACAGAAAAGACAGAGGGATAAAATGTTGTATTTTATACACATCACGTATGTTTTTTATACATTTGAGTGATAAACTTTTGAATTATGAGATCACTATATTATTGTAACGTGTGAATGAATGAAGGTGCAAGACCCTGGCTCTCCCATTCACACATTATGTACATATATCTTTAAATGTCCCCAAGTTTTCTTCTTCAATTTCACCCTGCCGGAATGTTGAGATATATATCCTCGAGGTATGAGGATGATCATTTTGTGGATATGTTATGAAGCGTGTTATTGATAAACGACAGAGACACTATAAAATATTGTATGGAGAAGACAGCAAGTGTACGATGAAGAGGATGGTAACGTTTTCATGAGATCTTAAGACGAGTTTGCCGAAGGGGGTGAGGCTATGGGTAAATATTGAAAGACGTATTTTTTCCTTATATATAGAGCATGCAAAATTCTTCAACATTTGTCGCAAGCAATAAAATTTGATGGCAATTTCAATGATGATGAATATTTCGTTTTATTGGCCACTTTTACTGTTTCACAATTTTTACTCCATATTCTCCAACCCTCATTTGAACTCCTAAACCACCATAAACTACCATATTTTTATGTCTTTTTCTTTTTTTTTGAGGTAAAAATATGCACGAGAAAAAATATAGCTCAAAGTGGATGAATGTTTGATGTTTAATTCAATTGAATTTGAAGATGGGGGTGAATGAATGTGAATTTTTGTGGAAGAGCTTTTGAACAAAAGCAGCAATTATTACTGATATTTGATTAACTGGTGTAGTATGAATTTAATTAAAATGGAAAATAATAACTGCTACTGGCAATAAGCGCAAAAACCATTAAAAAAAATCAAAAGTGCTTTGTCATTTATTGCTGTTGACGACCTTTTCACCCTTTTAATTCTTGCATTTTTCCGCTGGTTGGATAGTAATAATGCATTTTATTGTAATATTTGATTATAGCCCATTTGTGTGCAGAAAATGAGGGAATTTTTTTTAATTACACCGTTATTGCACTCAGAGTTTGTCATTTTAACTTCATTTCAGTTAATTTCTGGTTAATTTCGAGTTTTTTTTTGTTGGTATCAAAATTGTGTACCAAAAATGTGTGTTTTGTATGTATAAAATTTTTCATTCTAAAACACTATCATTAAACATGTAGAAAATGAGAGATGTTGTATTTTCCCATGATGAAACTCATCTCTCTTTTGTAGCATTTCGCAAAATTCAACAAATATTTGCCCTCTGGTAGCACTAGTGTTGGTCATTTTTCAAAAGTGTCAGCGGCACAAGTTCATAATCAATCATAGTTTATGAGGCTGCAACTATATATTACACCCAACATTGTGGTCTTGTTTTCAACACAAAACACACCGTCAGCAAAAACACTTGAGCAAGAGCAACATGGGAAGGTGGCAGCAATTCAAGTGAGTGAAAAGTTCAATGGGAAAAAGCTTGAAGCTTTTATTGCTTGTTATGTTTGCTTTTTTCCCAGTTTTGTTGTCTTTTATTGTGCTTCAGAGAAGTCCTCGATGATGTATTAATCCTCCTGTGAATGGATCCTTCTAGTGATTTAACAACACTTAAAGTTCTTTGTGAAACGACTGATTCTTTTTCTCAATTTACGTGTTGCAAGTGAGATTACAATTTGCGCCCATACATTTTTCATCGGGTCTCTTCTGGTATTTTTTTTTAACAATTGTGAAATACAATTTGGAAGACATTCTTACTTTTTATTAAATTAATTATGTTAAGATTTTTTGTGTTATTTGTTTAAAGGGAATTTATGAATTAGGTCGAAATAGAATTTGCAATTTCACTAGGTTCCGCCTATAAAAAAACTTGTGACATAGAGGAAAGGCTCATAATTTTGTCCAGTTTCTTATTTTGGACACTTTGAGGATAAAATTGGACACTAAAAATAAATTGATTAAAATTATGGATTTTTATTCCAATATTTGACGAATAATGAATTCTATCTAAATATTCGTTCTTTTTGGAAGATTTTAACACTAAATACGTTAAATTTTGAATATGATTAGAGTTGAAATTGCTTTGTTGAAAATTCAGTGTGAGCAATTGCTTACGAGAAATATGACAGAACTTCGTGTTTACTTCTTATTTAGCTGTGGTGAAGTACCAACAATGTTTTTTCGCTTTTTTTGAGTGATAATATTGAATATTAATTGAATATCGTGTTAATTCACGTGAATAGTGATTTGTACATTTGACCTGAAGTGAGATTTGCCTTTTGAATTAGATTTTTCGTGTGAAAAATGGGAAATTTTTTAAGATATTCACCAGTGAGGTGATACTCCTTATTTTGGACAGGTGTTATTCTCACGAAATTTCGTGAAGTTTTAGCTTTTGTGATGACTAGGTTGGACAAATGCCTGGAGAAACAAAGGAGCATCATCTCTACGAAAGAGATGTAGCGAGAAATGCCTTGAAAGGCTCCCGGAAAGGCCAGGGAATGAGCGAATCCGCACGTACTTGGAGTACCGAAGTCAACTCACTTTAATGAATGATATGGAAAGTTTCCTGGCTTCTTGTGACATTCTACGTTTCCCTTACATGAACAGGAAGAGGACTTGGTAAGATTGGTTCATGAAATGAAGAACAGTGGGCATCCTGTTGATGCGGATTAGCTGTCCATATTTACAGCCAAGTTGTCCAAATTAATAGCCAAGGTGTCCAAAATTAGAGTCAAATTCACCTCTACATATCAATTCATTTTTAAACGTATTAAGACTAATTTTAGTAAAGATAAGACGATAAATAGCTTGCCAAGTTTCTAAACAACCCTTATGAAAAGAGAGTAACAAAAAAAAGTCAATTAGTATTGAAAATATCGCATTTCAAACTTAGAGCGCCGATGCTTATAAGCAGACTGTCCCAAATTATGAGCCTTTACCCTATTTATTTTTTTAGTTTTAGCAATAAGATTCTTCGTTTGGATTAAATTGTCACTTTACTTGTTTTTTTTGCCTTTTTATTGTCAGATATTAAAACCACTTAAAAGCTAAAGTGAAGCAGCTTAAGATAACGCTTTCTAAGCCCTACTGGCTTTTGGGCCATCATTCCAAGATATCTCTATCATCAAAAGTGCTAATCTATATAGCTGTTTTAAAACCCATTTGTACTTACGGAATTCAAATCTGGGTAACTACAATAAGTCGAAATTATTGAGAATCATTACCCGTGCATCTTAGTATATCAGGAATAATGCCACATACAGAGATCTCAACGTTGAATTAATCGAAGATGAAATTTCAAAAATTTGTCGCAAGTACAAAGGCAAAATAGATGGACATCCAAATGAGTTGGTCAGACTCTTGCTTGAAGTAAAAACCTATGGGAGGCTTAGGACCGGGAGAGTTGACGTGTCTACTTCTACTCTTTCTCAATGTTGTGAAACTATATCCGGAACTTAGAATCCAGGAACCGTGTGAATTACCGTGAAAGACAGTGGTGTAATGCTGTAGTGTTTTGTGTATTATTCTAAAATTATTAGTGTGAATTTTATAAGATGTCTTATTGATTTAGAGATACGAAATAAATATATGCCCTTGAGTAGTTAAAAAAAAGTGATTAACAAGTTCAACCCATTAGTGACCATGGTATGATATATCATACGCAAACTAGTCGTGTTTGGATAAGGAAAAGCATAATCAAAATTTATTTAATATATCGTCGATTACCTCAGCCGCTGTTGTATCTGCATTTTGTCAATTTTCAGAAGATGATTTTTCCCAAAAATGAACCCTGAATAGATTTCAAATGTCATTTTTTTAGAACACTACTGGTGGTCTCCATAGTAAAATTTAGAGAATATTTGATTTATATCATATGATCTATGTAAATCCGCAACTTATCTTTAGCTGTGTTTAATTTTCAAAAACCTCAACACTTATAAAGTATTTTTTGTGAGTCCAAACCAGCGAAGAAAGCAATAATCAAAGTAAAACTTTTTCGCAGTCCATTCTCATGTTTTCAAATGGTTGATTGAACACCTGTCAGATTCACGTCCACATCTTCTCTGAAAGGAATTGCCATTAAATATTCCATCACAATTCATCACGATGTCCAGACTCTTCATAAGAATTTTTAGGAATGCATTAAAACGTTCCTTCAGCTCATCTTGAATGGTCACGTTCATAAGACGAGTACTTCTGTGAGAATGTCTTCTTTAACAGACTTACAATTCTATGCTTTTCAAATCTAAGATCCTGGGCAATGAGATGTTTGATCCTATTTGTGATAAATTCCTCAGGAACTGATAAACCAATTCTTCTTGTTGCTCTTGTAATCAAATCTTCGTGTCAGTCAATACGTGACTTATTAGTTCAGTAATTTCCAGAGTAAATTAAATGGCATTGTGATACAAGGCTTGTGCAAGTTTTAAGATAAAGATAGTTCTAAAAGTTCGACATTGTTTCTTTTTCATTCTCACTTTGAATATTTGTACAACTAGAAGTGAGAGATATATCAATATTTGCTTTAATACTACCTAATTAGATAATAATGTGATATTATTGAGTTTTTATCTACACGAAAAAACAGGAGAATTATCGATAAATTTAATTTATATACAAACAATTGACTGATCATTAATGAATTGTTAATTTCAAAATTTTGAAAGATTTTATTTTGCAATGATACCATCTCGTTAACATTCAATTATCTTGTTTTAAAAATTCTGATTCAGATCTGCATTTCATTTACAGGATGTTCCTTAAATTCACCACCTTCAATGATATAAACACTGCCACTTTGTCCTGTTAAAATATATTTCACTGCTGCTTTTCCAACATCTTCGGAACTACAAAAACAAAAAATAATAATTTAAAATTTAAAAACAATTCTTGCGATCCACTATTTTTGTATAAATGAAAATAATTTTCAGATCTCATCAGCACAACATGCATTTCTCAAAATGGTTTCTTAATTGAAAAAAAAAAGATTTAGATTTTTGTAAATTAACTTATAATGGGAGATATTGTAATGGTATATGAGTACAATAGCTTAAGTGTAACAATTTATCAAAATTTAGGAAAAAAAAGATGAAATGTTCACCTCTCAATTCTAAGATACAGCAAGCTTAACCCTTTAAGGACGATTGGTACACCGGTGTCCCATAAAGAAAATAATTTTTCCTGACTACGCAAAGTTATTTTTTTCTTATGTCTGTGCATAATTGTAAAGTAGAAGGTTGAAGTAATCTAGAATATTTTTTGCAAGTCTCTAGCTATTTGCTATGTAGGAAATATTTAAGCTCAAAAATGGCGAATTTTTAAATTCTCAAATTCATAAATGATTTTATTATTTTTTTGTACTTCTAATATTTTTTAAGCAAAACCCTTTTGGCAATAAAAACTACAATATTCATGCGTGATATTTTTCATTAAAGCAAAAAATATTATTCATTGGTACTGTCAGAAAAATTACTTAAATTTTGTCCCTATCGTTCATAGAAGCACAAAATACACCGAATGAGATTCTGCTGGACTTTCCAAGGTTAGATGTAAGACTTATCATTGATTATATTTTTCAGTTAAATTTTTATTGTTGATTTTCAATCCGTAAAAAGTGTCTCGTGCGTCGTTAAAATTTTAAGTTAAATATTTAATGTCAAAATTAAAGATTTTCTTTTCTGATTTAAAGCCTTTGAAGCATAACGACGCTTCGAATTTACGAGCTGACATTATGGTTTTCAGCGCAAGGGATCCGGAATTATGCATTTTGGGATTATGCACTGACGAATTTTTAAACACACTTAAGGCCTAAATAGGCTCATGCCGATTTTACAGAATATTCTAATACTTGTCATAATTTTAATTCTAATGAACACATACCTTTGCATTTCGAGTTTAGTTTTAACATTATCTTCCCTCTCTTTAGTGGACATGAAGGAAATGTTTAAACAATTGTGGAACAGTTCCGTATCTGTTACTCCTGGACAAAGGCTGAGGAATTTGATTCCCAAGTGATCACGCTTATAGGCAACTGCGCGTGTGTAGCTGATAACACCGAACTTCGTTGCAGAATAGGTTGGTGAGATAGAGAATGGGTTCAATCCGGTGATGGACGCAATATTTAAAATAACACCACCTTTCCCTTTGCCCTTGTCCGCCCTCATGTACTCAATGGCGATTATTGTCGATTGAATAACACCCAAAAGATTCACTTCTACCACTTTCTTTGGAATACTTTCATTGTAGATCCCCGCACAATTTATTACGATGTCCAAGTTTGGGATCCCACTTGTGAATTCTGAGTAGCATTTTTCCAGCTCTTCCTTGGAGGTCACGTCTACTTTGAAGTACTTGATGGAGACTCTTGGATACTTCTTCCTCCACTCACTGATAATCTTGGGTTCCTCTGAACTTAGATCAAGAGCAGAAAGATATTTAATCCCATTCTTCAGGAGTTCGACACAAATTGCTGATCCAATTCCTCCTACTGCTCCAGTAACTAAAGCACTTTTATTCACCAAAGACATCTCCTTTTTGGCTACTTCACAGACATGCAATTAAAATTTGACTGAATTAGAAAATTCAAAGCGTCTTTTAATTTATAAAGCCAGTAATCTTCTATTTTTAGCGATAGAAAACTTTATTTACCCTGTTACTTGTTTAATTAGAATATAATCTTGTTGTATGATTGGTGTGTTATGCTTTGTTCATGTTTATGCATAGTCTTGGAAAGTGATAATTAGCTGAATTCTGTCTTGATTATATTAATCACATAAAAAAGCAACGACAAAGTGCAAAATACTTCGCTGAGTGCAGCAATTCGTATTTTCGATATTCTGTTTAATTGATTTTTCATTTATATTTTTAATGAATAATCCAGTTTTGACTTATGGTTTATATTGCCAAAAGGGTTTTGCTTAAAAAATCGGAAGTATAAAAATAATTAAAATTAATTTTCATTATGAGAATTTAAAAATTCGCCATTTTTGAGCTTAAATATTTACTACATAGCAAATAGCTAGAGTCTCGCAAAAAATATTCGAGATTCCTTCAACCTTCTACTTTACAATTTATGTACAGCAGAGGTGTGAAAGAACCGTTGAAACCGAATTAACGTCAAAATAAGTTTGCTCAGGTAGCGTTTTGACCATTGACGAACAAGCTTTATTTGACGTTTTTTCGGTTTCAAACGATTCTTGCACACCTCTGATGTACAGACATAAGAAAAAATTACTTTAGGTAGTCAGGAAAAATTATTTTCTTTATGGGATACCAGTGTTCCAATCGTCCTTAAAGGTTTAAAAGTATTTTGGGACTTGTTTGGGAATCATTGAATTGTTGAACTTTTATTATTAGTCTGTTCCAGATCGGAGATTACGACAGCAGGGAAAGTAAAACTAAAGCCTAAGACTTAACCCTTTAAGGACGAGACGGTCAAAAATTGAGGGTCAGAAAAAACCACTTTTTCTGACTTTTTAAAGCACAACGCAACTTTAGAAGTCCGTAGGAAAAATTTCATTTTTGGGTCACCGGTGACCCAATCGTCCTTAAAGGGTTAAACTTCAAAATATTTTATTTAGGTACTTTATAAACCAAGAAATTATATGGAGAATTTCATGTACTGTCCCCGATTCGAATACAGGTGATAGAGGGAGGTGGGGCAGTGTCACGCAGCTGACTTTTTTTCAGGACTCATTTGCTAAATGACTATAACCAACCATATTCAAATAAACTATGTTCCATTATTTTCTCTTAAGTATTGATTATTTGAAAATTTGAAGAGCTATTCCTAAATAATTATTTTTGTCCCTAAAAATCTTCATTTTCGAAAGTAATCCATGTGTGATACTACTTCAGACTCCTGCACTGAGTAAAAAAAGGGGGTGCGATTAATTTTTTTCCTCGTAACTTTAACACTTTTTAGCTGTAAAAATATATCAATATATTTTAATGTTAATTTTACACATTTTTAAGTGTAAAATTAACATGAAAAAGGGTTAATTTAACCCCTAATAACCTAAAAAGGGTAATATTTACACCGATTTCGGATCAATAATGCAGGATTTGCATAAAAACAGGTCCGTAGCAATACTTTTCATTTTATTTACTTGTGATGATGTTTATAATACTTATGTTTATTTACTATATAAGGGGTCTCATGATGGCTTGAAACTCTACTAACTGAGAGTAACGTCGCGTCGTGGATGTTGAATTTTCGTAAAGTATAGGATTTAATGATACCAAAATTTGACTTTTTCTATAGTGAGATGCGGAAATTTCAATCTATCTATTAAAGGGAGTGTACATATATTTTGCTTTCTCTAGAGAGTTTGAGCAATATAAATAGGCTACAAAATTCTTTTAATTGACGTGGTACAATAAATTGGTATGTCGTTATTACATAACACTTACTTAGATAAGTGAATTTTTAAAAATATCAACTCGTTTTATTGTTGATTTTTGAAGAGTCGAGGTCAAGGAAGCGATAAACTGAGGAATTGCATTGATTTTATTTTAATATTTTCACAACATTGTACTCATACTTTTTGCATGTTTTGGAAAAACTCGTTAGGTATAGAAATTAATTTTTTTTTCAAGATTTAATTTAATTTACAATTAAAGTGTTTCTAATCAGTTGATGATAATTTTTTCAAACAAAGTAAATTTGAATGGCGTTGTTGACTTTGTGATTAATCACAGATATTGAATGGAAATTTTTCAAGTAGCTCCTAAAGCTTGAAATTTAAACTTGGTAACAATATTACATTTTAAGTAGATTTTTTTAATTCTCTAATTTTTATACAATTGACTATTTTTTATTACTAAACGATATGTGATTTATAGGCACTAAGTAAATGTTTCACCATTCCATCACTGGTATATCCGTAACTTCAGTAATCTTGTAATCTTCTGACAGCCAAACACTTCCGCTCTTTCCTTCCTTCAGAATTTTTACAACTCCTTCTCCAACAGCGGAAGCACTGCAAAAGTTTTTTATTCAATATTAGAATTAACCTAAATTTATTTAATATTAATCAGGTTTAGACCTTTGTGGTGGTCGAGCAGCCTTCAATGCATCTTGTTTCCCTGGACTTCCTTTCATGTAATTATCTGACATAAAGCATTGCTCATAAAGTTGGGATTGCGTGCTGGAAGGACATATGAGGAAGAACTTAATGCCCATATAATCCCGCTCAAAGGCCAGTGCCCTCGTGAAGGCGACAACACCGTGTTTGCTTGCACAGTACGAAGGAACTGCACTCATTGGAACCAGACCAGCAGTGGATGCAACGTTGAGGATCATGCCACCTTTTCCTTTGCCATTGTCCATCCTCATATATTCAAGGGCTATTAGAGTAGATCCAATGGTTCCACAAAGATTTATCTCTATAACTTTTCGGTAGACTCTCTCATTGAGGATCCCAGCACAATTCACGACAATATCCAGACTCTGGATGCCTTTCGTGAAGTCTGAGTAACATTTCCGAAGTGCTTCATCACTAGACACGTCCACTTGGTAATATTTGATGGTAGCTTTTGGGAAATTTTTTCTCCACTCATGGACAATTTTAGGCTCTTCGGAACTTAGGTCCAGAGCGGCAAGATGTGCAACACCATTTTTCAGAAACTCTTCACAAATTGCAGCACCAATTGCTCCTGTTCCACCGGTAACCAAAGCACTTTTGTTCACAAAAGACATTATTATTTATTATGATTTTTAAGCTTCTCAAAATAAATATTTTCCTTGATGTTATTTCTTTGATAGTAGAACACTGAGTGAGATTTTTATCACTAGAATCGCTAATAAACGCAGTGAAATAGTTGCAAGTCAGTCTAGAATATTGATAAGCAGAAGAGGTTTATTTGGTTTGCCGCTATCAAGATAGATTATATTATACAATCAAATTATATAATTATATCTAATCAGAACTTAAGGGGGCTTTCCAAATCGTAGTGTCAAAAAATCGACTTTTTACCAAAGAATATATTACAAAAATTTCACAATCCAACTTAAAGTATTTTCAAAGGTTCTGTGGTGTAATTGACCGCTCGACTATTGAAGCGCATGAAGGTATATATTTCTCATAATCAATGTAAATTGAATAAAAAATTGTAAACTGAACAATGTAATGTAGGGTGAAAGGAACGTCTATTGACACTTTAAGAACTCGTGACAGCACCTATTGACACCCCCCAAGAAGCAAAATAGCTGCCTTATAGAACCAAGTATTAGGCAAGTCTTTTAGTGCACTTTTAAAAGACTTAAAGAGAAAATTTTCTGAGGAAATTCCTATAGCAGCTCTTAAGATCCTTAAGAGTACGCCACTTTACTTATAGTAATCTCAGTGATGGAAGCAAGAGCGTTATAAGTAATTAATTAAATTTTTGGTTCTATAGTGCCTTACTTAGGGAATTCTACAAGACTATTTTAAGAAAAAATTGCTGCTTGGGCCTACTCTATACTATTTGGGATACGAAATTTGAACATCTCTGTTTATAGTAAAAGGTATATTACAGAAAAAAACGTTATATTACTTATATTTTACTAGATACATTAATTAATTTTCAACATTTTGACAAAAGTGTCAATAGGGGTTCCCTGTCGAACAGACGTTCCTCCGACCCTACAAAGTGGCAATAAAAGCTCGGTACATCGAAATAAATAAGTATTCAATAATAATTCTCGAAGGTACAGAGACAAGAACAAAGGAACACCGAAAAATTGGCGGGAAAGATAGCAATATAAAAAAAAAACTGTGAACTACTTAAGACGAAAAAAGCTTTAGAATTAAATTCTCTTAGTTAAACAACAAACAGTCTTTGCAAAAAAAATACAGCATGTTAAAGTTAAAATTCTGCACCAAAATATTCATTTTTTAAAACATTAAAAAATTCGGGTTTGACGATTTTCTCTGGTTTTTCTTGGTTTAACCATATAAAGAACATTAACATTGATTTTTCGATTATGATACACGAATTACGAGCTGCGTAATCCCAAGAATTAGGGGATGCTGCGACGAACTACTTATTAGTCTGCTGTTTTGTAATATTTTTCTTATTTAAGCACTTTGAATTTGAATGTACCAAAAATTTCAAGTAATTTGGTCAATTCCCAAATACCGTGTAGAACTGTTATTTTTTTTATCCTAATTCAGACTCTCTCCTTAAAGTGATTTTTCAAGATCAATGCTTATAACTTTGAGAGCTCATACGAACTATCCACAGTTAAGAGAGTTACTCCTGCAGGCGATCGACGTATTAATTTAGCAAGTTCTTCCAATATGGTATATGACATTATAATAATGATTACCTTGTAATATAAATTATACATAATAATATTCCATTATATTATTTGAAATTCGTTTGTATGAGTTTTTAAGATGAGGGCGGTATTTGTAAGTCAATTCAGTCAATGCTGTAAAATAATAAAAGAAATTTCTTGTCAATTACCTGGCTATTCCCCTTGAATAGTGTTTATGAGCGATTATTGATTGCAAATTATATTGCAAATACTTGAATATAGTGAGTTTTTCATTTGAACATTGTTGTTGAGTGATTTTGCTACCCAATTGGACATGTTCGAAAATACAATTAATAATATTGCTTGAATCTCTAGAATTCAAGGAAAATAAATGAAGGTTTTATTTTAAGAACGTTCGTGTAATTCTCAAAATTTTAAGAGTAATTTTTACTTTATTCATAAGGATTTTTTTTAAAGCATATACTTTTTTCTAAAGTACAATAGGAATGAGAATCGTGTATAATTTAGAACACTATTTCAAAATAATATGAGTTGACGTTGATTACTTAAATAATTACAGAGAGTCGTCACGAGATTTATTGAAACTAATTTTTTTGCACTGCTCAAATACATGGATATAAAAATATTTAAGTAAGGTTGAGGTAGTTTTACGTGTAACACTTTATGACTTTTTTGCCAAAAGAATATATGAACTATATTCATTCTGAATATTTCCTTTATTATTTTTCTTAGGCATTATTTTGAAAATAAATTGCACACTTTAAGAATTTAAATACTGAGTCGAAGGACTACCCGTACGGTAGGGAACAATTAATTGACAATTTCGTCAAAATAATAAATTTTATTTAATGGCCTCTACACATTGGGAGCAATTTTTGTCAAAAATTGCTTTTTTGAAGGAAATTCCCTGCAGCATTGTAGGGAGAAACGTCAAATTTCTGTCAAAAACGCAATTTTTGACGAAAATTGCTCCCAATGTGTAGACACCTTAACTTAAAATGAAAGTAGTAAAACGTTTTTTTTTTTTCAGTAATCTAGTATTTTCTAAGGATAGTTGTTTATATTTGATATCCCAAATGATACAAAATAGGGTGCCAAAGGATCAGGGCACGATTTCTTAAAGTGCCAATCTTAATGCCAATAAGAGTTCATTCGACCCTAAATTGATCATTATTTTAAAATCAAGTATTTAAGCTTTCGTCTACAGGAATTCAGTTTGCTTGATTAAAATTAAAACTTAATTACTTTAACATTAACTGTACTCTCAAATCGGTTTTCAAGCCAAATAATCAGAACTTCTACCCTATCGGAAGAATATAGTACCAAACTTTTGCTTAGTTTCTTTTTCTATACTTTAATTCAACGAATGGAAAGTCCAAATATTTGTATGCTGAGTACAAATGCTGCAGAAGGATTTGAGTTTTGTCTTAAGAGATTATGGAAATGAAAGTGAAAAGATGTTCGTTTTTCCGAGCTTAGTTCTTCTGAGAGGATTTCATGAGATTGAAAGAAAACAACATGCAAAATGGATATATTTCAATCGATTTTCCAAAACATTGCATGTGATAGAAATGATGCTGTGTCTACCATTTTAATTAAAAAGCATTTTGTACAGTTTTACCTCATACATTTTATGTGATAACCTTTGCTATTTTATTAACTTTGCTTTATATAACAATTGGATCTAAAGATTGTTCTGTAAGTTGACCACAATTGATGACCCAAACACTTCCACTCTGTGCATCCTCAATAATTTTAACCACGGCTTCAGATACTTTGTTAGAACTAAGTTGAAAATAAAATAAGTTAAATAGGTTTGGATAAAGAAGAATTTCATAATATACGTACCTTTGCATTTGGTAAGAGCTTCGCAGCTTCTCGATTGTATTTGTATCAGTTTCGTAGAAATGGCCCTTATTAAAACATTCTTTGACAAGGTTAGTTTGTGTACCACCTGGACAGAGTGTTAGAAATTTAATGCCCATACTGTTACGTCCATGAGCTAGACATCTAGTAAAAGTGATAACAGCTTGTTTGCTGGCAGCGTACGTAGGCATAATGCTTAGAGGTTGGACTCCAGATATTGAAGATATATTAACGATGGCTCCACCTTTTCCTTTAAATTTATCAATCCTCATGTGGTCTAGGGCCACAAAAGTCGAACCAATAACGCCGCAAAGATTAACTTCAACCGTTTTTCGATGCAAATTCTCATCCATGATTCCAGCGCAATTTACCACAATATCCAGGTTTTCAATGTCTTCAGTGAACTCTGCGTAACATTTTTTAAGATATTCTTGCGAGGTTACGTCCACTTTGAAGTACTTGATGGATACTCCTGGGAATTTTTTTCTCCATTCATTGACGATCTTCGGCTCTTCAGAGTAAAGATCGAGAGCAGCAAGATGTATAATTCCTTCTTTTAAAAATTCTTCACAAATTGCAGCACCAATTCCTCCAGTTCCTCCAGTTACTAATGCACTTTTGTTCACAAAAGACATTGTACCAAACTAACCAAATTTTATTCAAATTGTAGTGAAGTGATAAACACAGAAAGGTACTTTATAAATGAAGTAGACCCAGCTTTTCGGTCTATATATATGATTTTTTTTTATTGCTGCTAATAAGAAATAATGTTTGTTATTTTGTGTTATATTCCATTTTAAGTTTTTTTATCATTCAGTTTTTTTTTACATTTTAACTTGTATAAAATTACTGCGTTAATAGCCGACTTTTGATGCATAAGTGGTTTTACGCAAGTTTTTTTATAGGATATTACTGTTTCTTTCGGAATAATATAGTTTACTCATAGTTTATGAAAAATAACAAACAGATGTTTCTATAAATAGTTAGAACGTAAAACATTTTTATTTTTTATTAAAAAAACCGTAAACCTGATAAGTGTTAAAAGATATTTTACGAAACATTTCTAAAAATAATAACAAATCGAACTATTTTTTTTTAACAATCTTAATATTTATCCATCGTTAAACGTCATTATGCTACACAAACATTTTATGATGAGCTTCAAATACGTAAAATAATACACAAAAATAATTAAAAAAAGAAAACAATTAGAATGAACTGTTATTTTTCATTAGTTATTATCTTTATAATCTTTGTTCTGTAGTGCGTTATGAATATGAATTTTTAATGACGGGGTCACCCAGACGGACGTCTTCAACTCAATTGTTATCTATGGTTATGGGATCTTAATGCGGGAAGAATAAGATCGCGATTTCGTGCACTTAGAATGCGATTTCTCCGAGTGTAAGAAGTAAGAGTAAGTATTTTACCGACCGATGCGCAATTTCATCATTCAAAAACACTTGGTTGAATGATATGGATGTCAATCAGATCTTAAGAAAGATTACTAAAGTAGATGCAGAATAAGATAATACTGAAGAAAAAAACAATTCCGGAAAGAGATTATTTTTTGGTAATTAAGTCATAATCTGATAATTTTGTGATTTTTATAAATCTATTTTAGGTGAGAACTTAAAATTTTTACAAACTGTCCATAAGTGTATAACGTCCGTAAGTTATGACTCCATCCATCCTTACTATAGGCATCTTTGTTCACTGAAGAAATGGTCAACATAAGTCTAAGTAATGTTGACTGACAAAAAAAATCAATGTTTACTATTACCCCATGTTTACTACTGCCTCAGTTACCCCTATACTAATTCTATATGTAATTTTATTACACAGAGCAATGCAACAAAACGAAAACTTTTTTCGTGGGATGGAAATCGATGAGTATACTTATTATGTGTTCCTTGTGGCCTCTTAAATGTTTGTCCTGAAGACATTATTTATGGTCCATCTCGTCAAAATCGTGACATGTATCTTAAAGTAGTTTTTTTTAGTAAATGGGTAGAATTATTTAATTGAACTCGTATTAACGGTATAGGTATAGGTTATTGATGTCTAGGTTGTAAGATATTAGTGTCCATAAAAACTACTTTTAGAAGAGGACTAAAGGATAATTTTCCTTTTGTTTTCTTTCTTTTTTGATAATGAAAATTTAAAAATAAAATATTTCGAAAATTTTAGTTAAGTTAATTAGGATTAAAAATTTTCTTATTTTAAGTGATTTTTTTCCTTTTCTCTAATATTGTTTTTAATTTTTTCAAGAAATTCACTGAAGTACTTTTATAAACATACTGATTTAAAGATCAAAATTTTTCAAGAAAAAAAACTTTGCCTTATGAGTATAGTCTATACTATTTCCTCTTTAGAGATTTAGGAGCAACAGAAAAACCAAAGAAAAAGTTTCAGTACATGATAATTTTCTCTTAATAATTTCCTGAGACTTTGATTCAAAATTCTCAATAAGTCAATTTGTGCTAAAGTGAATTTTCCAGAGAAAAAGAATGGACTTCTTAAACACTTTGCCAACTTCATTAAACTTATGTTTAAATAATAAAACTTTAGCTGCAAAAAATTATGCATGAATAAAAAAGAAATATAGCAAAATTATTGCTTCCGACAAAACTTGCTATTACATGATTTTTCAGACACTTTTCCTTCTATACGAAAGACAAGAGATCAACAGCAATTTTATGTTTGAATGACTAATAAATAGAATGTAAGTTGAGGAGAAAGTTTTGGTTCGCAAGGATTGTGCCTTACTTTTTTTTGCAACATGGGACTTTTAAGCAATGAGATAAAGGCTATAGCTACATATATAGATTTTGTTACATTTGTGGAAGGTAAAAGTAGCTTTCTAGACACTTTTTCCACTTTTCTTGTCTGTACCCTTTGTCTTTAATATTCAGAAGTTGTCATGGTGAAAAAAATCCAAATCTTTCCCATTTCAACCCAGAAAACAATATTCTCGGTTTCGAATCGATTATAAAGTTTTATTGGTTAAGTTTTTGTTCCGAGGATTAGGTCGATGTTTTTCACGTGAGCCAACAGAAAAAAAACAGAAAAGGGTGGCAGTGGGAATATAAATGGCTAAAGGGAAAATTTCTCGACGTAGGGAAATCTGTAATTTTGCAATTTAATGCCTCGTAAAATTATTTTCTATGAGACATCTTTTTCTTTTTTTCAATTGAACTGGGTAAAACTCTTTTGAATTGTTTTTCTGTGGCTCATAGGGAATTGAGTTGTAAGTTGAAACTTTTTTGGTTTACCTGTGAGAATTTTCTTTAGAGATTCCAGAAAGTCCTTACTTTGGGAATTTTTGGATTTGAATTTATTTTGTAAAATTTTTTAAGGAGACGTGACTAATATTTTATTATATTAAAGAGTGATGATGAATATAAATTAATCATAATAATAATGGTGGCACAACGTTCCATAGAGTAACTAGGCGATTATTATTATTATAATTCGTGTCGAGGCTTTAAAAAAATTAAGTATGTCTTGCCCAGAAACAGGCCATGTCAATGGCAAGCGGACTTGCCGACATCAAATCTTCTGCTCCACAAGGGGCGCAGAAGTCAGGCGATAAGATCTACATACAAATAATAAGAAAATTGACGTTCTTGCTGGTAACAGCATAATATTTGAGGAAGTGAAAAAATTGTTACGAGATAGAGAATGAAAACAAACTTTTTAATGTTGTAAAATATTCTAAGAATAATGAATTTTAGAAATGTAAATTCCAAGAATTTTTAGTGCTTAAATGAGATGTTTAATTTAAGCCCAGGATAACCAAGATTAAATAATAAATACGGGGGAGATATGATTATTACAAAATTTTCAATCTTGGTTATCTGTATTCAGGCAATTACTTAACCTAGACCGGATCATAGATTTGTTCTGAATCTGTCTTGAAACCAGCCACAACATATTAACATTTCAACTCAATCGGACGAGTTTTTGGTTTTAACAATTATTCAAAATTATACTAGTTAGATATATTTATAATATATTTTGGCATTTTACTACTTTGAATTCTCTTTTGGAACTGGACTTTTAAATAACTTTTATACTGAAAATATGTAAATTTTCGGCAGAAATTCTTCCGAAAATCTGCAGATTCTCGGCAGAATTTCTGCATAAGAAATCTGCATAGTCTCCATTGTCTCAACAAAAATATTGTTGATTTATCAAGAAACTGTAGAAGTCACAAAGAAAATGGCATGCTCTGCTTAACAAGCATTACCGATTAAACATTTTAGATGAGTAAAAAGATTCAAGAGAAAAATACTAAGTTCTTAAAAATCGCCCATGAAATGATACAAAAACACGAAATTTAGGTCGACACTGTGTTTAAAGTTTTCACTTCACTATTCTCTATTTAGAACACGGCGTCGCAGAATTCTTCATTTTATATAAACACTGTGATATCACTAAGAATCACTCTATTGAATTTTGCAAACTTCAGTGAAAAATATTCCATCTTTTCTGACATAGCTGTCTGGAAAGTCTGGAATGTAGATAAAAATCTACAGAAAATCGGCAAAATATCTACAGAAATTCGTCAGAGTATGCACCAGGATTCGTCAGAAAATCTGCAAAAAATTCGGACGAATTTTGTCCCAAGCCAAAATAAAATTCGTAGGAATATCTACAGATTTCTCGGCAGATTTTCGGTAGAGATGTAGATATTTTCTGCGGAAATCTGCAAGATATGTGACGAAATTATTTGACGGGAAAAGTTGAAAATTTTCCTTTTTATTTGTAGAGAATGATGCAGAATTCGCTTCTAGTTCAAAAGCTTCAATATTTAATGGCTCAGATGATTTGAATCACTTTACCTTAAATGTGTACAAATTTATGGATTTAACAGAAATATTGATCAATGTTCTTTGTTTCCATTGTCCAATGCATCGTTCACTTACTCCCAACACAAGATGTTATATATAATTCACAGTGATTTAATTGTATAATATTGTGAATTAATCTCAGGAGAGTGCTTAGAAGTGGAAAACTGGATAGTGTGAGATTAGATTGTGAGATATATGTATTCAATTGTGCTGATGAGAATTTGAGATTCATGTGGCCAAAATTAACAGAACAAATACACCAAAATTTCATGCAAATGAGGTCAAAGTGAGAGCGTGAATTTGTGACGATCGTGTGCAAATTTTCCAACCTACCAATGTCACAAATTTCTCCTTCCATTCTAATAAAGAGGTAGCTTTCTGGCGACAACTGGGGATTTGGATATGGGAAACTCATTGGATGAGGGTAGGGTTACGTGTGGGTGATGTTCCGCTTGTCAAACATCACATATAGATGCGACCAAACATCCAACCACCAAGGGACCTGTTGTCAAATACACATTGTCGCAAAATGGTGACAAATTAGATAATTTCCAAATCAATAAAATACAATTGGATGTATTTGTACGACAAAGATTTTATGTGGGTGAATTAATTACTACATGTTTCACTATTGCTGAGAAAATGTTTCATTTGTGCAGCAATTGCAATGTGACGGTACTTACACCAATCCTTAATATGACCGTTTTTCTGACATATTCTGCATAAGTATACTCAAAATGAATTCAAGCAATATTCCAATCATACCTCAGTAGAGATAAATAGTACTTTTGATTTGACTTTTTCGTCAGGTCATACACCCTGAAAAATTTAGATATGTTCACTTCATAGGGACTTCAAATAAAGCGAGCATATCTGAATTTCGAATTTATTTTGATACTCAAGTATCGCATTTAGTCTTATTTTTAAGAAAAATAAGACTAACCTGAAAATGTAGTTTCTTGAAAAATTGTCATAATGAAGTTACGACAATTAAAACGTAAAAAATACTAACATCAAAGAAATGGGAGATTTATGTAAGTAAAGTTACCTCAGCTCAAAGTAATTTTAACGTAAAACTTACCTTTTGTCTACCATTTTCTTCTACAATTTAGAAACAAATTGTCACTCCGATAATACGATATTTGAAAAAAAATCCATCATAAGGATTAGAACGAAGCTCACAGGGAGACAGAGATTGTAATATACTCCAAGAAAAGTGTGACAAATTGAAAATTTCACTCCACACTTTATTGGCTCATTTTCCCCAACTCCATCTCAGCAATTTTTCACCCTCGCTGTCATTGGGAAAGAATTGCTTGGGGCAAATTTTTCTCAATGGCATCTCTCCAAGAACTCTATGCCATTATTTCTGTGTTCCGTTGAGTGTTTGAATTGCGTGACGCACCGTCAATTCAAAAGTGTGATAGGGTTTTTTTTATCAATTCCCTTTCTCAATAGATGATCGTGTCAGCTCTTTTTCCTTCTTCTCTATCTTTTCCATTTATCTGCTTTATGCACTGTTACATTTTCTTCCCGGGGAACTATTATTCCTCGAGGAGGAGCTTTTAATCGGGAAAGCTGTATGAAAATCTTTCACATTGAATTGCATGTATGACACGTAATCTCTGTTGGAGGGTGCTTAAAATTCATTTTTGGTGAACATTAACATTGGTGGGAGTCATTATCCTTCGTGTAATTCCGTATTGAAATTCTCCTGTGACTTGAGAGGAAATTCCATGTGGAAAATATTCCATTCGCTTGAGTGCCAAGAATCATTTTGTAATTGTGGTATGAGTGTTAGAAAATTTCACGTTGAATTTCACAATTTTTCGTGCAATGAGATGGTTGGGTGTTTCTAATTAAAATATTATTCGTACCCCAGAAATTGGACCACAAAACACTCCCGTGGTATGTCATTTTCATCTCATCTTCCTTCTGCTACCAATAAATGCCTTCTTGTATGTGAATTTTCAGTACATTTCTTCCCAAAGCCACTGTTATGGCTCCATTTGAGCAACTTCCCTGGGTATATCATCCACATTCTTGGTGATATAATTAAAGGTTTTCTGGGTGAGGAAAAAGGATGCCTTCCATGACTTTTCACACTCACCCAAGAAGACATTTTAAGATACACATTTTGGCACGAAAAAGGAAATGTTTATGGGGGGTGAATTTGTTGATTTTCTTGTCATTTAGACTTTACCATCTCCCTCAAACAACGAGATTTTCAAGATCCTTAATTCTTCTTTTAATGCGTTTTAATTTTCTCAATTCTGTATTATATCCTTTCGAAAGTATTCTCCTCAATTTCACCTGCTTTCATTCTACTGTATCTATGAAGTAATAATTTTACTTTTTAATGTGAACTAGGGGAGGTTAAAACAGTTTTGCACATGAATTTCTAATTAAACTTTGAAGCTGATTTATAAAAAGGTGATAAATTGAACTAAAGTTTAGTATATCTTAAAAATTACAGTTGTTATTATAGGTTTATGCATTGTATAATAATCTAGGTAGTAATATTACGGCGGTTTTGTTTACAAATGTGCTTTGAGACGTGGCACTATGGAGTCGCTATTGTCTCAACGTTTGTCAAATTATTTTTCCCGCCGAGAGTCATTTTTCCTTCTTTTTCCTTAGTTGCCTCTCGGCAGTTGCATGGAATGGGTGGATATTGCTGCGTGCACTGCCGACGGCAATACACACACCTCACAATGCACACAATGCGCACACTAAGCCACCTCGCACTGAGCGATCAGGCGAGAGGAAGCGTGTGAATGTATGAATAAAATATTTTCTGTGAGAAGGATTTCATTGTTTCTCACTCATTTAGTGTCTCATAAGATTATTGATTTTTCTATGTGAAGATGTAACATTCATCATCCTATGCGGATTTCATTTGATTCTTTTTCCGTATGAGAATTAAAAGAAAATAGTAATTTTTATCGTAAGAAATGTTTTACTCTCAGCAAATAAAAAAAAATTAACCACTCTCTCAGGAGATAAACCAATATTGCAGCTAGAAAACACATCATATTTATCAATAAAAACGCACCATATTAATTAATCAATGAAATATTTTATTTCGTTAAGTAAAATACCTGACGTTGAAAAGAAGTCGTTTTTTTTATAAAACTACATTGATTTACATACCCTTGTGCTTATATTTCCTTTAACGACAATATTTCATTATTTCTCTGCAATAATATTTTCTGATTTCTCGAAATATCTATCGACACTTCTAAAAATCTTCGCTGAATAAATTCTTAAAAAAAAAAAAAATAGAAAAAACATAACATAGGTATAGAGCTAGTGGGGCTATTGAAAGGCTGCAACAAATTCGGACAATATTTATTTAAAAAGTACTGAAATATGGGAAAAATGCAACTAAAGACAGGAAGTAGATATCTCTCACCGTTAAGCCTCTGTAACCATAAGAAACAATTTAAAAAAATAAATATTTCCGGCAGAACTAAGTTTCTGGGATTGAAAAAAAAATATGATTTTTTTTTTGACAAGGGAAAGTTTATGGGAAAAACTAATTTTTTGTGATATAAAATTTCTTTTTCAATCACTAAAATTTAGTTTTTTTCTACAGATTTTCTCTCAAACCATTTTGCGTGCTCACCTAAAAGACAAGAAATAATTTTCGAGATTAAGGAAATAATTCGAGATTAAGAAATAATTTTCTTGAATTATTCAAGATGGCAATTTTTGTGGCGATTAGTGTCGACGTCGACATGTTCAGCTGGACTACATCCAAAACATATACAAAAATGAACAAAGTCACCACGGCCAATTTTGAGAAAAATTAGAAAAAAGTTCATTTTTGGCATATTTCAGTAGGATAGGGCACACATGAAAGGGAAATAAGAAAAAGAATAACATTATTTTCGAGATTATGTCATTTGGGGAAGGTCATGGAAGACCGAGAGGTCGATATCTCTTACAGTTTGAATTTTATATGGGTTAGAAAACTGAAAAAATGCCAAAAAACATCATTTTTAAAATAAAGCTATTCGTTACTCTACAGATCCATCCCAGATTGTGACCGATGCAATTTAGAAGCAAGATATTAAAAAAAAAAAAAAACAGTAAATTTGACGAAATCCGTTAAAAAAGCCCTGCAGGGTGGTTGACCTTGACCTTGAATAATCCAAAATGGTGATGTAACCGGTATGTGTTGATGGATTAATGTTCTACTGGATTAAGTACAAAACATATCCAAAAATGAACGAAATCTTCAGGGCCAATTTTGAGATAGGTTGAATAAACCTATCTCAAAATTGGCCTATGGAGGGGATAGAAGGGATGACAGGGTGATTTAGGTAAGTTGGTTCGCTAGAGAATATTGACTTGTGGGAGTTGAGGGCTGTGATCGAAGATCGGAAGTCGATATCTCTTCACGTTTGGAAGCTAAGACGGTGAGCAATTCCAAAAAAAAAAATTGAATTGTGGAAAATGCTCTCTCGTGAAGCCCGAGCAGTTTAAAATAAAAGTTCACCTGAAATCAACTTGTTAAGTTTCCCTTTTCAAGAGTGTTTAATTATTTCTATGCATTAAGAGTTTCTGATTCAACGAGTTCAGGAATTAACACTTTAAGGACGATTGGAACACCGGTGTCCCATAAAGAAAATGAATTTTCCTAACTACCAAAAGCTATTTTTTTCTTATGTTTGTAAGTAATTGCAAAGTAGAAGGTTGAATGAATCTAGGATATTTTTTACAAGTCTCCAGCAATTTTCTATAAAATAAGTATTTAAGCTCAAAAATGGCGAATTTTTAAATTCTCATACTGAAAATTGATTTCAATTATTTTTTATACTTCCAATTTTTTTTAAGCAAAACCCTTTTGGAAAAAAACTACAATACTCAAACATAATATTTTTCATTAGACTGAAAATTATTATTCATTGGTATTGTCAGAAAATTGATTTAAGTTTTTGGGCTATTTTTGTTCCTATCGCTCGTAGAGGCAAAAAATACACCGAATCAGACTCTGTTAGACTTTACAAGGTTAGATGTAAAAGTTTCATTTTCATTGTTGATTTTCTGTTCGTAAAAAGTGTCTCGTCCTTAAAGGGTTAAGGCTAATAGTGATATAAGAGGTTGCCTAATAAATTATCTAACAAGGGGAGGAACCCAACTGTCTCCCGCGGATCGGGACGAAATTTGGCATGTAAGTAGGGTCCATATAGAAAGTTAACCAGCCACTGGCTTTTTACTGTGCGGCCATTAGAAGTAGTCATTGTGACCATTCATAGTCATGAATTTCTTATATATGAAAGATTCTTTTAACATTTGTTGCTATTTTTCTTTGACCTGAAAATGCGTTTTAATGATGTTAAAGCTTGGTTTGTGATTACTGATGAACGTCAGAACCCTTTCATGCGATACACCTTCATGGTAATGTCATAGGTCATCCGAGTAAACATTATACTTTTTCAAGGAAAATAATATTTTTAATATCAGCGAATTTTTCTTTCAGATTGTTTAAAAATAGCGAATGGGAAAATTTCTTATTCTTGTTCCTTTTTTTCCTCTTTAAATTTTACTGCTGCCGGATTTCTTTTTCTTTCTGGTAAGATCCACATTGCATACTTTTTCGTCTTCATTTTTTTTATTACAAAAATGATTGTTTTTTATTCATATCTCTGCCATTTTTTATTCGATTTT